>NC_045450.1:69425357-69437779 GCF_002776525.5 Piliocolobus tephrosceles | reverse complement strand
CCCCTAGGCCCTCACCCCTGGGCCCCTCACCCCTGGCCCCCACCCCTAGGCCCTCACCCCTGGCCCCCACCCCTAGGCCCTCACCCCTGGGGCCCTCACCCCTGGCCCCCACCCACTGGCCAAGCTTCCTAAAACATTGCGTGTGAGCTGAGGCAGAAAGGAGTTGAAGCCCTGCTCTGCCACTGCAGGCCAGAGTGGTGAGTTTTTTCCTTGAGTTCTGGTTGATTCTTTTATAAAATGGGAATCCCACCTTCCATCTCCTAGGACACATGTAAGGAATAAAAGAATGATATCCTGGGAAGAGGTTCAATACATGTGTGAAGGTCAATAAATGGCAGTGTTATGTTACGATACAAACATCTCACCAAAGGCCACACCAGAGGAGGAAACACATAGAAGCCAGAAACATGTAATCAAAACAGCCTGGGAAGCCAACAGAAGTGCTGCAAACAGCAACGATCCAAAGAGGCAAAGACTCAGAGGCATAAAAGACGAGCCTATGAAAGAGAGAGGAGGATAAAAGGGAAGACAGAATGGAAAGGGAAGGTGTGGAAGAAAAACTGATACTGCAGGGAGCCTAAGCCAGGGGACAGAAGAGGTCTCAAGGCCCACCCATGAGGGAACAGGGGGTGCCATTCGCCCTCTTGGGAGATTTCTCATGAGTGACTGGGGGGCCTGGCCACCGAGGGGCTGGTGTAATCGGGCCCACCCTCTCAAGCGGCCCTAACAATATCTGTGGAGGAGGACGCAGGGATCACAGCTGGGGGCGCGCTCACCCAACCTGGCCGGGAGACCAGGTGTCGTGGAAACTCCGCAGCACTGCCACCCACAGGAGAGGTCACATTCTCCAACAGCCAGCCTGGGAGCCCGAAACTCCCTCCTCTGACTCAAAGACAGAAATGTTCACTTTGAGCAAGGTCTTCTGCTATCTCTCTTCAGGGCCAAGATGATAATCTGTCATCTAGGCAGAGTTTCAGGTAAAACTCTCACACGACTCTCTGACTCAAGGCCACAGGATACCTAAGTAGAGTATCTGGTCGCTACGCTAAGTTGTGTTTCAGCAAAATTGTGCCCACATATAATTCCTTTCATCAGTGTTTTATTGAAGAAGTAATGTACAAATTTACTCACCTGCAAAGAGCCGATAGGTTCTGTGGCATTTAAAATTCTTATTTTTAACCCCTGGAGAAAGCAGTTCTGGAAAACAAAATATCAACGGCTTGAAGCACTTTTAGAAAGGCTCAGGGTAACAGCAGCAAAAAATGGCTAACAACATTCTCCCCATCAAGGAAACCACCTGTTAGACCAGGAACAAAACAACACTTCATCCCTTTAGTTGCATAAAAATTGACTCATGAGGAAAATGAGCCATGTGATGTAGTAGGACACAAAATGCGCAGCCAGCCCTCTAAAGAAACAGGAGCAATGGTCGAGGCTGTGATGCTCCTGCGGGAGGCCCCTTAAAAGCAGGTGCTCCACAAAATGGGAAAGAAAAAAGCTGCTGACTTAAAAACAAAACAGTTATGAAACATCCAATAATTAAAATATTTTACATGAGTCAGATCATAAAACTTCAATTATAGGCTGGGCACGGTGGCTCACACCTGTAATCCCAGCACTTTGGGAGGCTGAGGCGGGCAGATCATGAGTTCAGGAGATCGAGGCCATCCTGGCTAACACAGTGAAACCCCATCTCTACTAAAAATACAAAAAATTAGCCAGGTGTGGTGGCACGTGGCTGTTGTCTCAGCTACTCGGGAGGCTGAGGCAGGAGAATCACCTGAACATGGGAGGTGGACATTGCAGTGAGCTGAGATCACGCCACTGCACTCCAGTCTGGGTGACAGAGCAAGACTCCGTCTTGAAGAAAAACAAAAAACAAACAAACAAAAAAAACTTCAATTGAAGAACAGCAACACGATTTCTCCAAATAGGAACCAGTCTACCAGCTACTACGAGGTGCGAACTCCCTGCTCTTACCGCATGCAGAAGTACCACTTACATGGACACCAGAGTCCATCGATGGTGCGCTGTTCGAGGCAGCCATCAGTGGTTCCTTCTCTACTGCCTACCCAGTGACCTAAGTGAGGTCCTCTTGTCCCCATTTCTGTTTTTTGTTTCTTTTTTTTTGAGATGGAATCTTGCTCTGTTGCCCAGGCTAGAGTGCAGTGGCATGATCTCAGTTCACTGCAACCTCTGCTTCCTGGGTTAAAGCGATTTTCCTGCCTCAGCCTCCCAAGTAGCTGCGATTACAGGCGCCCACCACCATGCCAGGCTAATTTTTGTGTTTTTAGAAGAGACAGGGTTTCACCATGTTGTCAGGCTGGTCTCGAACTCCTGACCTCAGGTGATCCGCCTGCCTCAGCCTCCCAAAGTGCTGGGATTACAGGCATGAGCCACTGTGCCCAGCACCCATTTATGTCATATTTTGATAACGTATTAGAGGTAGCAGCTGATATAAAAATACAGCAAGCAAGAAAAGATATAAAAATAAAATCACTGTAGAAAAATATCCAAGTCAGCTCAGACAGCTGATCTGGAGGCGAGTGAAGATGCAGGAGCAGAGGTCGAGGATGCCTTCTTTGACTCGGCCAGCATTCTAGGTTTCCAGATGGACAGAATAAAATGGGGAGGAGGATCTGTTACATGATTCTCACTGGCATCTTTCTTCCTCTTGCTGGTCCTCAAATGGGATTAAAAAGCAATCCGCTGATGAGTGACAAAGCAGATGGAAGTGTGAGAGCAGCAATGGACACTAAACCCAGCAGAGCAGCCAAGTCCGTCAGCAGAAAGCACAGCTCTTGTGTAGAGGCCTGGGAGAGACAGTGTCTGAGTCTTCAAGGGAAGGTATAGGGCTCCCCTAGGGCAGAGAGGAAGCCGGCTAGAAACCAGCCATGCCCACAGTTCCCGGATCATCTACATGGAAGCAGGTGCGAGGTGGGGTTGCCGTGCCGGGGGAGGAAGGGGAAGGGGGCCTCTCGGTTCAGGTTTGTTCCTCTATAAGACCCAGGAGGGAGGTCCAGTGTCCTCTTTTCTGCTTCCCAGACACCTCGATATTCTGAGAATCCTCTGTAGCTAATCACAGTCCCAATCAAGCCTCAGTGTTGTACTATACGTTTTCACAAATTCTGAAGCTTTCAAGAAAAGTCTTCTTGAAGCTGTGCTTTTACCAAGATGCCCTTAACCTGGGGCTCTTTAAAACTGCTTCCAAAAAGTGCTGAGCCCATGACCTGACAGAGACTTGAGGCTGGTAAGTGCCACATGTCTTACTTGTGCGCCACCACAACTAGAGGTTAGAAGGGACTCTTACTGCCTATGAGAAATCATTCTTACTTCACTAAAAAGCCACCTAACCGGGCTAGACAACACAGCTGTTAATACTCAGTGTAAGGCAAAGTATGCACCATTCATCCCTGAAATGTTCACAGAAAAGTGATGTTCTTTTTGATAGACAAAAGCTCCTATTTTTCTAATCTAGTAAGATTATAGAGTTTAGTGATTTTTGCCTCTGCTTTTAACAGGCCACTTTCATGAGAATTTTAGTATTAAGGTCTATTACAAGTTAAGAAACTTAAAACAAGTCCAAGTCCAGCAAGAGAATGCCCTCACTCCTGGCACCATAAGGAAATGCTACAGGGTTGAGCTGCTGATTTGCAGGAGCGCATCACCACGAACACTCCCGACCTCATGTATGCATTACCTTTACTAATTTCCAAGTCCACAGGATATTCAATATTTTTGATAAGCTTCTGGCACCCACCAGTCTTCTCATAAACGAATCGTTTCAGGTGTAGCACGAGGACAGGAGGGAGTTTTTCCAGAGTCACTCTTCGACTTATCTCAACCTAAGACACAAAGCACACCAGGACACACCGTCCCTGTCTTACTTGCAACAGCTGACAACACATCCACCTTCCGCTCAAAGATGTCCTCTGAGGGCTGAGGCCTGAGAGTTCTCTGGCAGGGCTTCATGGCTTTTCCTGCCTCGCAGAAGCTCTGAGACTACCAATGCTCCTCTTAAGAAAATGCACATGGCCAGATGCAGTGGCTCACGCCTATTAATCCCAGCACTTTGGGAGGCTGAGACACGCAGATCACCTGAGGTCAGGAGTTCGAGACCAGGCTGGTCAACATGGTGAACCCTCGTCTCTACTAAAAATACAAAATTAGCCAGGCGTGGTGGTGGGTGCCTGTAACCCCAGCTACTTGGGTAGCAGGGGCAAGAGAATCGCTTGAGAGGTGGAGGTTGCAGTGAGCTGCGTTCGCGCCACTGTACTCCAGCCTGGGCAACACCGTGAGACCTTGTCTCAGAGAAAAAGAAAAAAGAAAAGGAAGAGAAATGCACATATTCCTGTAAGCACAACTGCAGAGAGTCTCTTGGGTCCCTGAAGTCCAGATGTAAAAACTCTTAAGAACTTTACTCTGTGGCATTACCGACGAATTAGCATAAGAATTAAAAAGCTAACTTAGTACCACCTTATTCATGTACTGACTCCTCCGCCTTTTGTTTTGGGAGGGAGTTCTCATGCTGTCACCCAGGCTGGAGTGCAGTGGTGCAATCTCGGCTCACTGCAACCTCCGTCTCCCGGGTTCAAGCGATTCTCCTGTCTCAGCCTCCTGAGTAGCTGGGATTATAGGCTTCCACCATCACATCTGGCTAATTTTTGTAGTTTTAGTAAAGAAGGGGTTTCACCATGTTGTCCAGGCTGGTCTTGAACTCCTGACTTCAGGTGATCCACACACCTCAGCCTCCCAAAGCGCTGAGATTACAGGCCTGAGCCACCACGCTCGGCCTAGTATTGACCCATTTTAAAATAACTCTGATAGTACTGATAAAACTGCTACCAGTATGTTTTTTCAATTAGATATTTTTTGTTTTTGTTTTTGAGACAGGATTTCACTCTGGTTGCCCATGCTAGAGTGCAGTGGCGTGATGACCACTCACTGCAGCCTCGACTTCCTGGGCTCAGGTGATTCTCCCACCTCAGCTTCCCGAGTAGCTGGGACTACAGCCATAAGCCCAGCTGGTCTTGAACTCCTGGACTTAAGCAATCTGCTCGCCTCAGTCTCCCAAAGTGCTGAGATTCCAGGCCAATCAGATGTTTTAAATAACCTTTAAAGCTATTTATTCTAATAATGAGTTTTATTAATTTAATCTGTTTCTGAAGTACTTTCACAGGTCTAATGAATGTTGCTTTTAAATAAAGTCAGGTTTTTTGTTATTAAGATGCATCTTTACAAATAACACTTAATCCCTTTATCTATCATTCTCTGTACTTAAAAACTTTTTGATGCTTCCCATATTCATTTGGATAATACTTTTTTTTTTTTTTGGAGACAGACTCTTGCTCTGTCACCCAGGCTGGAGTGCAGTGGTGTGATCTCAGCTCACTGCAACCTCCACCTCCCAGGTTCAAGTGATTCTCCTGCCTCAGCCTCCTGAATAGCTGGGACTACAGGTGCACACCACCATGCCTAGTTACTTTTTGTATTTTTAGTAGAGATGGGGTTTCAACATGTTGGCCAGGATAGTCTTGATCTCTTGACTTCATGATCTGCCTGCCTCAGCCTCCCAAAGTGCTGGGATTACAGGCGTGAGCCACTGCGTCCTGCCTGGAGAATACTTTTTGTGTGAGTAATTTAAAAGTAACAATCCAAAAGATAGCAGCATATATAGCACAATTTAAAAACTATCAGAGAACTAGATTCACATCTAGTTGAAACTATTTTCAAGGGTATTAGGCAAGCTCATAAGTCATCACTGGTTGGGTTTATTAACCTTCCAGACCCTTCCATGCCTGTCTTCCCACCTAGACTAAGGTCCTAGGAGCAAAAACCACCTCGCACAGCTCCACATTCCCATGCGTCTTTATGTCCTGTGTCTCCATAGCCAACAAGCACTTCTGAGTGAATGAAGGGTGTGAACACAGCTCAACAGTTATAAGCAGAGATGGGGACTGTAAGACCTAGTCTCCTCACTTGTGAATTAAGAGAGCAGGGCCGAATTATCTCTAGGATGCTTTTCAGTGCTTACTGATCTGTGATTTTCACATTAACATTCTCAGTTGATTCACTAAATGGTTAATCCGAAATTATTAAATGTGTATTTTGGGTTTCCAGACAAACTGAGGCTTCATTTCTAATCACTCAACAAAGGCAGACATTTTCTACACAGCAAATATTTCATATAATCCTATTTTCCCCCAAAACCTTCACATGTTCCCACAGAAAAACACTTCTGATCTAAAACATAATAAAGTTGGCATTTTAAAAACTTAAAAAAAAAATCACATTCAAGAAAATATGTAATGTGCTCCTTACAGATACTTCCATACAGGCTGTCCAAAACCTTCCTCAAACATCTGTTGTTCAAAGTGGTCCTCATCTCATCTGATGACACACTACAACAACCGTGCAGCCAGAACAGCTAGCAGCATTCTTTTTTTATCTTCAGGAGTCCACCAAAATGCCAGTTTTCCTTTATTTTTATTTATTTTTACATTTTAGAGACAGGGTTTCACTATGCACAGGCTGGACTGCAGTGGCGCGATCATAGCTCACCGTAGCCTCGAACTGCTGGGCTCAGGCAATCCTCCTGCCTCAGCCTCCTAAAGTGCTAGGACTATGGGCGTGAGCCACCGCACCTGGCCCACCTTCTTTCTTGAAGCCTCTTCCTCCAAACCTGCTATTCAGGATAAACCATTCTTTCTTCACTACCATCTAACAACAGGCTGACAACTGCCTATATGCCTCAATCCCTGCCCTCACACCACCACCCCTACCAGCCCACCCCAGCAAAGTCAAACTGTAATTGCAGCAGAAGCAAAAGAGAAAAACAGACACATTACAAAAGGGTCTTCCCTAGGTAGCCCACAGAAAGGCTGACCACCTCCCCAACAGCGTGGGTGGCCAAAGACTCCCATAGTTGGCTCAAGAAAACAGAGTAAGCAGAGTGGAACAGCAGCCAGGGCCAGGGAGCCATCTCTGGAGTTGCAGCTGCCACAGAAGAGAGCCTAGCCGACAGAGTCACCCACAGTCAATGCACAACTGAACCACCCAACCAACCTCCCCAACACAAATACCACTTTTTCCCTGTCTCTCTTCCACGAGGTCCACCGCCAGACTCTGCTTAGCTCATTCACTGAAGTCAACTACCAAGTTTCTGCCTCGGGCTCCTACTGCTTCTATTTTTTAAACAAAATCGCCCATGAGATGCAAGTCTGCAAATGCGGCAGAAGATTAAGCATAACTTCTACGGTTGTCCCCCAGAGCCTGGGCGGGCAGTCCACAGCAGGACACCGCTGAGGTGCTAAGGGTCCCGATGTCCTCCTTTGCTCTTTTTGACTCAGAGCACACAAGCCAAGCCAAGGATAGATCCATTCCAGTCATACAGTGTGATGACAAGTCTTCTACGCTGAAGCACCTTATTTTACCTTGTAGCTGCCATCCACTGCTCATTATTCAAATATCGCTTTGCAGGAATGCTATGGATTGGCCATAATTATCAGCCTGCATTCATCTCCCCAGTGCATTTTTATGAATTCACTGCCACAACCTAAGATACATAACAGAGAAGACACTCTCTGCTGCAGAGCAGGAAACAGTCATAAGCTGGCACATGTGGATAGCCAAGAACTAATCAGCTCTCACAGGGCAGAATGCTATCCGTCTCACCTGACCGAGTTGACAAGGACTCCACCAAGCTATAATCTGATAAGTCTTAAATTCATGAAGACTGAAAGACTCAGGATCTCATCTTTTCCAGATCAAACCAAAGAGTAACAAGCATCAGAACAATGACTATACTATTTTTACAATGACCTGGAAGATCTACAATCAAATGCAAAACAGATGTGTTTGGAATCTCTTTGACATCCTAACTAATCTAATGAAAGCTGTACCCTACGGTATCATGAACATAAATGAGCTACTCGGCCTCTGTCAGAGGTAGTATTGATGTTGTGATATCATGATTAGATTGCCAGAAAATTAAATGTAGCTCAAGATAAACAACCCAAAGGAGATCATTACCTTGTGTAATATGATTTAGAGCTAAAAGAGGCCCTTGGGATCATGTTTCAACCATTTCATTGTAAAAGCGTAAAAACTTTCAGTACAAAACGGTTAAGCAACTGATTTGAGAGGTGAAACTCAGATCCACTTCCCCTCATTCCTAATGCTGTGTTCTTTCCACCACACCAGAGCACCTCAGTAGAAAGGTTCAAAATCAAGTGTGAACATACCTCTTGCTTGGTTTTTGTGGTATAACCTTGGACAGATTCTCTTGCCACCAAGCTCTCCAGGGCATCCTGGACTGTGCGTATCTTGTCAGACTGGATATCCAACTGCAACGTGAAAAATGGCTGCAAAGTGGCAGATTCTTTTGAACTCTGCTGGTAAACCACAGACCTAAGAATTGAAAGCAAAAACAAAAAAATTAAGAGACCACTCCTTGCCACTTTCCCTTAAGATTTAACCAAGAGGAATAAACACTGAAAATAAGATTATTCAGTATCACTTTCAAAAGACCACAGAGAAAAGCCAAAAATATACTGAATTTAAAAATAATTCTGCTGAATAGCACCTCCTTAGTATTTCTAACAACTAAATCTACCAGTTGATAAATGTTCCCAGCGCCAGTGCTCTGGAAGAAAACATATTTCATTTTCCAAATTCTTTCACCTCCTCTCCACACTGTTATTTACTGCACCCGTTCATAAACGCAGCTACCCTGCCATGGCCTCAAAATGCCGATGCGTTCCATTTTCTCCAAGTATCATAGCCTGTTCTAATAAAACAAAGGAAATCCCAAGGTAAACAGAGGATTTTTAATGGCATTTTCCTCCTATAAAAATGTCTTACAAAAAGAAGAAGGGGAGTAGGGTGTGTAGAATAAAAAACAAGTTAACATTCCAGGAAAAAAGGCTGCCACCCTTCCAAGAAGGGTGCCAGTTTGACCTTGTTTTCTTAGCTGGTTTTTCACTTCATTTTTTTTTCTTTTTCTAAGTTTTTCTGAGTAAAAATTGTGTGTTCGGCCCATCTCTCATTTAGCCTCAGCAAGGGAACATGCCAGGGGTTCAACAAGGGCTGCTATTTCTGCCGTCTCAGTGACCTAGTTTCTAAACGGAATAAAATGGGTGTGGACAGGTACTCAGGCTTTCCAGAACAGATGTGGTGAAGAGCTCGCTAAAAGCTTTTCTGTCCAGGGTTTAATTAGGCATCTCCATGCTCCTTTACAGTATGAAGACTTCGGTGACAACAGTTCCCCTGGTTCCAGAGAGGGATGCAGCAGCGGGGAAACCTCTCATGAGAGCTGGTAGAGAAATCAACAAGAAGCCCTCTTGCCTCAGTGGTCCTGTGTTTTAGCAAAGGTGGCACCAGGGAAGAAAGGTCTTCCTGGGGAAACTGAAAAACATCTGAAGAGGCTGAGTTTTAGAAGAAAATCTTCCAATTGGTGTGAATAAAGAATCATGCTTCATAATGGCTGAAAAGAAGTTCCTATGTTGTAAGAATTCCTTATCTTTGCTTTACTGTTTTTCAAAAGAAACATCAACAACCAATTTCAACACAGAGACCCCTCAGAGGATGTAGCTAGCAGCCATGACAGCGCCATTCAATCTGAGCCAGCAAGTCCTCCAAAGTGGACGCTGGTATTTTCCACTGGTTACTCTTAGACAAATTTGGGATCTTTGAGTATGCTGACCCTCTGCGGCCTTGAAATTCTGACACCCGACCTCTGCACAAAAACCATGTTCCCCATGCCTCCATTTGAGCTGTCCCTTCATCCTTCTCTCCCATCCCTAGGGGGTGTTCCCACTATCCTAAACCAGGCTGCTGGGCTGAAGGAGCAAAGGGCACAGCCGCCCCTCACTGCTGCACGCCAACCTGGACCTTGGCGTCTCCCTGCCAACACCACATGTCCCAAGGAACCACAGGCAGTGGTCGGGGCTAGGCGTTTCCCAGGCGACAACTGACCACACAGCTGCCGTGGACACCCCACAAAGCACCAGAATAGAAAGGGGCTGGTGGAATGGAGCTCACAGTGCAGAACACAGAAGTGACTTGTTCAAGGTCACATGGCTGCTCAACTGGCTTCTAAATCCAGTTCCACGGAGGACCAGAAACCAGCTTCTGAGGGAGTCAGCGCAGGTTTCTGAGGTTCTTATTATTCACCTGTTGAAAGTTGCTGATTCAATCTCAGAACTGAGAGACTGAATCAAGTCTTGATGCCTTAAAAGGGGTGGTATTTCTTCCAGGTACACAGCATTTGGGACAACAATAGACTAAGAGTGTCACTGAAATGCCAGCCTGGGGGTTATGCTGCAAGGCCTCAGAAAGGAAATCAGACTGCAATGAGGCCCTTTCAGTACTTTCGATGGGTAAACCTGCTTGGAGATGGTACAAGTTTTGCTGAATTCCACATCACAGTGGTACTGAAAAGCTCTCAGGTAAATAAAGAAAAACCTTTCTGAAGGACTTTGTGAATGGGCAAAAAGCTGGTTAAGGGAACTGGCACACAGCCAGGTGCCAGGGACTCCAGCCCAGTCACGTGTCCGTCCGTGTAAAAAAGACCTCCCTTCAGACTCCCTTCACTCTCTAGCTCACCTGGTTCCAATCAGTTCACAACAGCCAAAAAGGGAAACAACTGTCTGTGGATGGGCCAATGGATAAAGAAACTGGTGTGTATATATATACAAGGAAATACTATTCAGCTGTAAAAAAGACCCTGCCATCTGCCGCAACACGAATGAACCTGGGGAATGTTATACTAAGTTAAATAAAGCAGACACAGAAAGAAAAATATTGCATGGTCTCACTTATACATGGATTCTAAAAATAAAAGACAAAACTACAGAGATAGGGAAAACAGTGGTTCCTAGGGGTGGGGAGTGGGAATGGGATATGTAGGTCGAAGGACACCAAGTGGCAGCTACACAAGTGAACAGGCCTAGAGATCTGATGTGGAACATCGGACAAGAGCTACTCATAGTGCACCGTATTTGGGACTTTTGCGAAATGGGTAAACAGCTGCTCCTGCCATTTGCACACACACACACAAGGGTAACTGTGATGGGGAATGTTTATCTGCTTCACTCTAACAACTATTTTACTATCTCTATTTCGTAACATCTTGTGTACACTTTAAATATACACAATTTATTAACGTAAATAAATGAAATTCCTCCAGATACATTAATTTCTGCTCTTACCAAAACACATGGTTTGACTAGCTGGGGTTTTTTTTTTTTTTTTTTGGACACAGTCTCGCTTTGTCACCCAGGCTGGAGTGCAGTGGTGTACTCTTGGCTCACTGCAACCTCTGCCTACTGGAGGCGGTTTTAATGTTGCAAGTTTTAAATGTTGATGAAGTCTAATAAATATATATATATATTTTTCTCGTATGGTTATTACTTTTTTATGACCTATCTTATGAAACCTTTGCCTATCCCCAAGTCATGATGATATTCTCCTATATCTTTTTTTATTTTTTTTCTTGAGATAGAGTCTCACTCAGTCACCCATGCTGGAGTGCAACGGCACAATCTAGGCTCACTGCAACCTCTGTCTCCTGGGTTCAAGCGATTCTCCTGCCTCAGCCTCCCGAGTAGCTGGGATTACAGGTGCCCGTCACCATACCCGGTTGATTTTTGTATGTTTAGTAGAGACGGGGTGTCAAGCTTGCCTCGAACTTCTGACCTCAGGTGATCCACTCACCTTGGCCTCCCAAAGTGCTGGGATTACAGGCAAGAGCCACCACGTACGGCCAATTAGCTGGCTTTTCTCTTACTCCCTAGCAATGAGCAGTTGAGCTTGACGGAGTAGAAGTGAGGAGCTCCCTGTCCCTTGCAGACATGCGCCAGCAGGCAGAGAATGAGCCGTGGGGGCTGACTAGGGAGGCATCAGGAAGTGCAAGAGAAGAGCAGGCAGGGGAGCAAGATGCAAACCATTATGTCCAAGAAGTCTCAAGACAAGCCTCACACCTCCCCCTCTTCACCAACATGGCTAAACCCCGGAAAAGGCAAATATTAAGTTATTCTAGAAAAGCACAAACCTGATGTGTCCACCAAAAATGCCGGTGATTGGAGTCTGAACAAAATCCGCCTGGCGGGTGACGGAAGTCTTGTTCCGGGGCCCCACTTGCTCCCACTCATCCTCGCTTCCTTCACCTTGTTCTTCCTGCTCCTCTTCAGTGACTGAGTGGTTTTTGGGGCCATTGGAAATCGTAAGTTCTGAAAAGGAGAGCATCTACTTAGACTACTATTTACAACAAGAACAGCAAAAAATAAAAAGGCACAGATCTGTCAACTGTAGCCTTGAAAATGAAATCAGGGTGTGTTCTACATTAAGAGCCACGGCAACCAATCACACAGGCGCAACGCCACCGGATCCACGGCAACCAATCGCAACAGGCGCAACGCCAC
>NC_045450.1:69396969-69425347 GCF_002776525.5 Piliocolobus tephrosceles | reverse complement strand
GCCACTGGGTCCACGGCAACCAATCGCAACAGGCGCAACGCCACTGGATCCACGGCAACCAACTGCAACAGGCGCAACGCCACTGGATCCATGGCAACCAACGGCAACAGGTGCAACGCCACCGGATCCACGGCAACCAATCAAAACAGGCGCAACGCCACTAGATCCACAGCAACCAATCGCAACACGCGCACCACCACTGGATCCTTGCTTACATAAACTCCTAGAAAAGACATTCCTGGGATTGACTGGAGAAATCTGAAGATGCTCTGCAAAGTCGGTATTACAATGTCATTACAGTTGGTTTTCTCAGTTAGATAAGGGACTGTGGTTATGCAGGAGCGGATTCTCAGGGGATGCTTTAGCACCTGGGATGAACTAGACTGTTAGCTGCAACTTAACTTTGAATCATTCAGGGAAAATGTATGTTTATGTATGTATATATGGACGGATAGATAGGACAGATATAGTACATATATATATATATATATACAGTGTGTGTATAGCATCAGAAAAATGCTTAAAACTATACTCAGCAATTATAAAGGTATTCATCAAACGATTCTTTCAGCTTTTCTATATGCTTGATCATTTTCCTAATTAAAAGTTGAAGGAAAATGGCAGAAGTTCGGGATAAACTGTAATTTACCTAAATATAACCTTCTCGATGGTGTAAGTTATCGTAAGGAATCAATGCTATTTGAAGGGAAAACGACCGAGGGGCAGGGAAGCAACATAACATATGAGCATGCAACACTTGTTTACAGCGAACTCTTGCACAACTCTGTGGGGCAAGTGGGCCATAACCTACTTTCATTATTTGGTGAGAGAAGCTTCTTTAGGTTCAACATTTCCTCATGAAGTCCATTTAGAATGAAGCCTAAGTATTCCTCAGCATCTTCTTGTCGACCCTGAAAAGGTCAAATATAATCACTTTAGTGTGAACTGATCACTGTCCAAGGCCTGCAGGACATACAGTACTTGCAAAGTCCAACCATGCCTCCTCTGAAATGGAAGATGTAAAGTATTTCCAAACAATGACACGATGACATGGGTTTTCCTTGCATAGCTGAAATCCCAAGAGTGGGAAGAAAAGGAGAAACAGATTAAACACGTATCTCTAAATGGGGACTTTTATTATTTATACTTTTCTGTATTTTCAAAATTTTCTTCAATAAATATACATTACTTTTTTTTTGAGACAAAGTCTCACTCTGTCACCCAGGCTGGAGTGCAGTGCAGTGGTGCAACCTCGGCTCAGTGCAACCTCCACCTCCCGGGTTCAAGTGATTCTCCTGCCTCAGCCTCCCGAGTAGCTGGGACTACAAGCGTGTGCCACCATACCTGGCTAATATTCGTATTTTTAGTAGAGATGGGGTTTCATCGTGTCGGCCAGGCTGGTCTCCAACTCCTGACCTCAGGCGACCTGCCTGCCTTGGCCTCCCAAAGTGCTGGGATTACAGGCAGGAGCCACCACACCCTGCCACATTGACTTTATCACAAAAAAGTCACTAAAAAAAAACAAAATTCTGTCTTGGGTAAACGAAATAGAAGACGAAGAACTAGATGTCTAGGGCCAGTTCACTGTTCAACTACTGTTACCACTCGAGCAGTGAACTAAGCAGCCCTATGTCTGCTTCTGTCTGTCTTTGATGATGGACAACTACACGGGAAAGACCTCAAACTATATGTGGAAAAACTTCACGGATTTAAAGCATTAGCTGTTTTGCACATACATCAGCAAAATCATTCACAGATGAGTCACCCAAGAGTTTAATAATCCCACATCAGGAGTGTTTGATTCTGTTACTTATCATCAGTTCATATTTCACTCTTCACAGCACAACTGCCTGTTCCAAGGCCCTGCAAATTGTTCTCTCTGAAGCATCTACTGCATTCAAGTTTACTTGCCCTCTCCAAATAGTAGACGTGGACAGCAGCTGTTCACGTGAGTGCATGCTCTGCACATGTGCAACAAAGGGCAAAAACTGGCACAGCCAAAGTGTGCTGAAGACTTTTCACAGCAGGCCTGGGTGGCTCTCCTTGGAAAGGCCTGCTTGCAACGTTGGCTGGTATCTGGGAACTTGGTTTTCAGCAAGGTCCCCATCAGTCCAATAACTGATATGGGATTCTGCCTAAACCTGTTTGTGCAAGCAATGTGTTTTCTGCTAACACTTTTGCTTTTGTTTTGGGAGTTTGGATTTTGGTTCAAGCTAGGCAGATGGTACCTATGGGACCAGCCCTCAGTAAAAACTCTGGACCTGGAGTCTGTAATGAGCTTCGTTGGGAAGCGGCATTTCACAGGTGTGGTCACAGTCTGGTGCTGGAACAGTTAGGCACAGCCTTCTGGCTGCACTGGGAGAGGAGTCTGGAGGTCTCCTTTAGGCCCTGCCTCATCTGTCCTTTCCCTTCCTGACTGCTTTGCATGCTTCTGCTGTCATAAACCATAGCACAGGTGTACCAGCTTCTGCATTTTCTGAGTCCTTCCTGTGAATCACCCAAACCTCAGGGTGGTCTTGGGGAGCCCAACACATCCCATATTAATGTCACCTTAAAAAGCTGCTTTTGTTCACTGCATTATCTCTGTGCATGATCCTAGAGGGGTTCCTGAGCACCCACTTTATTTTGCCTCCACCTGAGCTAGGTGGCCCCCTCTGGATTCTAAGGTATCTCTGTATGTTTGTACTTCTCTTGTTGACTATCCATTTATCTCATTCCCTCACTGAGGGCAGAGGGCACACTTTATTCCATTTCTGCACCCCTAATACCATGTTCCCATTACTTGGGAAATAATTCCAAGCCAATACCAAAAGTTGCATTATAAACATTTAAAGAGCTTAAAACTCTATGCTGTCCCTAGTGGTATCCTGCTACGATGCCCTGGACATTCACTCTTCTTCAAAGCAAGGAAGCTTTAAGTAAACTTGACTTAAATGGCATTTTCTCAACCAGTTCTCTCTCTGAATACATCTCCCTAAGCATCATTTCAACTGCTTGTACTGAGTCATCACCAACTCAGTCTGGGAGGAAAGAAATGCTTCAGTTAACTGTGCTAAGGGTGGCTCAATTCACTCTCAACAGCCCCAGGGCCTTTTATAAAGGCGCCCTGGCCACTTGGTCCCATGCCTGTAGTAACAAAATATATGATTTTTAAAAAAATTTAGGTAAAGGAATCAGGTACATCAAATAGCTACTAAAGCCTGTAAGTACGATAAAGACATAAGCTCTTCTGAATACTGCCATCATTCCAGGCCCAACACACTCCACTCTACCCCAGTGGCACACAGTGCAGTGGTTAAGAGAGCTGTCTTGAAAGCTGGGTTCTGCCATGCACATTAGCTATATGACCGTAGACAGTGGATTCACTTCTCTTAATTGTAACAAGGAGACCATAATCATACTTTATTCACAAAGTCGACTAAGTTAATATACGTAAAGTACTGACAGCAGTGCTTGGTGCGCCATAAAAGTTATCTGAGCAAGGTCAGATGATGAAGAGTGTGAGCAAGGCCACTCTTCAATTCATCCAAGCAATAGACTCTGTTATAAACCTACATCTACTTACAGCGCTGGAGACAGAGGGCAAATACCGAATAAGCAACAGTTACCACATAAACACTGGAAAAAAAGGCAACACTTGATACTAGCGACATCAGAGAAGTCTCAAACCTTTTCAGACAGGCTTGACTTGTTAACTGTCAGGAGTCTGTAAATATATGTGGGCTCAAAGGCAGCTCCCGGGCGAATGTCCCTCACGATTTTATCTCCAAGAGCTGCAATGGAAACAGGACACAGGTTTTCCTAACTACAGTGAAGTCACAAATGATGAAAAAAGCAACATCATCAAAATTCCCCCACCTCCCACCCGGCTGAATGCTGACAATGGCACAGGTGTAGACACTTTCTTCCCACCACGAATGAATTTACCAAATATAAGTCATCTGTCTCCATAACTCCCAATATGTAATAGCATCAACAAAACTCATTTTTACTAACCTTGTCGGGGTTTTGGAGGTACTGGCATATTAGTAAACTCATTCATTAGCCGAACACTAAACATGGGGGAAAAAACGTTGAATAGTGCAGTTTTAAACAGTATATATATATTTTTACTAAAGACCTTTGATGGCTAAGTAGAATATCAGCTACACGAGTATAGTAGATTTTAGGTAACCAGTGCTGTAATACCTAGTGAACTCAAGTCTTTTCTATATGCATTTTTGGTCTATTTTAAGTGATATATGCTGGTAAACACTGAAATATTTTCTACTGAATCTAAAGAACACAGGTAACAATGCTCCAATTCCATTTCTGGTTAGCTTCCATATAAAATCACGAACAGTCTATTTTTTATAAAAGACAAAATTGTAAGACTCACTGGCAGGAAATAAGAGCTTTACTAAACTATTTCAATTCTAATTATCAGAGGGGAAAAAACCCCCACCACATAACACATCTTTCACCACCTTACTTACAAGCTGTCTATCATGGGTGTTGACGTACAAGGCCTTTGCACTTTGGAATACAGAGGAATGAACTTCATCAGGTGGTACATCGGCGGGCAAGCAACCAGTGCCTGCAGTGTCTACATAGTGGCAGTAAGGAAGCGTAAAGGAAATGAAACAGACACACCACATTTCCTAAAGGCACGTTTAGCACCAAGAACATCTCTAAAAACCTAAATAAGTTAAGGACATTGAACTACTTAGACATGTCACCACAAAAAGGAATAAACCAAATCATTACTAGGGTAACTGTCCTGTGATGTCCATATGAGGATCTACGAAGCAGTCAATCGCTTGTATTTACGAACTTGACTTATCCAAGATAGTTCAATGAGTTAAAACCAAATTTCCAGTTGTAAGTGGCTGCTCTGCCCTATGATCTGTAACCACTCGAATGAGTCAGCTTGTCTGCAGCCCTCATTCATATGCCAACAGATCCTCTCTTTTAGAGGGAGACGGACTGTGGCCAGGAATAACCCCGTTTTTAAGCAAGGTAGGCAGACCAAGTAATAATAAACCAGGCTTGGGGATTCAAATGTAGGGCTAGATGGCCCACGGAGGCTGAACTAAGTCACATGCACCCAAAGGAGGGAGAGCTGCAACACGCTGGCCTTGCGGACAGCGTCCAGGAAGGATACAGCATTAATGTAGCACCAGTTCCCTTTATTGATCAGCCCGCGGGGTTGCAACGACACTGGTTTATGGATTAGGGTTACATTCTCCAGTAACTCTGAAAGAGGGAAGAAGCATATTTCAGAAATCAACGACATCTAGTGAAGAATATTCAAATCATTTCATATGCTCTACTCTGGGAGAGCATTTAAAATCCCTTCAATAAAGCACATATCCAAAGAAAATGCATACTGTTAAGGCTTCATTCAGTTCAACATCAAGTACACTATTTAATTAAAACTTTTTTGAAATTAATCTTTTCCCTCAAACAGCAACATTTAATCTTCCTGGGGGGAACAGAATTAGGGAACACAAGAACTACCTATTTTAATGAGAAACAAAAAAATGTGAACACAGTATCATTATTAGAGAATAGATTTGAGAGATACAGCCTTTTTTCCTTAAACACTGTCAGCCAGGTGTGTCTCATTAGCAGCAAGGTGTCTCAGACACCAGACAGAAAGATGTCTGGGCAGAACTTGCGTCTCAGTCCTCTCTGCATCCCCAGCATCTAATGCTGACCCTACACATCACTGCGCATGTTCAATGGCTGTTCAGGGAGTCAAGATATTCCTTTCAGAGACGACAGTCTCCTACGAATTAAACTGTCCACTAGAAATCCAATTTAGCAACTGTTTTATACACTGTAATTCCCTTATTCCATTTACAAACACGCTGCTTAGCCTCAGGTTCACCTTGAGTGGACATCACTCTTTTTCTGTATTAAAACAGCTGCGAATGTCATCTTTATAGAATTAACCATCAGAAATGCTTTAAAACAAGGTCTCCCCCTGTCCCACTATGAATCTTCTAATGGTGATGGCTACAATTTATAAACCCTTCTACACTTAGCACGTTCTTTACAATTTACAAATGTTAACTGGCTGGACTTAATCCTTAGTAATCTAGGAGTACCACCACCTTGCCCCTTTCACCAAAAAAGAAACTGAGGCTCCCAAAGACTAACTAACTTACCTGTGATCACACAGGAGCCAGGTAGCATAGCCAGGGCCTCAACTTCATAATCTGTAGCCAATCCACACTGTCTCCTTTACTTTTAAATTGTACACTAATCATATAACCCACAAATAGATACACCTACTATGTACCAACAAAAATAAAAAATTCATGTAAAAATAAAGTATAATAGGCCGGGCGCAGTGGCTCAAGCCTGTAATCCCAGCACTTTGGGAGGCCGAGATGGGCGGATCACGAGGTCAGGAGATCGAGACCATCCTGGCTAACACAGTGAAACCCCGTCTCTACTAAAAAAAAAAAAAACAAAAAAAACAAAAAAAGACAAAAAACTAGCCAGGCAAGGTGGCGGGCGCCTGTAGTCCCAGCTACTCAGGAGGCTGAGGCAGGAGAATGGCGTGAACCCGGGAGGCGGAGCTTGCAGTGAGCTGAGATCCGGCCATTGCACTCCAGCCTGGGCGACAGAGCGAGACTCCCTAGCATCCATGTAAGGCATGGCTCAAAAAAAAGCTTTTCTTTTCTAAACTACATTGTACTGGCAGATCCCAGACTTCGGCACTAATAGAATGAAGAAATTAATTTGCAAAATTCAACACACACACACACACACACACACACACACACCCTCTCATTCCCTCCTTCCTGTGAGAGTAAATGTCCTCTTCCTTCTAACTGAAGACGCGTAGGGCATCATTTCTGCATAGGTCTTCTTCTGTAGAAAGGAAAACATTACAGATTCTGTGGAATGTGTTCAGTTAGACTAAGTTTGCAAAGCTCCTCTCTCTCTCAATATGGAATACAGAACTGGGCCTTGAAATAAATGAACAATGGATCAGTTACGAACTGAACCCCAAGCCTGCATGTGATGACACCCAGCAGAGACAGCGCCTGTCATGTGGGGGACACTGTGCTAGAAGCTTTGTGTATATTATTCATAATTATCATAACAACCCTACTGTCAGAGATAGCTACCACCCCCATTTTACAGATGAGAAAACTGAAGTCACATAACAGCTGAAATGACCTGTGAACCTGGGTCTACCTGACTCAAGAGGTTGAGCCCTTTCCTCAATATATAAGGGGCTTCACTTAACAATCCCTTTTATTCCAAGGTTTCAGATACTTACTTTTTCTCACAGGCTTAAAGTCTATTTACAGTGGATTTTTACATTTGTCTTTAAACCATATCATCACAACAGTCTATCATTTCTAGCGTGTGCCACAGAACAGCTACTAATATAATCGCAGTGTTAAAAATGTGCATTTTCAAATAACCATCAATGACGTAAAGGCACAGTGTCTCAAATAAAAACTCCAGCATGATTCCAACAAGTCTTCGCCATAGTATTTTTGTATCAAATTGACATTTTTTAACCTAACCTTAAGACTCAAAACCTGCTATCTTTCTAACATAGAAACCTTTGTTTTTTTGAGACGAGTCTTGCTCTGTCACCCAGGATGGAGTGCAGTGGTGCGATCTCGGCTCACTGCAACCTCTGTGTCCTGGGTTCAAGTGATTCTCCTGCCTCAGCCTCCCGTACAGCTGGGATTACAGATGGGCACCACCACGCCCAGCTAATTTTTGTATCTTTAGCAGAGACAGGGTTTCACCATGTTAGCCAGGCTGGTCCTGGAACTCCTGAGCTCAAGTGATCCACCTGCCTTGGTCTCCCAAAGTGCTTGGATTACAGGCGTGAGCCACGGCGTGGGCACCGGGTAAGCAAGGAACAGAGACGAATGCGAGATGGTCCTGCCCTAGGCGAGCTCGCAGACCAGTGCAGGGACAAACTGTGATGTCCCTGGCTCCAAACACACACTGTACAGGCTAAGCTGAAGGGGTGTTGGGGGATGGGGGATGGGGGAAGGATGCTTAGCCGAATCCAAGGGCTGCAGAAACTCTGGAAAGGTCAGGGGCTGAATGCACCAAATGGAAGCTGAGGAAGAAGAGAGATACTAGAAGGTTCTCACTGGCTGGGGCAGCGGTGCTATCCAGCTAGAGCAGGAATACAACAGGATGAGCAGGTTATTTTTTGTTTCATGTGGTGATGAGTTCAGTTTTAGAGATGTTGGTAAAAGGTACCCAGATGACACCAGTAAATAGTATATTTATATCCAAAGACCAGCAAGTGACTGATTTTTTTTTTTTGAAACAGTCTCACTCTGTCGCCCAGGCTGCAGTGCAGTGGCACCATCCTGGCTCCCTCCAACCTCCGCCTCTGGGTCTCAAGCAATTCTTGTGCCTCAGCCTCCCGAGTAGCTGGGACTACAGATGTGTGCCACCACACCCAACCGTAATTATTATTTTAGAGACAGGATCTTCCTCTGTTACTCAGACTGGCATGCAGTGACGAGATCACGGCTCACTGCAGCCTCAATCTTCCTGGTTCGACAGATTGATAATCACACAAACATACGCACAGGTCCCCAGAGTACAGGGCTGGAAGGGTAGAAAAGCGAGAGGCGTGCAGGGGCAGCGTGTAGGAGTGAAGACAGCAAGTGGAGGCTGCTCAGCCAGAAGCTGGGCTGAGGAAGGAGACAGGATCATGGGGCGCAAGGAGCTAGGGATCCAGGAAGATGCAGCAAAGTTTCTGGGTGGGAGAAGGAGTGAAAGAGCAACTTTGGTTTTCTTGACGATATGGGAGGAAAGGTCTTCTAGGGCAGAGTCAGGGTGAAGATGCCAGAGGTGGGTGAGACAGTGCTTGAAGACATTCATTCCCGTTTAGCACTGACACTGGAAGGAAATGAAGGAAGCCACCACGGTCAGGCATACAAGATCTGCCTGAAACTTCCCTTCCTTGTTGACCCGTTCGAACAGACTCAAAAACATGCTTTAAGAGTGGAGGCTAACTCCCCTCTTAAAAGGAAAGCAGGTGCAGAGCAATCAAGAACTGGCTGCACTAAGCTCTGTCTGAAAACATAGCTTTTTTTTTTTTTTTTTTTGAGACAAAGTCGAGAGACAGAGTTTTTGCCATGTTGACCAGACTGGTCTTGAACTCCTGGCCTCAAGCAATCTGCCCGCCTCGGACTCCCAAAGTAGTGGGATTACAGGTGTGAGACACTGTGCCTGGCCTCCTTTTATGTTCTTAACTGAGTCACGTGCCCAGAATAATCTGCATGGCCTGGAAGCTTGACCATTCAATCTCCATGCAATCAGAGGATATATAAATAAACTATAAACCGACTTTTTTCCAGCATTTATTTGTGAAACAGTGTGAACTGGTCAGACAGAAACCTTTAGTTTCTACCTCAACCATTCCCTTAAATCGATGCCAGCTTCCAGTTTGCTTATTTTGAGGCGCAGGCAGGTTAAAAAGCAGTTTCACTGTTTGTCTTCCATCGTGTTAAAATCAAGTCTTTTAGCATCACCCAGTGGTTTCTTCAATAACTGCAAGGAACAACATTTCAGACACACACCTACAAAAGCCAATGAGCACCACCTCTGAAACAGCAGACCAAATGGACCCTCAGGAGACGTACGAGCGAATGTACTCCACCAGCTTTTCTTCCAGCCTCTGACACTCTTTGAAAGGCCATTCTGGTACAGTGTTAAACGTAGAATAAACCTTTACAGACTTGGAAAATATAGAAGAGACACTGAACCACCTAGATTTTTCTTAATGATTATTCCGTTATTCTAGAAAAATTTTATCTAGTGGCAAGTCTTTCATAAACTAAAATACCATATCATTCTGTTATTAGTCTCTTGCAATGATCCTAAATCCTAATCTCAGAGTAAGACCGACAGAAGGCACTCAAGATTCTCCACACTGTCTCCATGGCAGCCGACCTCATCACCGCCCACCTGACATTAGTGGTGTGTTGCTCAACAAAGTCTGCCCCATCTAAGGTAACAGGACTTGATGGCCTTCTGTGTCCTCAGCCTGTTACTGCCATCCCTACTAGCTGCATGAGGCCTCCCCTCCTTGCTTCCTCCCCTCAACACCCCTCTGCCAATGATCACTTCTCTCTACAAACAGTTGCCATCTGTTCCTTTCTGATCTTATGCCTCAGACTACCCTGAAGGCAAGGCCAATCATTAGTCCAACCAGACAGTGCGTGGCATAAAGTAAGTTCTCATTAGACAGTAATACAGGATGAATTAAACATCTGGAGATCAAAGTTGTTGGTTATGGCAAATGACTCCATTCATATTTGTTAGAAATAACTCAACAGACTTTAAAGGTCATTTAGCTCCTGGTCCAGAAAGTCTAAATGACAGCTCCCGAGAAGACGTACAGTAAAGGGCAAGGGCCCAGGCACACAAACCAGGAAGATGGGGTTCACACCCTGGCTCTGCCACTTCATTCATTTTGCAACCTGCGGCAGATCATTCCTCGGAACAGATAAGGAGCTGCACCGTGCTCAGCTATGGCAAAGATGAGCACGCGTGTAAATACATGAGCAGACCACTCCCGGTATGACGGTCAGCTCACTACAGACATCAGAATCCCCCCTAGAAAATAAAGAGCTAATAGAGGTGGAAGGAGAAGGGAAAAGCAAATTAATTTATTTAATTTAAGCGTTTGAGAAAACCAACAACTTTCCGCATCTCAAGAGGAAATGTTAGCCCAACTTCCTTAAAATCTGGACAAGTTTTAAACATCTTGACATATTAAAGATGTATTAATAAAGTTATATTTCAGGCCTGGTGTGGTAGGTCATGCCTGTAATCGCAACACTTTGGGAGGCTGTGGCAGGAAGATCACTTGAGTCCAGGAATTTCAAGACCAGCCTGGACAACACAGTGAGACTCTGTTGCTACAAAAAAAAATTTAAAAATTAGCTGGACATGGTGGTATCTGCCTGTAGTCCCAGCTACTCAGGAAGCTGGGGCAGGAAGACCACCTGTGCCCAGGAGTTCAAGGCTGCAGTGAGCTATGATCACGCCACAGCACTCTAGCCTGAGTGACAGAAAAAAAAAAAAAAATTTTTTTTTAAAACAAAGCTCCATTTTAAGAGGAATGATTGTAAGAAATGAAGATTAAATACTTATTGTCAAAGATGTTCTCTTAAGATCCAAACACTCAAGAAACAGTTAAGGTCCAGTTTTGTAACATATCACATGTACATCAAGCCTTCCATCCTGACTCATTTGAATAACCATAAACTGGAGGAAACACTGACGCTTTATGAAGGTCATGAGTTCCTCTTCTCCCTTGCGGTGAAAGAACAGGGGTGCCAAAGCAGTTCTAATTCCTCCTAAGACTGGGCTGAATTACGTTCAAGTGAATGAATCCTACTGTTATCATTCAAACGTCAGTCTTATGGACAAGCCAGAACCAATACCACTTCCAAATTTCTAATATCACTCTTCGCTCTACTTAAATTCCTCTTTCAACATCAACATTTTCATTTACTATTTTATTCCTAGCCTAAAGCCCAATACACAGTCTAATTATGGAGGTTAAAAGAATCAAAATGAGGAAGGTGGGCCACCAAGGATAGAGGACAGGGAATTCCTAGGTTGAAACTTTAAGTCTGACCTGCATTCCCAAGTCATTGCCATTGGTGTATCTATTTTACCTTCTTTTAGGGCATATCATCAGAAGTCAGTTGTAATTACCAACTTTCCCCAGAAGCCTTCTTTTCAATTCATCATGGTTGGTATAATTTACTGCTGAGCTGTTCAGACAGCAACTTTAGGAAGATGGCCTCCCAAACCCATCTATGTCACAGGAGTTGGTGGGGCTGTCTAGAACAATATGTGTGAAAAGGCACAAAATGCCAGAATGATTCAAAGAAGACACAAAATTGAAACCCATAGTTCACTTTTGTAGTAACTCACATTAAAAGGCTGAACTGAAATTTAACTCTTATGAAATCTGACATACAGAAAAATGGAGTTGCTTAATAGTCTTTTTTTTAAATTTTAAGACATACATGGTAGATGGCAGCTCACAAGGGCTGCCACAAATCAGCCCACTGAAATTGTTTATCAACTCAAAGGCAATACTAGCATCATAAACTTTTATGTCATTATAAGCTATGATTATTCTTACACATATTTTATACATCAAATTCTGTTTTCCTAAAGTTAGGACTTAGAGGTCATGTTGCCATCGAAAATCCATGAAAACGCAAGGTGCAGAACTCTGATTCTTAGGGCTCGATAACTGGTCCGTAATCGACATTCTGGTGGTGTTGACCTGCTTTTCTGTCATCTTCCTAACTGTCCAGAACATTCTCCAAGTGCTTTTCTTTTCCTCATTACCATCAATTTGGAAGAACACACACATCTTAGTTCTACCTAACCAGATGGAGGACAGCAAAGTGACCAAAATGTACCACTACCCATTGGCTGCAGATCAACTTATGTTTCTGAAGTGGAAAGACATATAATAAATGTGAGGATACAAACATCGAATCAGATGTGGACTAAACTCTCAATCCACAAGGGTGGATCCCTGTAAACGGGTGCCATGCCTTTTTAACTTAGATCATGCCGCATGACCACTGCCTGTGTACTTCAGAGTTTGAAGAGGAATGCAAAATATCTGAGAAACCATTTCCCCAAGGAGGGGGTGAAAGTATATGCGTGATTTATAAACTGCCAAAATAAAGATCAGTTTTAGGATACACAGCCATGCTCAATGACGGGAATATGTTCTCAGAAATGTGGCATTAGGCAATTTTGTCATTGTGGGATCAAACGCCTAGATAGTATAGCCAACTACACACCTAGGCTATATGCTAGAGCCTATTGCTCCTAAGCTACAAAACCCGTACAGGATGTTGTCTACTGAATATCGTAGGCACCTGTAACACAACTCACTGGTCACCAGAAATTGTTTAGCTCCATCATAATCTTATGGCACCACCGTCGTACATGTGGTCTGTTGTTGACTGAAACATCATTAAAGCAGCACATAACTGTATTTTCATTTACACTTAAACAAACACGGACAGGGTAATTCATTCGAGAAGACCCAAATTGTAATAACTTTGTTTCTCGATCCAATACCTTTTAGGTATAAAACCACTGTGCAAAATCATATAAACAGGTTTTGACTAACAATTCATAATAAATGGCATTGCTAGATACTTCAACGCAATGTTTTCAGAGCTGTTCAAGAGTTCAGTTTTCCTAGTTCTCTCTCACTGGAATTTTAACTTACTTTATTGGGCAGTTGGCCACTCTCCTTACCCACCATTATTTATATTCTGTTAAAACGAAATACATTGTTGCATAATTTTGAAAGCAAAGCATCAAATACAAACTTGCTCTACTTGTGATGTGAAAGCATCTGATACAATTCAGTCTAGTATATGAGGAATGTTCCTTAGTAAAGACCCAGGAAAAGTACAACGTTCACTAAAAGCATACGTTCAATTTCAAACATTACATGTTCGGTCAATTCCAAAGTATCTGTGCTAATGAGGGAAGCAGCAGCAAAGGCGCTCCCCATGTGTCTGCCATACTCACTCTTAAAACAAGGGTGTCGTGTTTTGCAACTACTTTCAAACACAAGCTATTAAGTTTTGGGGTTTTCTTGAGACAGTCTCACTCTGTTGCCCAGGCTGGAGTGCAACGGTACGATCTCGGCTCACTGCAACCTCCAACTCCAGGGTTCAAGCTATTCTCCCGCCTCAGGCTCCTCAGTAGCTGGGATTACAGCCACGAGCCACCACAACCATCTAATTTTTATATTTTTAGTAAAGACGGGATTTCGCTATGTTGGCCAGGCTGGTCTTGAACTCCTGGCCTCAAGTGATCTGCCTATCTCAGCCTCCCCAAAGTGCTGGGATTACAGGCGTGAGCCACTATGCCGGGCTGTATTAAGACTTTCAAGTTTCCTTTTGTTGACTCCTACTGAAAAACGGCAATCATCTCCTCTCAGACCAATCACTGAAACACAGATCCCCAACCCTCGGCAAGACAGGTCTTTTGTGTTTAGATTCATCCTTCCCTTGAGGCCAAAGGAAGTCACTGAGTGTTCAGTTCACTTGCTTTCCCTTGGCGTGTCCTTCTCCTCTTAAACAACAGTTTACACTTAAAAAACAGCCAATGGAAGAAAATGCTGACATAACCTACACCCAGGAGATGGCTTTGCCACCAAGAAGATCCAAGTAGAACCCATTAAAGTGGATAGTTTAAGAGTAATCAAGAGTTTAATGTATTTCACTTCCAAATGATTTATATGTGATTCTTTTTCTTTTAGTCGATCTGCCTTCTTAATTTCACTTCTGATAGCATAAAAACTAGTTGGCATTTATTAAGCAGGCTTAACGATAGGGGAAATAGTCCAGAAATGTGGGTATTTGAAACAAATAAACTTGAGACAAAAAATACACAAATGACTCTAGCATTTTCTGTGTGTATAATTTTTTTTTTTTTTTTTTTTTTAAAGAGACAGGGGTCTCAGTATGTTGCCCAGGCTGGCCTCGAACTCCTAGGCTCAAGCGATCCTCAAGCCTCAATCTCCACACTATCATGCCTGGCAGAAAGGAATACATTTAATGTCTAAATCATTCCCCACTGCCTCTTTCCCAAAAGTTAATAACACAGATACCACTGTCTCAGTAGAAACAGATACCAATGCAAGTCAAATTCTATTATAACTAACATCAAGAGATCTTTTAGGCCGGGCGCGGTGGCTCAAGCCTGTAATCCCAGCACTTTGGGAGGCCGAGACGGGCGGATCACAAGGTCAGGAGATCGAGACCATCCTGGCTAACACTGTGAAACCCCGTCTCTACTAAAAAAATACAAAAAAACTAGCCAGGCGACGTGGCGGGCGCCTGTAGTCCCAGCTACTCGGGAAGCTGAGGCAGGAGAATGGCGTAAACCCGGGAGGCGGAGCTTGCAGTGAGCTGAGATCCAGCCACTGCACTCCAGCCTGGGCGACAGAGCGAGACTCCATCTCAAAAAAAAAAAGAGAGATCTTTTAATGAAACTAGACTTTCACTCAGTTAAACGCTGCTTAAAACAAGTGGGCCTACACTTAAAAAAAAGTATGCCCACTAGGCCGGGCGCAGTGGTTCACGCCTGTAATCCCAGCACTTTGGGAGGCCGAGGCGGGCAGATCACAAGGTCAGAAGATCGAGACCATCCTGGCTAACTCGGTGAAATCTCGTCTCTACTAAAAATACAAAAAAAAAAAAAAATTAGCCGGGCGTGGTGGCGGGCGCCTGTAGTCCCAGCCACTCAGGAGGCTGAGACAGGAGAATGGCGTGAACCCAGGGGGCGGAGCTTGCAGTGAGCCGAGATAGTGCCACTGCACTCCAGCCTGGACGACAGAGCGAGACTCCATCTCAAAAAAAAAAAAAAGTATGCCCACTAAAGGGAATTTGTGGTAGTGGATCTGACTTGTAACAAATTGAGTATATTTTAGGACTTTTATAAAGTAAATCCCTGAGTAGGAGAATAAAACAACAGAAAGTTCAAACAATGCCATTCTCCCTAAGCCCTATGATCCCAAGAGTTATTTAACGTGATTCTACTACTCTACTATTTTATGAGAATCCTCAAATTGTCAGCAATTACATGCTGTATATCGAAGGCTCAACCAACAGGCTGAAAAGAATTACTATTTTTAAAGAAGTTACACGTTTGCTCAGAAAATTAAAACCTCTTCATAACTCACCTAACCAAAATAGGATTAAAAAAATCATCTGTTGGGGAGGGATTTACACTATGTCCATACAAAAATAATTACACGGACTGTGTGTGGCAAGGCTTTCGTCTACTACCTACCAGTCATTAAGAGGCTCTTCAGTGTTTGACAAAGCTACTTCAATTAGACTTTAACATAAACAGAACATAACTATTTATCAAACTATATTTAAAGTCGTATGACTAAGTAGAATGTTTTTAAACATTTAAAATGAAGCTTTCCTTTTTTTTTTTTTTTTTGAGACGGAGTCTAGCTCTGTCGCCCAGGCTGGAGTGCAGTGGCCGGATCTCAGCTCACTGCAAGCTCCGCCTCCCGGGTTCACGCCATTCTCCTGCCTCAGCCTCCCGAGTAGCTGGGACTACAGGCGGCGCCACCTCGCCTGGCTAGTTTTTTTGTATTTTTTAGTAGAGATGGGGTTTCACCGGGTTAGCCAGGATGGTCTCGATCTCCTGACCTCGTGATCCGCCCGTCTCGGCCTCCCAAAGTGCTGGGATTACAGGCCTGAGCCACCGCGCCCGGCCTCCTTTCTTATTTTAAATAAAGATTGAGAAAACCTCCCTAGGATGGGAGGTTTTCCTTTGTGGAGCTATTTTAGAAACAAAACTATAATGTTCTCGGCCGGGCGCAGTGGCTCACGTCTGAAATCTCAGCACTTTGAGAGGTGGAGGCGGAAGGAGCACTTGAGGTCAGGAGTTCGGGACCAGCCTGGCCAACATGGTGAAACCCTGTCTCTACTAAAAATACAAAAGTAAGCTGGGCGTGGTGGCAGGCGCCTATAGTCCCAGCTACTCGGGAGGCTGAGACAGAAGAATTGCCTGAACCCAGGAGGAGAAGGTTGCAGTGAGTTGAGATTACACCACTGCACTCCAGCCTGGGTGACAGAGTGAGGCTCCCTCTCAAAAAAAAAAAAAAAAAAAAAATTCTCACGACTTCGAACTTAGAATGCATTTTTAAGAGCACCCCACCATGCATTTCTCATTATAGGTTAAAAATAAACTTTTAACTTAGTAATCTATACAAAAGGCTTATACAATCTATCTTACAATATCAGTCCTTGCAATAAATACATCCTGAACGCTGTGTTAAAGAAATTACCTGGCCTGAGTGCAGTGGCTCACGCCTGGAATCCCAACACTTTGGGAGGCTGAGGCGAGCGGATCACTTGAGGTCAAGAGTTTGAGGCCAGCCTGGCCAGCATGGTGAAACGCTATTTCTACTAAAAATCCAAAAAAAAAAAAAAAATAGCCGGACGCTGTGGCATGTGCCTGTAATCCCAGCTACTTGGGAGGCCGAAGCAGGAGAATCACTTGCACCCAAGAGGCGGAGCTGTAGTGAGCCAAGATCGAGCCTCTTGCACTACAGCCTCAAGCAACAGAGTGAGGCCGCATCTCAAAAAAAAAAAAAATCACCTTGCTTTAAGAAATATATATGAAGCCCAAAATAATGATGTATGGCCTATTATTTCCTCATTTTAAGAGAACTTCAGAGAAACAAGAGTACCTGAGATAATGTATTTTGTATAAGGAATAAAATATTCTTTAAAAAATGTATACATTGCTTGCTATCATCCTACTGCCATCTAAAGAATGTGCTTTAGTTCTTACACAATTCTGACCCTCCACAGAAGGGTGTGCATTTGGCAGCTTGCTGCTACATCCTGGTAATGAAGGTTGTCAGGCCGGGTGCAGTGGCTCACGCCTGTGATCCCAGCACTTTGGGAGGCCGAGACGGGCGGATCACGAGGTCAGGAGATCGAGACCATCCTGGCTAACACGGTGAAACCCCGTCTCTACTAAAAAAAATACAAAAAACTAGCCGGGCGAGGTGGCGGGCGCCTGCAGTCCCAGCTACTCGGGTGGCTGAGGCAGGAGAATGGCGTAAACCCGGGAGTGAGCTGAGATCCGGCCACTGCACTCCAGCCCGGGTGACAGAGCGAGACTCCGTCTCCAAAAAAAAAAAAAATGAAGGTTGTCAAATGTTCCAAAAGGTCACATCAGAAAGTATTACAGAAAGCCTAAACGAAACAGCTTATTTTAACTTGGCTGCTAGGGTAAGAATCTGAAGATCCGGCTACCAAGCTTAGTAGAATCCAACCTGATGACACAGCTTCTGCTTCTTCAGCAGGTACAGCCATGGGCAGCGTAACAACGTTTCGGTCAACGATGGACTGCACAGATGATGGTCCCACAAGATTCTAATGGAGCTGAAAATGCCCTGCTGCCTAGTGACGCCTTGATGCTCCTGACCCTGTTCAGGCCCAGGCTAATGTTTGTGTCTTAGTTTTTAAGTTTAAAAAGTTAAAAACTAATTTTAATAGAAAAAAGCTTATAGAATAAGAATAAAAAGGAAGAAAATATTTTTGTATAGCTGTAAGTGTGTGTTTCAAGCTAAGTGTTCTCATGAGTCAAAAAGTTTAGAATTTTTAATTTGAAAGTAAAATAAACAGTAAAAAGGTTACAGTAAGCTAAGGTTAATTTCTTATTGAGGAAAAATGTGTAAATCAACGTAGTACAGCCTAAGCGTACGGTGTTTATAAAGCTCGGCTTTGCTCAGTACTGTCCTAGGCCTTCACATTCACTCAGCACTCATCACTGACTCACTTACCCAAAGTCACTCCGGTCTTGCAAGCTCCATTCATGATGAGTGCTCTATACAGGGGAAGCATTTTCCATCTTTTATACCCTGTCTGTACTGTATCTTTTCTATGTCTAAATGTGTTCAGGCACACAAATACTTAGCACTGTGTTACAACTGCCTACAGTACTCAGTAGGAACATGCTGGACAGGGAGAAATAGGCTGCACCACTAGCCGAAGGCTCTACCATCTATATTTGTGTAGTACTCTCTGATGTTAACACGCACATCTCAGAGCACACATCCATCGTTACGCAACATGTGGCTGTGTGAGCACACATACCTCTTTCATACCATGCTGTATTTCTGACTTCCTACTGTAACTTTTTAAAAACAATCTGTGAATTATGCAGCTTTCTATTTTTATTGTAATTGTTTTTACCTTGGAGCCTTAGCACTTTAAAATAAAATATTAACTTTGGGCTAAACTCTTAACATTATTCTCTTCCTTTCAAGAGCTGGCCTTGATTTATCAAAATTCTGAATAGAATCCATTTACTCAATGCAAAACAGGCATAAAAACAAAAACATGTTATTTCACAAAATGCTTTCTTGTATCTTAAGAAATATAAAAAGGAAGGAGCACACAGTGAGTACAAATCAGGATTATCATACCAAAGGTATATCACAGAAAAAGTCCATTATACATTCACACCACAGAGCAGAATTATTTGAACAAAAGGCAAGAAATGGAAATGTAACTTGTCAACAGAAAAGAACTGCTAACAGACATGGATCTTTCATTTAACTTAAAGTTACGACGACCCTCTCCTCCCATTTGTTTCTATATTGTCTTACTTCTAGAGAACATTTAAGACATAGGCATTCTTCAGACATTGCTATTAACACACAGGTAATCTACCATTGTTATGGGTAACACTCTAACACCACAGTCTATAAGACCAGTTGATGAGGTCTGTTCCCATCTTCACTCTAGATTTGTATCTTTTCAACTATACCTGCAATCTTTATGGCTACGGGATCCTCTGAAACTGGAACAAGCCCTTCTTTGACTTCAACCTGCTTTTCAGAAACCAGGGGAGATATGGCGGGAGGGGAATACTTAGTTTCCACATAGGCCATCGGCGAGGAGGAAGAGGGCTTAGAATCGTGAAAGAGACTGGCCCAGGACTTGGGCTGGCTGACAGGAAGGGTGCCTGATGCAGAGCCTGTGCCGTCAGCCGGAGGTGATGCGCTCTCGGGTTTGGTTGGGTCCAAGTCTATGCTTTCCGTGGTGTGCAACTCCACCCCATTGGTAGCTGTGCCCTCACCCGAGGATTCAAGTATTTGTCCATTAGCAACTCCAAGGTTTTCAGTAGTATCGGTACCAACGCAGGGCTGAGCCCCAGCTGTCCTTGACAGGGTGTCTCTGCCAGCCTCTGCAGGGAAGCAGGACTGACCAAAATCAGCCCCGGGGCTCCCCTCCGGCTGCCCTGCAGTCCTGGTGTCACTGCCGAGTGCTCCGGGGAAAGGACTGTCAGGCACAGTGTCACTGACAGAGTCCGTGGAGTTCTGGGGGCTGTTACAAGTCCTGGGCGTAACTGACGGGGGCATGTCACCCATAAATTCTGCATCCTCTGCACTGACACTGTTCGGGACTGCTGAACTGGCATGGCCATTGACCAGGGCTTCTGTGGAAATACTATCATCACCGCCATCTTTCAAATAGCTGTAATATCCAGGTGGCCGCTTTTTCTTCTTTTTACGCTCCCTTTGTCCAAGACCACCTGAGACACCATCATTTTCCAAAACTTCCGCCTCCACATTAGAACTTCCATCCAAAGCGAGGGCAGAGCCTGGGTACTGGCAGTCGATGGAGCCATAGCTTGCTTCTTTACTGATACCATCAGGGGTTGTTTTGGAAGTTGTACAACCGAGAATAAATTCAGGGGCCTGAGGGTTCAGTGTGCTTGAAATACTGTAGCTGGGGGTTCTCGGCAAAGTGTCACTGGATTCGATGACTTCATTGACACCAAACTCAATTCTCTGATATTCTTGTCCTGTTTAGAAAACAAACTATTAGTTAAGGACACAGTTCTACAAACTCTAAGTACCAGTAATTACTCACTTTCTCTTTGAAAATGAAAACCTTAAATTCTCTTCCTAATCAACAAATCTATTACGTCCTTTACTTACGTGGAACAATTTGCTGAAAATGAAACTATAAAACTATTTAATTTGGGGATATGAAAAGCAGAAGCCTGTACTTATCTTCCTAGCTAAGGAAGGCTTTCAGAAGGCAGACATTAAAATAAATTTGTAATAAAAAGCAAGTAATATTTTGCCAGTTTAAAAATATCCCTCAATGGAATCTGACTTTCTTATAGCTGCCTTATGCCTGAGATAAAGGAATATGTATTTTGGACAATTTAAATTTTGAAAGATCATGACAACTAACTTAGGGACTTAAAACACGGTTAAATCAGCTTCTCTAGGTAACGTGATTTGATTAATTCCAAAAACATGAACTACGCAAAGAATCCTATATATACTGGATAGGAGAAATTAGAAAGTATAAATTTAAAAACAAAAAAAGATGCCCAAAAAAGATTCAACAACAACAACAACAACTCTTTGTTGTTCTCTATATATATAGAGAACCCTATATATAAAGGCACACTTGAGAGCACTCTTTTGAATTCTCCATCTCTTGGTCTTCTCCACTGGTAACCTTCCATTAAGTCTGAAAAGTGGCCCTGACATGAACACACACGAATGTCCTGTAAATGGAGCCACACTGGATTAACTCCACGGGTGGTAAAGCCTTCCGAAAATACCAAAAGAAAAAGTTAGAATTGTGAACTTTTCCATATCTCTTGGGAAGCCTTCAATACTTCCTTCCCAGGTAACCACAATCCACATATTTCATTCATGCTAAGACAGATGTATTTTTATAGTTTACATCTCTGAAATTAGGTTAAGTTTTAGAATCAATTTTGTCTTTCAACAGACATCAAGCGTCAATGTCACCTTATATTTGATAAAAAGTTACGCATTTTGAAGTTAAGGGAAGGACACGTGCCTTCTATTTCATCTTTAATGCATAGCTAAAGATTTCTTCCAGGCTAGCATTAAGGGGCCAATTTTTTTTCAAGGCCTGTATCTCAAGAAAAGAAACTAATACCCAAAGAACGGTGTTCTACTGCAGAGAACTGAATATATTTTACCTTGGAAGGACCCCTAGAAGTCTTTTTGTAGAAGAAAAAATACAGACCCTGAGAAGGGCCAGTTATGTGCAAGTGAGTGGGCAGGAGGCTGGAGCTAAACAGCCTCCTGAGGCCTCCTGAATCTTTGCATGCTTTGGAATCACCGCCCCTCACTGTGGGGGGTGGGGGTGGTGGCAGCACAATCCTGCCCCAACAACAGCAAGTTCCTGGAAAAGAACACTGATGACGATTACACCTAACAGCAAGTTCACGTATAAAGTCATGACCATCTAATTCCTTTGGCTACTATTTACATTTTGTTTCCTTACTTTGAAAAGAATTATCCAGGGGAACTGAATTTATTATCATACCTAGGGGTTGACGGTCCATTTTGGTTCCAGGCATCCCCTACTCCCTGATGTTCTGGGGCTCTCACGACTCCCTGGATTGAAACGGGTGTGCCTGGGGCAGAACACTCCACGTGGAGCCTGCCCTTTGAAGGCTGTGAAATCACATTCGAAACTAGAATGTGTTGTGTCATTCTGCTTATGCAAGACGGATTATTTCTAAGACACAGATGTGCTGTCCACATCTCAATTCTCAATCTTATCAGAACATAAAACATTCTAGAACGTGATGTAATGTGAACAGAACTATTTCAGTAAGTTACAGTTAGTATCAAACATTTACTCAATACCACGTTTGATCACCTCACTAGAAGGCGGATTCCTAGCCAGCACAGTTCCTCTTATCGAGGAACACTCACAATGGAAGCACGTGCCCTGCACCGCATGGCGGAGAGCTCGGAGCCCAATCTGCCAGGCAGATGAAGCGCAGGAAGGCCTGCAGGCTTGGCTTCAACAACCCAATCAACACATTAGGAAGATGGAAACCCAACACTCAGGTAATGCAGGCAGAGGGTCACAAAACCATGAATCCTAACACAGCATTTCTCCAAGGCTGCTCACTGCAGTACATGCAGTAGAGTGGTCTGGACTATAAGGCAGGGGGTGAAGGAGGGAAATATACAGAGATTAGTAACACAAGGGCCCTGCTCAGAGAATTCACATTTATTAGGGAGACAAATACAAACAACTGAGAATGAAAACATGGAGGGAGGGGAGAGAAGGCTGTGAATAGCTCTAGAAAAAGGATTCCTCTGGATACAGGAAACAGTGATCAACTTCCATCAGAAACTAGAGAGGTCAGTGGAACTTGATGGATCACTGAATTGGTAAGGGCAGGGTGAAGGAGTGGTATCTCAAGCTTTAGGAACATCTAAAACAGCCAGTGCTTAAGGTGAAGGACACCCATTCACCTTGATATGGTTAATACTTGTTGTATGCCTGTATGAAAATATCTCATGTATCCCATACATATATATATACCTACTATGTACCTACGAAAATTAAAATATAAAAAAATTTAAAAACACAAAAATAGAAAAGGCCGAGGTGTAAAAGGGAAGCCCCGATGAGGTGCCTCTGCAAAGGGCTTGCTGCAGCTGGAGGTGGTAGGAGGGAGCAGAATAAAGTATCCTAAACCATTCATCCAACAAATGTACTGAGGGCTTATGACATTCCAGATACTACAGGCACAGTGACAGACACAGAGAAAAGGACCCTGCCATCAGCAGCTGAGCAGTCTGGAAAGGGAGGCAGGTCCATGACCGTACCCACAGGCTCTGTACAGTTGAATAGGCACCGGAAGAGAAACTAATGTCATGGAAGCACGAGAGACCCAGAAAAGGCTGCAGAGAAAAGCGGGCCTGTCACTAACTGTGCAAGCTGGTGGCAAGATTCCAGTCGTGTTTTTGGCAGAAAAAAAGCAGGACTTAAGAGGGAAGAGAGCAAAAAATGGAGAAAACGGGCCAAGAAGCAGTCACCGAAAAGGGCAGGCAGGCTGGAAGGAGGGAGTGGGAAGCAGAACTCCAGAGGCTGGGGGAGCTGGTGGTGCCTACAGCACAGGGAGGAGGGTGAACTTAAAGAAGTGATGTGCATGGGAAAATCGTGGCGCATTTGTAAGCACTGGATCCACACGAGCAGCGTGCTCACTACGTTCAAAGCACACAGTGACAGAGGAAGTGCCACTGACTCGGATGCCTGAGAGGCTGACATCAGCCGATTAAAAGGTGGCTCAGGTGGCTGAGCAGCCTGGCTTTCGGGTCCCTTGAGCTTCATTTATTTTATTACTTGTCCTAAGTTATTGTTAGATCTGCTCTTTCCCTTACAGTCTCCCACATTTCTTATAAATCTAAAATTTTAGACATAATCACTCCCTGATGTTACCAGAGATAAAACGTTTGGTTAGTCTTTTCAAGGTTTATACTGAGGCCTAAACTCTAACTAAAACCTCTTTCATAAGTCTGACCATGCTAACTAAACAGGGAATCCAAACCCCTAACTCTCAAAGAAAAAGTTTGGAATCAGTTTCCTGGAGGCCAGCAAGGGCCTTTAAAGTGATTCAGATTGAAAAATGATCCAGACAGGTTTGAACTGTGCAAGGGCAGCCTGCAATAATTAAACGACCTTGTTGGTATTCCAACACTGGGTACTTAAGCAATGCAAAATCACTGCATCTCCATAAGCACCATCTCTGATAATCAGCTCAGTGTCTGTGATGGAGACCCAAAAATGTAACAGACCAGGAAAAGAAGAGGTGACCTGAGTTCCCAAGAGTCAGCGACAGACCAGGACATGAATGTAAACTGCAAGAACAATAGATGCAAGCTGCCCCTTAGTTTACAAAGAACACAGGCTCAGAAGCTAGCGGGCGCTGGAGCCAGCAGGCTGCTTAGCAACAAGACCCAAAGCTCCTTCAACTCCGGCATGTGCTGATGAAGAGTAATGTACCTGCTGCACTCAGAACTGTTAGGAAAAAAATTACTCAACAACCATTTCCTAGACTAAATGGCTGGCACTCCGAAGCACAGGACATGCTTTAAAACTAATTTACTAGTCAAAGTGATTCAGCGATTAAATACATTACAGTTTACAGCAAAAAGTTCAAGCTGCAAAGAAATGTTTATTCAAATGGGAAAACAATGTTTACAGGTAGCCTGCCCACCCAGCATGTATGGCCAAAATTCCCTTCAGGGAAATAAGGAGAGAACTAGCTTACCATCAGGTAGTTTATCCACAGCCTGTGTGCCACACAGAACTGTTCCACTGTACGGAGGAAGCTGCACAAGGAATCAGAAAACAAATTTTAATTCAACAAAATGTTAAAACCAACACATACCATTTAATTAAGGCAACAATTCATTAAAACTCTTTATCCATACAACTTTGCATGTCATTACTTTTAGCAGAATAACATACATGAAGAGTCAGTGCAATCTAAATCATCTTCATTTAAGGAAAAAAACACAACAGAAATGCTTTCAAATATTTATCACCATTAAACAGATCCAAAAATGAAGCCAAAAGGAATACAAATGAACTCCAATGGACATGTAAATCAGCTACAATAAAATGCTTATGATACATCCTTCTTTCCACAGGACGTTAATGACTGACCATCCAGACCACAGGCACTTTTGTTCACGCACTAGCGAAGACGGCTCTTCCTGACTGCACCTCTTATTCACGATCACTACATTGCAACACAGCCAGCAGAGGCTGGGACCAGGTCCACCGTCGGAGAGCAGAGGAAAGCCCACCAGAAACAAAAAGCCTGGGGACTGCAGCTCCCTTTTTAACACAGTGCCTTAATTAAAGAAATTAACAGCTAGAAGTCACATTCCTTGTTTGGAAGACAGAAAGCAGAATGGGAACTATCTGATCTCTTTGTAAAAAGCTGAAAAGGTATCTCAAAATCAACTTAAATTTTTCTTCTTCCTAGCTATTCCATAACATTTATTGAAGAGTTGGAAATGCTTCCAGTGGACACACTGGGCGTAATAAAGTTTAGGAAGGGGCTGGGCATGGTGGCTCATGCCTGTAATCCCAGCACTTAGGGAGGCTGAGGTGGGTGCATCACTTGAGGTCAAGAGTTCAAGACCAGTCTAGCCAACATGGTGAAACCCCATCTCTACTAAAAATACAAAAAATCAGTTGGGCGTGGTGGCGGGCACCTGTAATCCCAGCTACTTGGGAGGTTAAGGCAGGAGAATCATTTGAACCTGGGGGATGGAGGTTGCAGTGAGCCGAGATCACGCCACTGCACTCCAGCCTGGGCAATAGAGCAAGATTCTGTCTCAAAAAAAAAAAGAGTTTAGGAAGAAAAGGGGTAAGGTAAACAGAGATAAACTGCTACCTGAGGGCAGAACAAAAGAACAAAAAGACATTCTGGTGCAGCACTTCCCAAAGTCTGTTCACTGCAGTACAACGGCCAGTGCAGGAATGGCCGTAGGGTCGCAAAGTTCAGAGGCTCCTGGGTAAGTCTCATGCCCAATACTGTATGAGAGCTGCTGCTTGATTGGCTTCCTCAGCCGATTTCTCTCATGAAATCTCAGCACACCAATTCAATAATCACAGCAATAAAAGCTTCTCTCTGCAAGTAACCCAGTAAGTTCTCTTCCCGGAGAAATATGACAAACAGGAAAACACAGGGCAATTCAAAAGAAGCCTTCAGGAGTTGGCAGCTGCACTTATCTCCACCACCAGGGGGCAACCTAGTACTCATCACATTGACACGGAGGAGAAAACATTCTGTGTGCTGAGGGCTACACTAGCCTTGGCACCCGCAATGCAAAGATCATTCCACACACCAGCATTGACGCCGGCAGGCACCTGGAGGAGAGCGGTGGGTCTATACAGGCAGTGGACACAGCGGCCATGTGTGTCTCAGGAAGCCTCCGATCTCGTTCAAAACGCTCTGTGGTCACAAAAGACAGTTTGGAAATGATACACAGAATGCCCTCTCTTTTTCTGTTAATGACATTAGGATGCCCTCTGGTGACAGAAAGCTGTATTATTTTGAGGCATGAAAAGTGTTCTGAATCACTCTCTTTACACAAAATCATTGTAACATCAAGAAACCATCTTTTTCTGAGTCAAAACAGTTCTATCACTATTGTATCAATGTTCTCTTCACACTTACGGTATTCTGCTCTGCTCAGGGAAGACAGAATGCTGAAGAAAACCTCCAGACCCGAAAGTGCAGCAGGCCAGGAAGACGCACAATTTGGAGAAGGGACCTCTTCACCCATCCACTTCAAACGCCAGTGCAAGGCAGAGAGCTGTGGGAACCCTGCTCACCATCTTCCGGCTGCCCCTTCCTCAACATTCAACCACGGAGTGTGAACACTCACTCAACTCCCAGCCACTCCCACAACACACAGAAGAAAACCCCAGCAATCGGGAAAAATACACAGATGACGCTGAGGACAAGCAAGTGGAGAGGTGGGGCCAGTGATGCCAGGTGGCACTGACTGAGGGCGGAGAGGCTGTACCATGACACCAGGTGGCACACATCCTGCTCCTCTTCAACAACTCTGGGGAGGAGGTCCTGTTATTGTGGCCCTCTGACGGATGAGGCAGTCAGGCGACACTGCTAGTAAGAGGCACTGCAGGGATCTGGTGAGACGACCACCATCAAACTCCTGGATGACAGGGATCTGGTGAGACGACCACCATCAAACTCCAGATGACACTGCCACCTTCCGTAAGCGTGCTCAATACACTTACTTTGATTTGCTAAGCTGATAAAAAAGTGCACCTGCAGGAATGCCGGGTGGGTTGTGGTACTGTAGAAATGTGTGTGTTTTACTCTACAGGCACACAGCACCTCTCTTTCAACAAACCTCCCTCACACATCAGATGCCCTTAGTCTGTGGTAACTGGATATCTAAATACACAACAGAAGAAAAGTGCAAGGATGGTTCGAAGTTCATTCATTAACTCTGTAAGAATACAAAGTTCAAAAATCAAAGCAAAGACATAAAATTCCTACACAAATGCAAAATGAGCAAGGGGAAAAACTGTCATCTATGAATAGTTATGTTAACACGCAGTCTGAAAGCAGCGCTGCAGCCTTGTGAAAAGGATACTTGGGCCTGTGGCTAGGAAGGTCATGTTCTAAAGTCTCCCTCTGGGGCTACCTGTGTGTTCTGCTTTCCGTCTCAAAGACTCTCCTGAACCACAAAGCCCTCCTTTAAAATCCCATTAACACACCAAATTAAGAACTGTCTCTACTCTCTACACACGCGCACACCACACACACTGCCCACTGCCAACACTACGTCATCGGGAGCTTATTTACTCAGTCACGGTTGGGGTGTGTGCTACTTCCAAAACTGAGATTCTGGAAACTATAAAGAACAGTGAGCATTTCCTCTTTCTGAACATAAATAACAGGATTATGACTGAGGTTTAAACATGCTTATTAAATAAGTTGACTGCATTTTTTCCACTGGAGAAAACCATTTTTAAATCACTGGAGCCCAGCTCTAGAAAAGATACCAGCTACCTTTCACCTGAATTTGCTTCTCCTGATTCCACTGAATTACTAGCCACCTTATCTTGCCGGTGGCAAGCTGCCAAGCAAGCAAACTAAAAGACAAAGCAGTCCTCCGTGGGCAGGAGTGGCGCTTCTGCAGGAAGGCAGAACGCTCTTCCATTTTAACACCCCACATTTCTTAATTTGGTTTTTAAATTCATGGCCCCATGTAGAGAAAACAATGTTTGATCAAGCTCCTAATAGCCGAGAAAAAGCATATGAAGAATTCGGCTAGATTGTAACTTATGCCACGGCCACATGGTAGTAACACTGCATGTTTGAGCAGCAATTATGTTACCTGAGAGATAAAAGGCCAAACTGTGCTGTGCAAGTGACACACCCTGGCCACTCACACACCCACAGGCCCAAGTGACATGCCCTCGCCACTCAC
>NC_045450.1:69349927-69396959 GCF_002776525.5 Piliocolobus tephrosceles | reverse complement strand
GCCACTCACACACCCACAGGCCCAAGTGACATGCCCTCGCCACTCACACACCCACAGGCCCAAGTGACACGCCCTTGCCACTCACACACCCACAGGCCCAACCACATGCTGCCCCAGGAAAGTGAGTTCCTGTGTAATTACATGCTATTATAATTCAGACTCCTGAAGATTGGGAAAAGTAACTCAATCCAATTATGTTAATTTAAGTCTGTATTTCCCTTTCTCAGGTTACTGTGATTTTGATAAACTCTTTTCATACCCCTCCAAACTTCACTGTATGCTCAAAAATAAGAAAAACAGAAAAGTCCAAATAAGGCCAGACACACTACGAGTTCTGAAGCTCGAACGCATTTTCATGAGACACAGTCATGTCTACTGCGAATAAAAGGTTTGGCATAACTTACCATCTGAACCCTTTACATCCATTTCTACTGACATCTGTTACTCACTAGCTATCGGACCATACATTAGCTGATCTCCCAACATTTCCGTGACGTGAATAAGCATTCTGCATTTTTTCAATTTAAAAAACAAAAGAGAAAAAAAATGGGAGGCCTGAAAGGAAAGAACGTGCCCAAGCCCTCCGAGCCTGTGGCAGAGCTGAAGCGACCCCAGGCCTTCAGACCTGAAATACGGCGCACTTTTCACTCTCCTATCCCGTGAAAACTCAAGTTTTTGTCTACTCACTTGCAAACAGACACACACCCATCCACATGTGCACACACTTGAGAAAACCAGTAGCAACTAAAATGTATGGTTACATCAGTGTGATGGGGGGAAAAATGCAAAACCCCCTTACTAAAAAAAAAACAAAAAACAAAAACACACACACACACACACAAATGACCCGGGCCTGGTGACACACACCTGTAGTCCCAGCTACTCAGGGGCCGGAGCGTGAGGACCCCCACTGAGGTAGGGCGGGGGGGCGGGGGGGGGTCAAGGCTGCAGTGAATTGTGATTGCACCACTGCACTCTGCACTCCAGCCTGGGCAAAGTGAGACTCGGTCTCGAAAGAAAGAAAAAAAATAGAAATAAAAAAATAAAATAAAATGTGTGGTGTTTATATAGAGATAAGCAACAGGCCCACAGAATAGCACACTCGGAACCAGGGGAGATGCGCTGCCCAACAGGGCTGACGGGACAGCTGAGGGCTGAGTTCCCAATGAATGGTGCGGAGGCACCTGCCAGGGCCACAGGGACAGGGAGTTGGATGCCACCTCACATGTATGCAGAAGTCAGTGCTCGATACTCACTGAAGTGTGAAAACAAAATCTGAAAACTTTTAGAAGAAAACAGACAAATGTCTTCACTATCTCAAGGATGGGAAGAATTTCCTAAAGATATTTTTAAAACTAAAAATCCACAAACTATAAAGAAAAAAATCAATTCAGTTGACATTAAAGTTAAAAGTGTACTCCTCTTATCCAGCAAAAAACAAAACAAAACCAAACCAAAAAACCCAACCCCCAAAAGGTGCCTAACGTGAAGCTTAAAACCCTCATGCTAGGAACAGATGCTTATAAACCAAAGATTAATCCTAAAATCAGTAAGAAAAAGACAAGCTACTTGATTTAAAAATATGGACAAGGAATATAAATCAAGTAATTCACAGAAGAGGACATCCGTATTGCCAGTAGACATGTGAAGATAACGAAACAGCGCCCAGATGTTTGTAATCTGGGAGACGGAGATTAAAACAATGAGAATCCATTTACTACACATCAGATTCACAAAAATTTTAAATATGCCAACACCAAGAGTTAGCAAGATTTTTTTTTTTTTTTAAATACCAACAAGAAAACTCCCATGCACTGATGATAGGAATGCAGACTGTTAAAAATCCTAGATAGCAAACTAGCAGTCTCTAGTAAAACTAAAGAGGCTCAGTCCACAAACCCAGTAATTCCATTCCCAGGTCTATGTCCCAGAGGAGCCCACAGAGGGACACAAGGAGACATGATAAAGACATTGACTGCAATATCTTTAACGGCTGAACTAGAGACCTAAATGGCCATCGACAGGAAAATACGTAAGCAAATTGCGGTGTGTTCAATCAGTAGTACTGAGCAATGGAAATCAAAGAACAAGAACACATTTCTCAGCATAAAGAATACAACGTTAGCTTAAAATAAACGACAAAATGATGAACACAGTATACCATTTATGTGACATTTTAAAGCACATAAAACACTACAATTGATTATGGTGATATACACATATATGATAAAAGGTGAAAACCAGTCAGGACCAATATTTCTCAACTTCAGCAGAGTAGTTACTTCTGGGGAGCAATGGAAGAGAGGTCCAAAGGAGGCTTCAATTGCATCTGTCATGCTTTATTTGCTTTTCAAAGTCTAATAAAGTAAATACAGCAAAATGCCAAATCAAATGTCAGCCAAATCTAGCTGGTGGGTTGAGGCATTTCTCATATCAGTCTCCATATTTTTCTCTACATTGGAATTCTTTATTTAAAAAATTAAAATAGAAACATAACTATTAATTGTATCTACCCATGTACTCACTGAAACACAGTTTTGTCTTACCTCAACTGAAGATCGAGGAGTCACAAAGAACTGATTGAATTCATCAGGGCTAAAATCTCCAAAAATATACTGAAAAAAAACAAGAGAGCCACTGATCACATAAAATATACAAATTATATACTTTCAGAAAAAATGCTACATATTTTAACAATCCTATGCAACATTTGGGCCATAACCCCCAAGATCCTTTCTCAATTAAACAGAGGATCTGCAACTCAAGAGTTCTAGGTTGTTTATATGAAAGAAATACTTCTGAACCTTTCCTACAAATTGTCCAAGAACACTATGAAACTGATAAAGCTTATTTTGAAACAAGTCAATTTTGTATGCCAAACTTGTCGAGTCCTGCTTGCAGGAGAGTTTTATTGGTTCACAAATACTGCCAGTTGTTCCATTTACCTTTCTGCTGACTCATGCCACTACCTCCATTTCCGTTTTCTCTGTCAAACATACTAAAGAAAAGCAGAAAATGTGGTTCAAATGGGAAGACAAGGAAATCCAAAAAAGGAAAATGTTAATGATCCTGATTAATGATCTTTAAAAATATCTATACAACTTTTTAGTTTAAAAATGCATTTCCACAGGACACACAGATACACATATTATCAGACAGACAAAGCCCTTGTTGCAAGCCCTGACTTCACAGAATTCAGAGTGTGACTTTCTGGAAAACGAAGTGGTTAAACTGCATGGATGTGAGTCTGGCAAGTGCCTACCAGTTCATATTCTCCATGGAGCTCCAAGAAACAAGTCATTGAGGCCTGGCGCAGGAGCTCACGCCTATAATCCCAGCACTCTGGGAGGCTGACATGGACGAATCACTTAAGGTCAGGAATTCGAGACCAGCCTGGTCAACATGGTGAAACTCCCATCTTTACTAAAAATATAAAAATTAGCCGGGCATGGTGGCATGCACCTGTAATCCCTGCTGCTCCAGAGGCTGAGAGAGGAGAATCGCTTGAACCCGGAAGGCGGAGGTTGCAGTGAGCTGAGATCGTGCCACCGCACTCCTGCCTGGGCAACAGAGCCAGACTCGCATCTCAAAAAAAAAAAAAAAGAAGTCACTGAGAAGAATTAGCATGACTAGATTTCCACAGTGGAGGAAGCACTGATTCATTCATCTAATCAATAATTATTTAGAACCTACTAAATGCCCACGTATTATCAGTATTGTGTATAAAAATGGTAAGCAGAGTGTGGTTCCTCCGTTCTAATGGAACTAAACAGTCTAGTAACTTGCAGGGAAATTTACAAGCCAAGTGACTCAAAAATAACCAGTAACTAAATATTACATAAATGAATAACACTCATTATTATTGTAAATGTGAATAAATGGCCACTAAATACAATACCCTACTCATAAGAATGCACAGAGAAAACATTTCTGGAGAGCTCTTTGACAACATCTACCAAAACTATAAATACACATTAAGAACAAAAAAGTTTTCATATAATATTTACACATACTTGCAAAAGTCTACACAGAAATTACTGACGGCAGTAGTGAAAATAAACAGAGCCTCAAAATGGCTCAGAAATGATCTTCTGAAATACCGTCACTGAACGGTTACACCTTCTTCTCGTCACCAACACTGGGAAAAGATGATATGAATTTCACTAAGAAACCCTCAAAGCAATGGAAGGGAAAATTCTATAGGCTAAAAGGAAGCAGAAAAAATGAGCACAGACTATCACAAAAAAAAGGAGCTATCAGAGATCATGAAAGTATTCATGGAAATTAGATTATTAATTTTAAATCACTAAATTAAAAAACTCGACAGAATGTCTTAATAGCAAAATCAACAAGGCTATATAAGGCGATGGGGCAACATTTTGAAAGTTCCGAGAAAAAAGGATTTTGTTCCTAGAATGCCCAAGTATTTTTTCATAGAATTCTGTAAATTACTTTTCAAGTGCAAAAGAGAAAGAACATTTTCTGTCACATACACCTTTTTCTTGTGGGGAGGGAAGAAAACTGCTTAAGAACTCCAGAAAATGAATTCGAGAAATACAAGAATGATAAAGAAGTAAAATCCAAGAAACATATGGCAGCTGTGAAGTTTAATGCAAATATTAAGAATAAATAAACTAGAATCATGCTGTTCTGTTTAATATCAATAGTAGAAGGGACGCTACTCAGTGCACGTTGCCTATGGTGGGTAGTCCTGCTCTGCAAGGAGCAGTTAGAACACAAAAAAAGTGTACGCCAGGCGTGGTGGCTCATGCCTGTAATCCCAGAACTTTGGGAGGCCAAGGCAGGCGGATGGTGAGGTCAGGAGTTCAAGACTGTCCCGGCTAACATGGTGAAACCCTGTCTCTACCAAAAATACAAAAAATTAGCCAGGTGTGGTGGCGTGCACCTGTAGTCCCAGCTACTCAGGAGGCTGAGGCAGGAGAATCACTTGAACCCAGGAGGTGTAGGTTGCAGCGAGCCGAGATTGAGCCACTGCACTCCAGCCTGGTGACAGAAACTCTGTCTCAAAAAAAAAAAAGATAGTAGAAATGCTATCTTAAAAGTTATCCATTTTATCTTATGACTAATAAGAAAGGTTTTTTACTTCAGAATGTGGGGAAGATACCTAAGGATAAGAAATCAGAATGTTCTGCAGGAATATTAGGTATTTTCTTTAGGAAGGTTTTCTTCCTAGACAATGGAAAATAATAAACATTTCATGTTTATTCAAATCATACCTCTAAGCACACTTTCTTATTTGAGTTCGTATACAGTCTAAAGTCTTTAGATCTGGTCAATCCAGTAAGAAAACTAAAAATCCAAATGATTTGATAAAAATCTTAGCAGCAAAGGAGGAGAGGAGGAGAAAAGAGGATTCCAAGCCACTAACACACACTTCCTGTTTCAAATGCAGACACCAAGTGGCTTCAGCATGAATCAGCGGCAAACGCCCTCAAGACATGAGCTGGAATGCTCAGAAAGGGTTCAGCGAATTTCTTTTGTCCTATTATTTTCAAATGTATTCGTTTTACTTAAGTCTTTATTTTTAAAGTATCTGAGAAAATTTGTTATAGATTTTAAGTCTGTTTTTATTATAACTTCATGTCAATAATTTCTCCACAGATATGTACCTTCAACCTAATTACAAAATTAACTGGGGGAAAATGAGGAAGAACTTTAGGTATAGACACCGAGAGATTTTCAAAATACTGTTAAAAGAAGAAAATACTCTCAGTGTAAAAAAGGTGGGAAAATAGAATATTTATTTGTGTTGCTATTAATAACATATTTGTGTTTGTTAATAATACAGATATTTGTGTCTGCATAAAGAGACACTGGAAAGATCAACAAGAAGAAATGTGACCCTTCACCTCCGGGGCAGGGGCGCTGAGTGGACGCAGACAGGAGTGGAGGGGATTTCCTAGCATGTCTTTTGGAGGTTTGTTTTTTTTTTTTTGAACTGTATACTTTATTCAAAACATTAACCATAAAAAGTAAACACAAACAACAGACATCACCTTACAACTCTTCAAACACACCCATTTTGCACAGACATAATTTCATAAGCATGTTAGTTTCAAGATCTCATTGACAACAGGTTAGGACTTGATGAAAATGTGTCACCCAAAAACTACACCATAAGTAACTGCTGACTACCGATGATGCAACCCTAAACTATCATTTAACACCTGACAAATGGCTAGCCACGCCTGTTCTGAACTCCAGCTTGATTTCCTTAACACTGGCTCACACAGCTCACTAAATGACTCCATCAAAATACACGTGAGTCATATTTTAATCCTTAAATGCATGAGCTCTTAAAAGTGAGCAGTTACACGTCACCAATATTGAAAACCTGTCCTTTCGATTTGGTAACTGAAAGAACAAAGGAACCTGCTAAGAAGTCCGTGCCATGGGTTTAAGAGTATCTCTGCAAGGCCTTCAGCCTCCCGGGGAACCGTGGTTAGAACTTCCATCTCCCGCACAATGAGTATTCCCCATATGCTCATAGCAGATAAACGACATGTATCTTTTTCTTATGTGCCAATACATATATAACTTATACTCAAGCAGGAATTCTGATACAATCCAATAACTACACATAAAGGAATCCTCTATTTGGGGAGTGAACTATCAAACGTCAATAAAAGACAAGTCACTGATATCACAAGCTAGCGGAATCCTAAGAATAAAAAGGAATTTCTTAGAATTGCAATGCACATTTTGAAAAATGATAAATATTTCTTTCTAGGCAAAGTAAGCTGGCATGGTAACCATTCAAACACGGATTATGAATGACAAAATAATCTATATATATGTGAAGGTTAAGACATTTTCGTATTTAACAAAATCACATGCATCAGTCAAAGCCGTACAATGAAGCAGCATTTACTATCAACACTATTCCAGAAGACAAAGTGTTGCTTGGCCAGACATGGGGGCTCACGCTTGTAATCTCGCCACTTCAGGAAGCCGAGGCGAGCAGATCACTTGACCTGAGGAGTTCAAGACCAGCCTAGCCAAAATGGTGAAACCCCCCCTCTACTAAAAATAAAAAAATTAGCCGGGCATGGTGGCGGGTGCCTGTAATCCCAGCTACTTGGGAGGCTGATGCAGAATTACGTGAACCTGGAAGGTGGAGGTTGCAGTGAGCCAAGATTGTGCCACTACACTCTAGCCTGAATGACAGAGGAAGACTCTGTCTCAAAAAAAAAAAAAAGGTGCTGCTTATAAAATAGAATATGACAACTTTATTGGGAGGAAAAAAGCTAATTTTTTGATATGCTGATAAAATTACAAAAGGAAAAATGGCCAAATATTTATTCAATAGCAAATATCAGTGAGTGGACAAAAATTATAATTTTGATAAAACTACAAAAGGAGGCCGGGCGCAGTGGCTCACTCCTGTAATCTCAGCACTTTGGGAGGCCAAGGTGGGCAGATCACGAGATCAGGAGATCGAGACCATCCTGACCAACACAGTGAAACCCCCTCTCTACTAAAAATACAAACAATTAGCCGGCCGTGGTGGCACATGCTTGTAGTCCCAGCTACTTGGGAGGCTGAGGCAGGAGAATCGCTTGAACCCGAGAGGCACAGGTTGCAGTAAGCCAAGATCACACCAGCCTGGGCGACAGTGAGGAAAAAAAAAGGAAAAAAGGCCAAATATTTACTCAATATATTTCAATTATGTATGCAATTTATTCAATATATGGCAAACACCAGTGAGTGACAATTATTTAACTAAAATGACATCTGACTAAACGTTGAAGCAAGGCATGTTTGTGACACCAAAAAGTTTATCACAGAAATTCAGGACAGCCAATTGCTACTAAAATGTTCTGGTTTCACCATCTCCTTCTCCAAAAGCCTTCCTAATTTCCAATCAAAAGTTATTTTAGGTGTTTGGTAAAATGAGGAATGTTACCAAAAGAGGGGAGAAGAAATGCTGATGAAAGAAGTCAATAATATCCTGAAAGGCTGTGGGAAACTTCCAGACTACAAAAAGCTAGAGACACGACAACTAAATGCATTTCCGGACCCTACACTGTATCCTGTGCTAGAAGGGAAAATTCTAGAAAGGACGTTACGTGGTCAATTCCCAAAATTAGAATACGGACAGTAGGTTAGAAAAAAGTATTGCATCAATGTAAATTTGTGAAAGTGGTAACGTTTTACTGTGGTTATTTAAGAGAATATGCCTATTCTTAGGAAATACACATTCAAGAATTTAGGAGCAAGGGGCTAGAGTGTATGCAATCTTCCCTCAAATCTCAAAGAGTTCAGAAAAACATTGTATGTCTGTATATTTGCATGTGTTAGCCCACGTCTGTGTGTCTGCAAGCTTGTGTATCAGTATGAGTGTGTATGTGCAGAGACAGAGAACTCGAGCACACACAAATGACTGAGCAAACGGGTTTAATCTTAACAACAGGTGGATCTGGGTAAAGGACTATCTGGGGGTTCTTTGTACTATTTTTCTTTCCACAACTTTTCAAGTTTGAAACTTTCCAAATAAAGAGTTTTTTTTTTTTTTAAAGCTAACACTGAAAATTGTGAGGTTATGAGGAAAACCTTTACCCTCTCCTTATGTTTGACTGTTTAGTGTTTTCTCTCCTCCGGAAGATTAACTTATTTCAAAGGCTGTTACATGAGCGGGGAAAATTGTAGGTGTTTGGGTAAAATAAAGATGAAAATAACTCGGTGTCTGACTTCACAGGATTTACAATCTAGTGGAGAAGGAAATGCCACTGATGACATGAATTAGTTTTGCCCATAACAGAGCCATATAAAATACAGAACAATTCAGTTCACATGGGAGACTAAAAAGCAGGAATAAGTTATTCTTTCTTGTAATTTCAAAGAAAGTGCAGAGCCTAGGACATATTGGTAGCTGTCATACAACTAAAATAAAAGCAGGTAACTGGAGGCCCTGTCAGCCATGCCACACTACAGAAAATGTGACACTGCAGCAATTAACTCTGCCCTTCCCACAGCTACACCAAATACCGTCTTAAGGAAAGACTGTGAAGCCACCTAAGGTTTCAGCAACCCTGCCAGAGTCACAACACTGGGGTCAAAAGGAGGAACCAGAAAGCAGTAACAACCGCGTCCTGAGGTTGCATAGGAAATGCCCAGGGGCGGGACGGTACAGAAATGCCTGTGATTCGGGGGAGCAAACTACAAGGGCTTGAGGCATTTCTTCCCCTTTTTAGGGGAAGTAAGACTGTGAGCTCTAGCAGCTATTCCCCTCCAGCATTTCCCCTCATATCCCACCCGGCCTCCATCCCAGGCTTTTAAAACTCTCACTGTTCACATCTTTACTTTCTGATCCTTTCTCAAGAGGATGTGGAAAAAAATATACAAGAAACACTTCAAGAAAAGGGGTGCAAGCCCACAGCACAGCAGGGATGGGAACTTAAGACACCTTACTTCCTGAAGCACAGCCTCCTGGCTGGCTGGCTCAGTTTACCTTCTGGAGGGGTATGGAGGCCACCACAGCCCTCAGAGGGCCTGAGTTTAGAAACCCTGGGCAAAGGTTTAGACAAAGTGGGGAAAACCAGTGTTCCCGCTAAAGGAAAAACAAAGACCTTGCCCTCAGAAATAAAGATACATTCCTCCATCTCAGCCCAAGGAAGGTGAGAAGGAGGAAAGACCTCTAATGTTCACTTGCACAACCTGCGGGCTACAGCTCTCCCGCGGGAACTGTGGGAAAACACCACTTTCGGCTTTGGGAGACACTGGGGACTATCAGTACAGCATGGCACTAGGGGGCGCTGCAGCACAGTATTCTGAAAGTCTCATCTCCGGAAATTTGAATAAATATGTAGGTTACTCCACATTAACATTCTCTGCCTTCAAAAGGACTGATGGAAATAGGAGATCAGCCTTGAGGTAAGAACATAAATACTTTGCTATTGCATTTGTACTTTGCAGTTTCCGAGGCAGGTGGACAACTATGACCAATCTCCAAGAACAATCCCCCATTCACAGAGGCACAGCTAAGCCTCACAGGGGTAAATGGTATAACCAGGTCACAGTAAAATACACAAGAAGCTGAGAAGTATAAAGTCTTCTCTCTCTTCTCCTCATCCAAATAAGCTGAATTTGGGGAAACATGAAAAGAGCAATAGACTGTTTTGAGTGATTAAAGCCTTAATCTCAATTATAAAATGAAGGCATGTTGGACCAGACAACCTCTAAAACTCTTCCCATCTCCAAAAGGATCTCTTGGATCTAAAAAGGATTAAGAAACACAGGTTTGAAAATGTCATCAGACAGGCCCGGCACGGTGGCTCACACCTGTAATCCCAGCACTTTGGGGGGCTGAGGCAGGTGGATCACCTGAGGTCAGGAGTTAGAGAACAGACTGGTGAAACCCCCTCTCTACTAAAAATACAAAAAAAAATTAGCTGCGCGTGGTGGTAGGCGCCTATAATCCCAGCTACTGAGGAGGCTGAGGCAGGAGAATTGCTTGAACCCAGGAGGCAGAGGTTGCAGTGAGTGGAAATTGTGCCATTTGCACTCCAGCCTGGGTAACAAGAGCAAAACTCCATCTCAAAAAAAAAAGAAAAAAAAGAAAGAAAAAGTCATCAGACTAATAATGCATGCTACAACAGGATGACTTCGAAAACATTATATTAAGTTAAAGCCAGACACAAAGAGCCATAAATTGTTTCTTCCATTCATATGAAATGCCCAGAACAGGCAAATTACCTGACACAGAAAGATCACGGTTGCCAAGGGCTGGGAGGAGAAGAGAATGGGGGAGCGGGAGGCGGGGTTGCTAATGAACATGAGCTTTCTTTTAGGGATGATGAAACATGCTAAAATTGACTACAGTGTTAGCTGCACAACTCTGTGAATATACTAAAAACCACTGATATGCATACTGAAATACAGAAATTCCACAGCATGTGAATTATATCTCAATAAAATAAAGTTTTAAAGAAAGGTCAGTACTTGTATCAAAAGAAAAATTTTCATTTCTTTACTAGGCTTTATGAATCAAAGCCCAGTAAGTAATGGGTGCTAGCTGATATCTACTGAACAATTACTGTGTGCTTTCAACTTCAGAAGGTGATGTGGGTGGTTCTGAGGACATCTGGAGATGACACTGTCATCAAATAGTGAATGCACAGCAGGAATTTCACTGATTTAACAACATGCACTGAGTATCAACTATCCACACGGGAACTATGCAAGACTATGAGGGTAAAACTTTGAATACAACACACACAGGGGTCTGGGCAGGGTGACATTTACAGTTTTATTACAGTGCAAGCCAACTGCAAGCTGCACTAAGTGTCACAAATGGCAGAAGCCGACAAAGGAAGAGGCAGGAAGAGAAGTTTTCTTCCCCCACTAACAGGGCTACAGCAAAATTCTGCTTTACTTTCTCGGGGCAGAGAGGTCCTGAGAAGGGAACAAAGCAGACAAACTATCACAAAGTCACTCTCACAGGCAACCTCTTTCCTTGAAATTCAAATGTCGAAGTACTGCAACTGAGTGTCTACTTCTCTGCCTGTCTGCATATCCTATTTCTACTATTAAAGTGTTATCAAAAAGTAATCATTTTACCTTTCAAAGTATGGTTTTCAACAGGTTGGCTGTATATTAAGTGTTTTCACGGAGATTCCGAGCTAAAATTTCATTCAGAAATTTTAGATTGAATTCAGATTGAATGGCCAAATTAGAAAGCATGATTCACTTAATAGAAACCCACTTTTACCAACTTTCCAGTCCTGTGTCTATATTAGAACTGTATTACAAAATGGCCGTTAAATTTTAACTCGCTTTGCTCTTAACTAGTACTAAACACCAAGGTAATACAGACAGCCCTCATTATTGAATAACCTGCAGTGTACAATTGCTACTGTATGAAACAGAGCAGATAAATTAGGGAGTAAATTCAGTCAACTTTATCTGGGCTAGCCCTGGCACAAGTTCAAGATTCCACCTATTTTCATAGTCATTACAATCACCTTGGTGCTGACCTTAAGAAAAAAAGAAATGGAAGAAGAAACCAACAAAAAAGAAACCGTAACAGAAGCAGTTTTATCTTTGCTGGGGCCAAGGATGAACAAAAGAAGAGGCTGCCAGGGGGCTCAATGTCATTCTGGGGAAGGACAGAACTGGTATCTTGATTAAGGAGGTGATTACACAAATGTGTATGTCTGTTAAAACTCATGGAAATATACACTTTAAATGGGTGAAATTCACTGCACATATGCTATACCTCCATAAAGCTGATTTAAGTACAAGAATCGAGTTAGCTCCATCTTTGTCTGGCCAGAAGTTAATGCAGTACACTTGGCATAGAGGAGGTGCTCAAAACAGCTTTGTTGAACAAATGAATTCAGGAAGAGGAAGATGAAAAAACCCACACAAACAAAAAGCTCTAAGGACAAGGAATAACTTCTCCATACTATATAGCAATCATTGCGACTCCCCAGATGTCAGTGGGCTGACAGTCTTAACTTGACCACTCTGAATGGTTTTTATTCTCGTGTTTTTATTATCACCAGAGATGTTCCAGCGAGGAGTACATCTTTCATTCTCAAATATAATCTTCAAATAAATATAATCAAGAAATAACACTTACTTTTAAAGTATAACACTTAAACTTATATTTTAAAATATAACATGTATTCAAGATAAGTGAATTAAGCTTTACAGAACACTTTAAAGGAATATCTATTTTGATCTAGAGAAAAATCATTAACAACTACCATGTGATCCACCACTTTTCAAAATCTTAAGTTTATAAGGGGAAAAAAAGGGCCAAAAAAACCCTTGGATGTGATCAGAAGGTATTGGGGCAGGTCAATCCTTTTAAAATTGACTTTTATTCCCCATCCCCCATCTTTGACCCTCAAATAAGACCACCTGTGTCCAGTGTGAAGCAGGCATGAATCCTGTATTTCTTGGCCCCTCCCTTCTGCTCAAACTGTCTTTCTGGGCACATTTCAATAAGAACCACATATTCGTACTCAGTTTCACTTTGCTGTCAATGACAGGAACTCATGTTCCTAGAGACAAAAAATTATCTTTTAAATTGATGTACTATAAAGTTAAGATGACTGAGCCGGGCACAGTAGCTCACGCCTATAATCCCAGTATTTTGGGAGGCCGAGGCAGGTGAACCACTTGAGGTAGGGAATTCGAGACTGGCCAACATGGTGAAACTCCATCTCTACTAAAAATACAAAAATTAGCTGGGCATGATGGAGTCCGCCTATAATCTCAGTTACTCAGGAGGCTGAGGCAGAACTGCTTAAACCTGGGAGGCAAAGGTTTCAGTGAGCCAAGATCACATCACTGCACTCCAGCCTGGGCGACGGAGTGCGGCTTTGTCTCAAAAAAAGACTGACGACATCAAATATTGGTGAGGACAGAGAAGTTGCGTTCTCACACACTGCTGGTGCAGACAGAAAATGGCATGGCTGCTTTGAAAAAGCCTTGCAGTTTCTTATAAAATAGAATATACGCTTACCACATTTTACCCACAAGAAATCAAAACCTATGTCCACAGAGACACTTCTACATGAATGTGAACAGCAGATTCAAACAGTGGGAACAACAAAAATGTCTATCAAGAAGTGAAGAGACAAGCAAACTGTGGGACATCCATAAAGGAATACTACCTAGTACTGAAAAGGCTGGAATCAACACTCAACATGGCTAAATTTAAAAAGTTGGGTCAGGTGAAAGAAACCAAACAAAAGAGTACAGTTTGTGTAATTTTGCATCAGTATAATTCTAGAAAAGGCAAACTTTCTTAGCCTACAGTGACAGAAGCAGACCACTAGTTGCCTGGACAAGGTGGGGATTCACGGTAAAGGGGCATGAAGAAACTCTCTGGGCAATGGAAATGTTCTGTATCTTGACTGTAGTGGCAGTTACTACTTCGTTGTATACATCTATCAAAACTCAAACTGGGCTGGGCGTGATGGCTCCCGCCTGTAATTTCAGCATTTTGGGAGGTCAAGGTGAGAGGATCACTTGAAAGGAGTTCGAGACCAGCCTGGGCAACACTGTGAAACCTCATCCTTACAAAAACATTTTTAAAAATAGCTGAGCTTGTAGCATTTTGGGAGGCCAAGGCGGGTGGATTGCCTGAGCTCAGGAGTTCGAGACCAGCCTGGGCAACACGGTGAAACCCTGTCTCTACTAAAACACAAAAAATTAGCCAGGCATGGCAGTGTGTGCCTATAGTTTCAGCTACTCGGGAGGCTGAGGCAGCAGAACTGCTTGAACCTGGGAGGCAGAGGTTGCAGTGAGCCATGATCGCGTCACTACACTCCAGCCTGGCAACAGAGCGAGACTCCATCTCTTAAAAAAAAAGAACAGCCAGATTTTGTGGCACATGCCTGTAGTCCCAAGTTACTTGGGAGGGCTGAGGCAGGAGGATGGCTTGAATCTGGGAGGTCAAGGCTGCAGTGAGCTATGATCACACCACTGCACTCCAACCTTGTCTGAAAAACAAAGACAAAAAACCTCAAACTGCAAACTTAAAATGGGTACATTTATTGTATTAAATTACACTTCAATCAGGTTGACTTTTTAAAAATTGTTATGCACAACCTATGTAAGGAAGATGAAGCACTACCATAATCAAAGCTCTTGAAGACCAAGGGCCACAAGTGTAATCTCTCATTTACAGAAGATTCCTCAGTACACTCAATTTGTACGCATCCACACGCTGGGATTTTTAGTTTCACATTCCTTGGTCCAAACACCTCCCTGTGCTACACAACACCACCTTAAAAACTGTGCATCATCACCGGGCGTGGTGGCTCACACCTGTAATCCCAGCACTTTGGGAGGCTGAGGTGGGAGGATCACAAGGTCAGGAGATCAAGACCATCCTGGCTAACACGGTGAAACTCCAACTCTACTAAAAATACAATAAATTAGCCGGGCAAGGTGGCATGGGTCTGTAATCCCAGCTACTCGGGAAGCTGAGGCAGGTGAATCGCTTGAATGCAGGAGGCGGAGGTTGCAGTGAGCCAAGACTGCGCCATTGCACTCCAGCCTGGGCAAAAGAGCAAGATTCCTTCTCAAAAAAAAAAAAGAAAAATTGTCCATCATCAGTCAGGCACGGTGGCTCACGCCTGTAATCCCAGCACTTTGGGAAGCCGAGGTAGGCGAATCACGAGGTCAGGAGATCGAGACCATCCTGGCTAACACGGTGAAACCCCATTTCTATTAAAAAATACAAAAAATTAGCTCGGTGTGGTGGCAGGAGCCTGTAGTCCCAGCTACTGAGGTTGAGGCAGGAGAATGGTGTGAACCCGGGAGGTGGAGCTTGCAGTGAGCCGAGATCATGCCACTGCACTCCAGCCTCAGCGACAAAGCAAGGCTCCGTCTCAAAAAAAGAAAAAAAAAATTGTGCATCATCTTTTTATTCTGCATCTGTTTTCAATGTAACTGTGCTCCACTCTGAAGCCTCTGTCCCATCATTACTCAATCACTTCAGATTATTCTTGCCCGGCTCAACCTTTATTACTGCCGAGCTTCTCGGACCATGTACTCAAACTCCACACAAAGACAATTACTGCCAAAAACAGTGAAGCAAAACTATAGTGTTTCCATTTAACAGAATGCTACATGGGCAGAAGTTCGTAAGTGTCATCTGTTCTACAGGATTTTTCACTTAATAAAATATGCTGGAACCAGACCAACAAAAGGCCAGCTACTGAAGGCCCCCTGCCAGGAAGGAAAGCACATCGCTACAGCAGAGCTTCGTTTTAAAGGATATCCATGAAAAAAGAAGCCTAACTACAGAAATGATTTTCCTCTGATTTGCTGGCCACTGTCAACAGACTCTTCAAATATCCTAGAAAATCGAGGACTGCCTAATGAGAAGTACTGGTAAACAGACTCCTCTCCTTCCAGTTTTAAGATTAAGTACAGAACTTCCCCCTTAACGAGCTGCTTTGTTGTTAATGGAAAGTAAAGTTACTTAGAAGGTTTGGTTGAAGAAGTAAAGAGCTGCAACATTACTATCTGCTGAAAATAAAAGAATGCAAAAAGAGGTATGCTAGCTAAGGAAGGAGTCCACTATTTACTTTCTCTGTTTAACCTTCACCTAACGATCTGTCAAAACATGCCCTCCAAAGATTTAAATTATGCAAGTATAGCTTGCTTTACCAGCACAAATCCTAATAGTTTGCATTCCACTCTTTAATTATGTATTTAAGTTCATGGATATCGTCTGAAATCTTTTATTAGAAAACTGTTAACTCCAGACTTCAAAGTCCCCCTTTTGAGACCTGCATACCCTGGAAGAAATGTTTTCCACCCAGTCGGCTTCCTATGCTCTATTTTCCACATAAAAGCACATAACCAACCTGTGGTGGTTCTCACCTAGCAGGGGAGCAGCATCAACCATACTGGACAAAGGCCTAGGACAACAGTCCTCGAACCTGGCCACACCTCAGACTCAGAGCATCCTCAGGCCATACCTGCAACAATTCTGGCTTCAGTGGTCTAGGGTGGAGTCCAGGCCTCATTCAGCATTTTAAACACTTCTTGTGTGATTCCGACTTCACAGCTGGGAGTTTAGAATCACTGTGTAGGGGCATTCCCGTGATCCAAGAAAAAGCTCTATCACCACAGGCAACTAAGAAGGTGGGAGACACTAAGCAGAAAACAGGAGGATGAGCAGAGCTACTTCTCCATTCAGCCATGCCTCCTAATTAAAAAAGAAACTATAAAATAATTTGAGGTAATTATTCACTATAAAAAGTTGATGAACAACATCCAGAACAGATGTCTTTAAAATGGGAACTCTTTTAGTGCTTTTAAGGGTTTACTGATCATTAACGACTTAATAAAGGCAAAAACAACAACAACAACAACAAAACAACAAAACTGGCCGGGCGCGGTGGCTCATGCCTGTAATCCCAGCACTTTGGGAGGCCGAGGCGGGCGGATCATTTGAGGTCAGGAGTTTGAGACCAGCTTGACCTACATAGTGAAACCCCGTCTCTACTAAAATACAAAAATTAGTCGGGTGTGGTGGCGGGTGCCTATAATCTCAGCTACTTGGGAGGCTGAGGTAGGAGAATCACTTGAACCCAGGAGGTGGAGGCTGCAGTGAGCCAAGATTGTGCCACTGCACTCCAGCCTGGGTAACAGAGAAAGACTCCTTCTCAAAAACAATAACAACAAAACTAAAAGTCAGAAGAAAAACTTTTTTTTTTTTTTTTTGGTGAGACAGTCTCACTGTGTCGCCCAAGCTGGAGTGCAGTGGCGCAATCTCAGTTCACTGCAACCTCTGCCTCCCAGATTCAAGCAATTCTCCTGCCTCAGCCTCCTGAGTAGCTGGGATTACAGGCATGTGCCACGATGCCTGGACTAATTTTTGTATTTTTAGCAGAGATGGGGTTTCACCATGTTGGCCAGGCTGGTCTTGAACTCCTGACAGATAATCCACCCGCCTCAGCCTCCCAAAGTGCTGGGATTACAGGCATGAGCCACCGCACCCGGCCAGAAGAAAAACTATAATGCAACTAAAGTAGAAGTAATATGACAGAAAAAATTAAACTCCTGCCAAACACAGTGGCCCACACCTGCAGTCCCAGCTTCTCAGGAGGCTGAGGTGGGAGGATCCCTTGAGCCAGTAACTTTGACGCTGCAGTAAGCCATGATTGCACCACTGCACTCTATCTCGGGTCACAGAGTACAATCAATCCTGTCTCAATAAAATAAATTAAACTCACAAGCAACTCTTCAGAAATGTCTTTTGAACAAATGACGCTTCTTTTGTAATTAAACTCATCTCTCATTTGCTCTAATTCACTGAAATCTAACTTTCACTACCAACACTCCACGTTCTCAAAAATAACTTTCCAATCCAAGATTTTCCCTTCTCAATGTAGTCAAGTTCTCTGAAGCATCCACAACTCTACAAGACAACTAATCTTCCACTCTCTCTCTCATCATTGTTCTTCCAATCTCTTAGGTAAGAAACTTTGAAAATACCAGAAATTATATACCCTTTCCATCACAAATACCCTAAGGTGATCACGAATCCCAAATTTCTGGGACCATCTCAACAAAATATCAAAATGTTCAGAAAAACTGCATTTGGCAAGAACAGCAACTGAATGAATTAAATTAAGCATTACAATTAATTAATCCATACTGAAATCACATACAACTGAGAACCAGAGAACAGGACCTCAATGAATCGAAAGCAGTAGAAGCACTTTCCTGAACACACACAACTCAGGAAGGTTACTAAGTGATTCATCTCCTCTTCATTTCTACAGCTACTATCCAGCACAGGCCCTGACGACCCCACCTATGCCTGGGTATCTGCAATAACCTAGGTGGTGGCCGCCTCCTCTCTACCTAGTAAAATGCTTGGCACCTAAAAGACTCACAAATGCTGACAGAATGGCTCACAGTCGTCAAACAGCTTGTCACCAAGCTAAATCGACACTTATTGAGCACCAATGACATAAAAAGGACATTAAAAAGCAGTTTAAGATGTTTAAGCAACGTGTCCTGCCTTCAAATAACTGGGGCCAGGGAAGGGAAGGAGGACATACAGCTAGTGTGTACTAATGTCCATTAAGCTCTAGATAATGTTAAAGGCATTTAATCAACATATTTCATTTAATCTGCACAAAATTTCTAAAAGGGACTCCTAATCTTTTTTGGGTGGCAGCAGACTTCCTGAGAAACTGACATAAGGGAATTAGGCCCACCTCCTAAAGAATGCATGTACACACATTTCTGCCTATGATTTCAGAACTTCACAGACCCTCTGAAGCTCCCGAAGCCCAATACTACCTGCTACTCAAAGTGAGGTCACCAGGCCAGGAGCCTAGGAATTACCCAGGAGCTCAGACAGCGCCCAGGGCCCACCCCAGGTGTACTGAATCCAAATGTGCATATTCACAAGACACACAGCTGATTTTCAATGGACTTTCAAGTTTGAGAAGCACTGCTATGCTCTATCTTATGTAATCCCAAGCCTCTACTATGAAGCAAGCACACTGCTATCACAGTGACTGTCCCTATGGCTATGGCTCTGGACTTCTATTTTAAGTTGGGTAACCATTTATCATCCAAATTAGCGGCATATTTCAGAGTGAAAGGATCATTATGATGCATTATGCTGGGATAAGTTTAGACCAGGACATGCGGTCACTCCTCTAATTGTAAGGTGTATATAAAGGTAGAATCTTAACTCTTCAACTTGGTGTAATGGGCGTCTCTGCCTACCAACCTTTTTGAAAGTTGTGCACCTAAGATCCCAGTAACTCAGTAGCTCTGCATTTATTCACTACTCTGCTGATAAGCCTTCATGCAGGCAGCTCCCTCAACCCCCATGCTGAAGAAGTCCTACTTGTCCTTCAAGGCTCAATGCAGGTATCCACCTCCTCAAAAAGTGTTTCTAAACCCTATTTTGGCCAAAGCACTGTTCACATTTCACAGTAATTCTCATTTACCTATGTCTCTGTGAACGAACTGTTATCTCCTTGTGTCAGTCTGTATTTCGTTGACTGAAGCACAATACTGAGAATGTAATAAAGATTTGTTGAATGATGAAGACGAAACCACTTTAAAAGTTCAGAGAATCCAACCTTGCCTGAGATTCCACAAACAGAAAATGGGACAGGATTGGAACTTGGGGCTGACCTCATGGCACAGACACATTAACAGTTAAGGAACAGTAATATTTAAAGAAGACTGTAAGATGCAATCAGACAGTACAGATGATTTGCCAGGGAGAAAAGACAATTTTCCAGTCTGAGGAGTCCAGGAGGAATTGGCATATCTGGAAAAGCAGAGGGGGGAGAGACCTTACGCTCATGTGGGACAGAAGTGAACTGGCCAGCTCCCCTTCCTACCCTGTGGGAGAGTGGTCACCCAGTTCAGAGATCAACACACACCCACCCCCAGGCCAGATGGGAGCCCCGCCTGGCATACCACCCTCCTCGCCACAGTGCTCTCCTTCAGGGACGACCCAAAGGGCATGAAGCTCAGGACACTGCCTAGAATTCTGGGAAGCACACTCACTCTCTTGGTCAGCTTGGTGTGACGGAGGCTGCGCCCAAATGTGAAGCCTGCAACTGCTGTGGCCATTCCGCCATCTTGGGGGAAACTAGCCCTGGGATAATACTGACATGCAGAATGAAAAGAGGAAGAAATGCAAAGTGAAAAAATGAAAAGAAGTCAGGTCCTCAAAATTCTAACTGAATGGCTGAATTAAACTTTGAAGCCTGATCTACCTCTGGAATTTCTAATTATAAGAGCCACTAAATCTCTGGTTTATGGTGTAAACTAGTTAGAAAGCTGAGCTCTACTTTTTTTTTTTTTTTTTTTTTTTTAAAGGGAGGGCAACCTAACACATGAATAGGGTGAGCAAAAAAGGAGATAAAAGGATAGCTGGGCAGCAGTGACCAGAGAATTCATATAAAGCAGTAAGATCACCCAGCTGGGCTCACTGGCTCATGCCTACAATCCCAGCGCTTTGGGAGGCGGAGACCCTATTCCTTCTCAAGACTAGCTCATTACCCATCTTCATTCTCTGAATTACTACAAAAGAACCTGCCACATGCACCACATAATTCAGCACTTAATTACACATCTTGTAATATGCCCAGTTGTTTCTTATGCCTTAGCTATCCATTATACACAAGGGTAAGGATAATTTGGTTATCTTCCTGGATATCTACAGCAGTAGCTGAAATAGTTGGCTTTCACCAAACTTAAGCCAGCTTATTGATAAATATTTTATAAATGGGCTGGGAGTGGTGGCTCACGCCTATAATCCAAGCACTCTGGGAGGCCAAGGCAGGCGATCCTGGATCACTTGAGGTCAGGAGGTCGAGACCAGACTCGCCAATATGGTGAAACCCCATCTCTACTAAAAAATACAAGAAGTAGCTGGGCGTGGTGGTGCATGCCTGTAGTCTCAGCTACTCAGGAGGCTGAGGCAAGAGAATCGCTTTAGCACGAGAGGTGGAGGTTGCAGTGAGCCAAGACTGCGCACTGCACTCCAGCCTGGGCAACAGAGCAAGACTGTCTCAAAAAAAAAAAAAAAAAACTAATAATAATAATAATAAACATATCTTTTAAAATATTTTTCTAACATTCCATATGTAGAACTTGTTTTTGATATTACTTTTAAAATTTAAAAAAAATTCATGTTTTAAATATCCACTAAATATCTCCTTAATACCCCGTAGCAAAATATACCTCTCCCTTTGCCCCAAAAATAATCCATGAATTAAGGACGTTCATATTCCAGTTTACAATAATGTGCTTAATTTGCTCTAGAAAATAAGATAATTCACAACAACTAAAAACTGGACCCCAAAAAACCTGCCAAATATTACCATTTTTTAGTACGCATATACTATAACTCGTGTATATGCGGCAGTCCTTAAAAAACAATGCTGAAGATTAAGTTAAGGCTCTTTAGATATAAAACAACAATCGCAAAGGAAAATATTGAATGGAAAAACATTCACAATGTAAAAAATGGAAAGCCACGCATGGTGGCTCACATCTGTAGTCCCAGCATTTTGGGTGGCTGAGGAGGGAGAACGGCCTGAGACTGGGAGTTGGACACTGTAGTGGGTGAGCTATGATCAGGCCACTCACTCCAGCCTGGATGACAGACCCAGACCCCATCTCTAAAAAAGAGGAAGAAGTAGGAAAATCTTCTTACTAAACAAGTATCATTCCACATTTTAAGAAGGAAAATACTATACCATGAACACCCCACAACGAGCTGGCTCCCGCCAGCCACCCACCTCCCACCAGCCACCAGCCACCCTAAGGCCTCCCCCTCCTCTAGGCACCATTCAGGCCTTCCACACTTCTCAACTGGGCCCCTCAACAAACTACCTCCGCCTCTGTGCTCACCCCTCACCCTCCAAACTGCATGTGGCCACCACAGAGCTGTCTCTCAACTGAACCTTACTATTCTGGTGCCCAGGGAAAGCCTTTCAAGTCTCCCAGAACTTTTCAGACTAAAAGGCTCTAGCAGAGACTACAAGACGCACCATCCACCTTCCCAGCCAACCCCCAGCGCCGCAGCCCCTACAACTCTCCACGCCCCAAATGCACTTCAGTGACAAGGCACACACCGCGTCTTTCTGCTTTGGGCGCCATTCTCTTGGGCCCCTGCTGGCCTGGATGACTCCACACACTACCGAACTCAGTTCCAAATGCTCATCTTTGTGAACTATTTTCCTCACAAACAGGAGCCAAGGTGTCCCCGGGGACTCTCCTGTGACGGCCTCTCTAACTCTGGATCCTAACAGTTGATTCTCTAGCTTCTTTACCACACCAGACCGTGGGCTTCTGAATATGTCCAATGTGGTATGCCTTTCATGAATGTGTTTGTTAATAAATATTTCCCGAGCACTCACCACGTTCTAGGACTAGGGGCCCCGGCAGTGAACAAAGCAAACAAAAACCCCTGCCCTCACAGAGCTTACACTGGGGCAGGGCAAGAGAGTGACCCTGAGACACGTATGTCAGGACACCGGATATGCAGGGTATTAGGTGTGAAGTGCTCTGGAGAGGGAGCAAGGAGACAGGGTGACAAGTGTGAAGGAGGGCGCGATTTTAAAGGTGGGTAAAGTGGGCCTAAGACGATGGCACAGACACAGAGGCTCACTGAAAGTAGGGGAGCAAGCCACAGGGACAGAGCGGGCGAGCCTGTCTACAGACAGCGGGTCTCGGGGAGAGACAACGTGCTCCCCTCCATTTCTGTACCCACAATGCCTCCCACACAGCTGAGCTCTATAACTAGTGGGTGAACGATGGCTTTGGCTGAGACACCTAAGGTCACAAAGGTGGGGGAAAAGATCAACTAACTGCAGCAAACCAACTGAAAAGCTCTTTCCATGTTCACCGGTGACACATAATTGGGCCCTGTACTGGAAAGACGGTCGGCTGCTCCATGGAGCTTGGATTTGGGCGACAGCTGCATTTGCTCTAAGCAGGCCTGCGAAGATCACCGGCATGCCCAAAGACCCCCGCGGCCAAGCGCTTGCCGGCAACGCTGGCGAAGGCGTTCTCTCTGCATTGCTAAGTGTCCTACGATCTCCAGACTACACTTGTTGAGAAAGAGACCAAGGAATAAAACAAAATAACTTATATGTGATGTGCGAGTCAGTCACCTGGATTCAAGAAACTATCACAACAGAGGTAAAGAGAGCACCGAAGAACCTGAAGAGAAGCTTAGGGGTCACACATGCATTCTAAATGCAGAAATGACAATCAATCTGATACTTCGGGAAGCAGCCTCCTCTTCTTCAGCTCTCACTACTATTTCTACAGAAGGCAAATCTGTCCCTCGTGGTCTTGCAGGCTGTGGTCCTGAACTTCATGCCTAGAACTATTACAGAAGCACCCAAAACAACCAGAAGCAGTCCTGAAAACAGTGAATGACAACCAGCTGTTCTCTGTTTTCTTCTGCTGGTCCCTGTCAATTAACCTATCCACTGGACAAACACCTGAGTGCCCACTGTGCTAGGCAGTGGGGACAATGGGGGAGCCAGACCACACCAGACTCAAAAAAGCCTTCCTGACCCACAGAGCAGCCAGGCCGGCGGCTGCTCCCGGCTCATCCATGTGGTGTTCGCCTCTGCATAGGGCACAATCTCGACAGACACAGCCATGTCTTCCTTCCGCTACTCTCAGGACAGGGCCCACACAGGCCTCTCTACACAGCTGACTGCCTTCAGAGGAAGGACAGGGCATCTACAGAATCAAAGTATAAGGGCCCTCAAAGCCTGCCGTGCACACAAAATACTGCAATTTGTTTCCCTTCTCATAGAGAAGAGATCAACTGATGAATATGCTAACTTAAGTCTATGTTTCCACCCAAAAGCAGCAAGGGCAAAGAAGCACAGCTGCAAGGTGTTTCTGTCCACCTTAAAAAGCAAAAGCTACGGGATGCAGTGGCTCACGCCTATCATCCCAGCACAATGGGAGGCTGAGGCAGGTGGATCACTTGAGGTCAGGAGTTCAAGACCAGCCTGGCCAACACGGTGAAACTTCATTTCTGCTAAAAATACAAAAATCAGCCAGGCATGGTGGCATGCACCTGTAATCCCAGCTACTCGGGAGGCTGAGGCAGAGAATCCCTTGAGCCCAGGAGGCAGACGTTGCAGTCAGCTGACATCTTGCCACTGCCTGGGTGACAGAACAAGACTCCATCTAAGACAAAAAAAAAAAAAAAAAAAGCTAGCCCTTTCTCACTGCCTAAAACTCTAATTACAGGTGGAAGAAAAGTTTGTGCTGCTGGCACCTAACTTATAATACATCGTTATGGCACAGAAGAGCAAAGAGGTAAGAAGCTAGAGAGAACCAAGCATAATTATTTCAGCACCAGTTTGGGGAAAACTAGAGACTAGAATTTCCTCACCTGACAAATCCATGACCAACAAGAGCAAAAGGGAGCAGGAATTCCTGATGGCGAATTGGCTTACTGCTATGCACACATCCTCGGAGACGCTGACAACAGGCTTCAGGATGAATTAGACAGTTCCAATTCCCTGGGACATCAGGTGCTCACAGTTACACTGAGCTGTCGGGGAGTGTGCTGATCCCATGCTGTCCACAGGGGTCCTATTTCAAGATGTGGGGTGCAGAGCACCAGCCAGAGCAGCTCTTAAGGCTTTGGGGAACACATCTGTACTTACATTTTTAAAAACATATGTTTTTTGCAACTTACAAATCCCAACACGGGCCCTGGCACAGAGCAAGTGCTGGGCAAACGCTTGTTTAAAAGGCATTAATTATTTACTTAATGAATGCCAAATCAAACTGAAATCTCATTCTGAAGACACAACATGACAGATCTCCAAAGTAGCAAAACGTCAGGTTTCTCATCTGCTCAGAACTGTTTCACAATTCCACTCAGCACTAAAATAAGTTGGTATCACACTCGGAGTGAGGGGCACAATCCATATCTTGGTTGTTGTTCACATCTAACCTAGACTGGAGATGTAACACTTTGTCTGAAATATGATTTCGTTATTGCTATTCATGGGAAAGTGCTCAACAAGTTAAAAGGAAAACAGCTGTACACAAACCCATGCAGAGGATCTGCAATCTGAGCCTGGCTGAGACAGCCTGGGGACCTGCTCACAGGGATCCTTACTCAGTGTCTTTGAGTGGCACCCAGGGTGCCAGGTGATTCTGGTGTTAGAAGAGGGCATTCAAGGATCACAAACCTAAAAACGCTGTTAAATCCAACAATTCCAAATTTCTCAAGTTTACTACCAAAAGTACTAAAGGAAACATTTAAAATAAGGTAAAAAGTCAGCTAAGTTTTTCTTAATATCTTCTTTAATTTCTACAGACATCATCGGGACAGATGTTTGTGTTTAAAGGTGCCTCCCTCTCAAAATAAACGGAATACGCCCCTAAACGACCTTCCCTACCTACTCTATCCAATTATCACTGACGACACAGAAGGGCTACTTGCCTTACATTAATCTGTCTCAGAAGTCCCCAAAAGAAATGCCCTACTTCTTTCCCCTCAAAGTTATGAGGCTTAAGATGCCAAAGTGAGCAGAGAGTAGAGTCCCAGTTATGGAGGACAGCCTAAAGAATCAAATCCCTGACAACTCTCAAAGCATCTCAGTAAGACCCCTGCACAATCATCTCAGCCCAGCAAACTTTTTTTTTTTTTTTTGAGATGGAGTCTTGCTCTGTTGCCCAGGATATAATGCAGTGGCACAATCTGGCACACTGAAACCTCTGCCTCCCGGCTTCAAGTGATTCTCCTGCCTCAGCCTCTCAAGTAGCTGGGATTACAGACATATGCCACCACGCCCAGCTAGTTTTTGTATTTTTAGTAGAGATGGGGTTTCACCATGTTGGCCAGACTGGTCTCAAACTCCTTACCTCAAGTGATCCACCTACTTCAGTCTCCCAAAGTGCTGGGATTACAAGCGTGAGCCTTGCACCCGGCCTCAACCAGCAATCTTAACACAGAGCGTTGCTACCAACTTAACTCAGTCCTGAGCTTGGATTATCAAATTCTTTACTTCTCCTCTCCAGACTCCCGGCTAACCACTTCACCCTACACACCACTTCAGCCACAAATTTATCTGTTTCCCAAACAGGCTGCAGGCTTTGAGACTGTTCCTCTGCACATTCTCCTCCACATGCCCTTGTCCGTGTGCTTCTCTGCCTGGAAAACTCCAGCTCAAATGTCACCGTTTGAGAAGAGACGTCTTCCCAGCTTTGCCTGACATTCAGTCCCACTCTCCTCCTTTTTCGAAACACCTCATACCTAACTCCTGAGTCATGCAACTTCTCTCCACTTCCATTGCACGTTCTGAGTCAAAAGTCCAAGGACCCTGCGCTAAATGATCTCCTTACTGCCACTGCAACCCCGTGAGTCCATTCTTCACTGGGCAGAGTATGATCCCAAACGGCAATCTGATTATGAGGTTCCATGGTCAAATGTTGTACCATCCCGGCCGGGCGCAGTGGCTCAAGCCTGTAATCCCAGCACTTTGGGAGGTCGAGGCGGGTGGATCACGAGGTCAGGAGATCGAGACCATCCTGGCTAACACGGTGAAACCCCGTCTCTACTAAAAATACAAAAAAATTATCCAGGCACGCTGGCAGGCGCCTGTAGTCTCAGCTGCTCAGGAGGCTGAGGCAGGAGAATGGCGTGAACCTGGGAAGCGGAGCTTGCAGTGAGCTGAGATCCAGCCACTGCACTCCAGCCCGGGCGACAGAGCGAGACTCCGTCTCAAAAAAAAAAAAAAAAAAGAAGAAAGGTTGTCCCATCCCCTCTTCCACACTTTTCTCAGGATAAAGACAGTAACATCTAACAAAGACTGCAAGACTGGATGGTGCGTCTGTCCTTCCCCTCCAGCTCTGTGCCCAAGACACATTGGTCCTTGCTGAGTTCTCTGCAGTGCTCCAAATTCCCTGCAGCTGAAGGTCCACCGCACACGCTGTCCCCACTGTCTCATGCTGTAAACGCATCACTTCCACGGGAACCATTCTCTGACTTCAGATTGTGTTCCCTTCCTTTGGGAAACATCTGTCAGTTTGGCGTGACATGTATTTAACTGTGATTATCTGATGAACAAACTGTCTTCCTCACTGGACCCATAAACTCCTCGGTGGGAGAAACAATGCCTGTTTTTTTGCTCGTTACTCCCTCCTCAGTGCCTGGTACACAGCGGCCACTCAGTAACTATTTGCTGAATGAATGAAGAAACGAATGAATGAATGTTCTTGACTATGTTGTTCACACTTGTGTTACAAGAATTGCCACCCTAAAACTGGATGCACCCAGTCAGCCATTAGCCTGCTTCTCTCGCTCGCTACCCGGCGAACCTGTAAAGCACAGGAATTCTCTCTTCAGCTCTATACTCCTAACATCTGGCCACCAAAATCTCTGAATGATCGCAAAAGATATAAAGTCTTTCATACGTGGTTCTGAAAACAGTGTCTACTATTCTGCAAATGCATTCTAAACAAAATAGTAAACCACACTTGGAAGCCCTGATTTTGCATTTTATTACAAGTCAGAAGTAGTTAAATGTGGTTATCTCTCAGGAGTGGGACCTGAGTTGGGGAGTGTTTTGTTTTTTGCCACTGCAGTGCTCTGATGAAACAAAGTGACAGAAGACAAAAATATGATTTTGAAGAAGATGGAGAAAAATTCAGGTTAATTACCCAGTTTCTCATTATTCCCTAGGGCAGGTGACTTACCAATCTCCAACTAATAAAAAGTTTGTCCTCATAAATCTAGTGCAAAGGCAATGGATGGACAAGAATTTGAATGTGAATCAGACCTCCTTTTTCGTTTTTTGAGACGGAGTTTCACTCTTTCACCCAGGCTGGTGTGAAGTGGCGTGATTTTGGCTCACAGCAACCTCTGCCCCCACGGGTTCAAGCTATTCTCCTGCCTCAGCCTCCCAAGTAGCTGGGAATATAGGTGCCCGCCACCATGCCCAACTAAATTTTTTTATTTTTAGCAGAGATGGGGTTTCACCAAGTAGGCCAGGATGGTCTCAAACTCCTGACCTCAGGTGATCCACCCGCCTCGGCCTCCCGAAGTGCTGGGATTACAGGCGTGAGCCACCATGCCCAGCCCAGACTTCTTTTTACAATATGAACACCGGACAGCATGACTGATATTAAGGGGGTGGAAGTCTTCAAAATATTTCTTTTCTTTTCTTTCTTGACATGAGTCTCGCTCTGTCACCCAAGCTGAAGTGCAGTGGCACAATCTCAACTCACTACAATCTGCAACTCCCAAGTTCAAGCAATCCTCTCACCTCAACCTCCCAAGTAGCTGGGACTACAGAAGAGCACCACCATGCCCAGCTAATTTTTGTATTTTTTGTAGAGAAATTGTTTTGCTATGTTGCCCAGGCTGGTCCCAACTCCTGAGTTTGAGTGATTCACCTGCCTCAGCCTCCCAAAGTGCTGGGATTACAGGCGTGAGTCACTGCACCTGGCCCAAAATACTTCTTAAAGAAAAAAAATTGTTTGGACAACATATTATAAGTTTTGACAGCACTTCCACAATCCCCCGCATACTGGATCCTGATAAGCCACTTTAATCTCCCGAGTATCTGCTTCATTCCCTGGCAAAATTAGGTAAAAATAAGAAAACTGACTTCAGTAGATGTTTTCAATAATTTTGAAAACAAGGTTTGCTTAATAAGGCTCAGTTCAGTGACTAGATAGAACAGAAATACTCCAATGGAAAAAAGCATAGAAGACACACACCAAACTGACGACGAAGGATCAGAGAGGAAGGGAATGACTTCTACTTTTCACTTTAAATACTTCTGTGCTGTTTTCGTGTCTTAAAAATAGCATGTCATTATAATAGAAAATAAAATAAAGAACTTCATTGTACCACACACAATATTTAGTGGATAGTAACACATTATAGTAACAGATTTTGTAATTAGTAACATTAAAGTTTTTAAACATGCATTTCATTCATTCATTCTGTAAATGCTTACGGAGCAACTACTAAGGGGAAGTCACAATGTGAAAGATTATGCCTTTATCAGTCTCTTCCAAAAAACCAGTTTGGCAAAGTAGAAAAAGCAAAGGATTCAGAAGTCAAAACACCTGCTTTCAAAAGGTCCTGAGGGCCAGCAGCCATGTGACCTCAAGTCACAATCTCTCTGGGTCTTATCTTACTCATCTGTAAAATGGTTATAATAATACAGGACAGAGTTGCTGTAAAGGCTCAAACAAGCTAAGGCACTTTCTAAACTGTGCAGTTCATAGAGTTTATAGGCTTCAAGTGATGACTACTGCAATGCTCAGTATGTTGTAATAAATATGTTCCTCCTTGTCCAATGATCAGATCTACCCAGAAGGCCTACGTGAGGTCTTAAATAAATATATATATAGTCTTTGCAGCTATCTAAGGGAAATTATTACTTAAGATATCAAGAGAAGGGGTATATAGGAACTCTCCGTACTTTCCTCTCAATTTTGCTGTGAACCTAAAACTGCTCTAAAAAAATTAAGTATAAAAAAATTGTTTCGGGCCAGGCATGGTGGCTCAAGCCTGTAATCCTAGCACTTTGGGAGGCCAAGACGGGCGGATCATGAGGTCAGGAGATCGAGACCATCCTGGCTAACACGGTGAAACCCCGTCTCTACTAAAAATACAAAAACTAGCCGGGCGAGGTGGCGGGCGCCTGTAGTCCCAGCTACTCGGGAGGCTGAGGCAGGAGAATGGTGTAAACCCGGGAGGCGGAGCTTGCAGTGAGCTGAGATCTGGCCACTGCACTCCAGCCCGGGCAACAGAGCGAGACTCTGCCTCAAAAAAAATTTTTTTTTAATTGTTTCAATGTACCAGAATTTTTATTGGGCAGCAATCTCGAAAACCTCTAGAATTGAACAAATTCTCTTCTATTTTTAACCAAAACATCAACATGTCCTATCAAAAGTAAAAAGACTGATACTTTCAGAATGAACAGGGAGGCTGGGCGTGGTAGCTCACACCTATAATCCCAGTACTTTTGTAAGTTGAGGCAGGAGGATCCCTGGAGGCCAGAAGTTCGAGACCAGACTGGGAAACACAGCGAATCCCTGTCTCTACAAAACAACAAATTGTTTTTTTCAAAGAATGAGTAGGGAGGCTGAGTGCAGTGGCTCATGCCTGTAATCCCAGCACCTTGGGAGGCCAAGGTAGGTGGATCACCTGAGGTCAGGAGTTCAACACCAGCCTGACCAACTTGGTGAAACCCTGTCTCTACTAAAAATACAAAAAAAATTAGCTGGGCGTGGTGGCTCACACCTGTAATCCCAGCACTTTGAGAGGCCAAGGCGGGGGGGCAGATCACCTGAGGTTAGGAGATCAAGACCAGCCTGACCAACATGGTGAAACGTGTCTACTAAAAATACAAAAACTGGGCCAGGTGCGGTGGCTCACGCCTGTAATCCCAGCACTTTGGGAGGCTGAGGCAGCTGGATCACCTGACGTCAGGAGTTGGAGATCAGCCTAACATGGTGAAACCCCATCTCTACTAAAAATACAAAAAAATTAGCTGGGCATGGTGGCAGGCGCCTGTAATCCCAGCTACTCAAGAGGCTGAGGCAGGAGAATCGCTTGAATCTGGAAGGTAGAGGTTGTAGTGAACCAAGATCGCACCACTGTACTCCAGACTGGGCAAGAGAGACTGTCCCAAAAAAAAAAAAAAAAAAAAAAAAAAAAACCAAGGGCATAATATGTCCGTACTCAATATACACAAACGAAAAGGAGCACATCTTCATAAAACAAAGACAAATGGGAAACAAAAATCTAGCACCATCAGATCAGGAAGAGAGAGAAAGGGAAGGAAGGAGGGAGGAGTCAGCTAGAAGTAAAAATCAGCTACAAAAGGCACAGGAGTAGCTGGGTGTGGTGGCTCACACCTGTAATCCCAGCACTTTGGGAGGCGGGCGGATCATGAGGTCAGGAGATCGAGACCATCCTGGCTAACACAGTGAAACCCCATCTCTACTAAAAATACAAAAAATTAGCTAGGCGTGGTGGCGGGCCCCTGTAGTCCCAGCTACTCGGGAGGCTGAGGCAGGAGAATCGCTTGAACCTGGGAGGCAGAGGTTGCAGTGAGATGAGATCACACCAGTGCACTCCAGCCTGGGTGACAGAGTGAGACTCCATCTCAAAAAAAGAAAAAAGAAAAAAAAAAGGCACAGGAGTGGGGACACTCATCTTGTTACCACGGATACTCTCACTTCAAAATGGACTGGTTTTGAGATTCCTGAGCCATAAAGTACAGGCTTAAGGAGATGTCCCTCCAGTTGATGCCAGAAAAATAAACTGAGAATGGATCTGAAGAATGACAACTGATAAGGCTGTAGACACAAGCCCAACCTGGAGGATACTGAGGACTCTTAGGAGTAGCCATCACTACAGTGCAGACGGCGGCAGGTGCTGGGCCCGTACTCCACATGTACTCTCTCCTAACAATTTTCATGTGAGCCCAAAAGGCAAAGTCGAGGAATTTAGACTTCAACAGCCCCAAACCACAGTTCTATCTCAACATCTTACCCGCCCTATTCCTGGAGAGGGCAACCAGGGCATGATGTTTCAAGACAGGGCAGAATGGCAGTGCTGGTAGAGCTTCTGGGTTCTCAAGTCATCTGATGAAAATGGGATCGTGGCCCAGGAGCTTTCAAATAGCCAGAAAATAGCCAGTTCAGAAAAAGTCTACGATCTGAAGATTCTACATCAAGGTTTACGATAAATTCTATATTTTCTGGTCCTTGAAACAAATACTATACACATACCCCATGAGCTACCTTTATTTTCCTACACTAACTCTTCATCCAGCCCGTATTGACAGAAATGGTCACAGAAAGACCTTTTGGAAGAACACTTCAATAAACAGGAAAACTGCAGTCCAAGCACATGTAAGTCTTTGGAAATGAACATCTACACTGCTGAAGTGGCACTAAAGTGACAAATGACAGTAATCCAATGGCCCAAGGCCAGCAAATTCCATTGCAAACAGATTTATCTGTTTTGTGTGATGGTGATTCTTGCATGTGTGGCAGTAAACAGATAAGTAACAGCCTAATTACAAATTCAAAAGCAAGCTCTTCCCACTATGTTTCATATTTTGGTATATTATCCGTAAGAAGTGCCCTCAGCAACCACGTTTAATGTGTCACTTCAATACCGGCAACCATTAACAGGAAGTACTGACATGTCTGAAATTATATCTTTCAAAACAAACAAACAAAAAACAGAAACAAAAACCCTGATGTAACTAATTCAACTGGAGATGATACCACTTTTCTCAATTACGTGAATGTTATATTCCGAGCACAGCACAATGAAATGTGCCGCTTAGGCTTGGCATTAAACAGCAATCATTAAGCCTGGTAATCCTTTTCTCCTTTAAGTTTTCCTATGTGAATCACTGCTTAAATCCTATCAGTTCCACGGAACAGAACACTGGAATACATGTCCTAACTTTTGCTTTAGCAAGGAATTTAGAATGCGGTAGGCCCGCTTAGTATTCACCGGAATTTCAGTGCACTGCCCTCTCAACGAGATGGGCTCGAGAGCATGAAGGTGAGGTCCCCGTACAGGGCGGCTGCTCAGATCATCAGTACAAACCATTCAGGCAACCACTGGCTCACAAACTTAAAACATCTACTCTTAGGACATCTACTCTTTAAATAGCTTGCTGTCACTAAGAAAGGAAAACTGTTATCTCCAAATGCCCTGTCAACATTTCAAATAATTGTATTTACTTCAGCTGCTCATTTCGTGAGACTAATAAAAATCTATCTCTTTCAAGAATTAACACTAATCCAGCTGTCAGCTAGAAACAGATCTTCAGCAATACAGTAACATTCAGCCATACACTAGAGGTGGAAGCCAAGGCTTTCCATCATGTAAAATTTGGGGGCCCTGCTATCACAAGCTAAAAAAAAAAGAGAGAGACTGGGGTGAGTCTATGCAGACAAGGACAGAAGCCAACTGCATGATATTCGAATTGGGTGTAGGAAGCATTATTGTGGAGATGTCACTATAAATGACATCAATAATCACAAATATTTTTTCAGGTGTAAGGCAAAACTAACAGCTTCAAATTAATTACCCCAAATCATTTAATTGGTGCCCTTGGTGACAAAGAGTTCACTTGGACTTACACTTCAACTGCTGAAGTCCATTTGTCTTTGCTAAAATGTTGAGTCACTGGTCTCAAAATGTTTTCAAATTCTTCACTATTACACTTCAATACAGGTAACAGGGATCAACCAACACTTTCTAATAACTGGAAATAGGGTTATGAACCTAAAAACTTTTAAATTTATTATTTATTTTGAGATGGAGTTTCGTGCTTTTTTTTTTTTTGAGACGGAGTCTTGCTCTGTCACCCAGGTTGGAGTGCAGTGGCGCGATCTCAGCTCACTGCAACCTCCGCCTCCCGGGTTCAAGTGATTCTCCTGCCTCAGCCTCCCAAGTAGCTGGGACTATAGGCGTCAACACACTCGGCTAATTTTTGTATTTTTAATAGAGATGGGGGTTTCACCATGTTGGTCAGACTGGTCTCGAACTCTCGACCTCTAGTGATCCACCCGCGTGGGCCTCCCAAAGTGCTGGGAGTACAGGCACGAGCCACAGCGCTGACCCCTAAACATTTTTGAATTGTAACTTTTTCCACGTACCATTATTCTCAGTGACAAATTTAACTTTTTAACAAGTCAATTTTTTTTTTTTGAGACAGAGTTTTGCTCTTGTTGCCCAGGCTGCAGTGCAATGGCGCCATCTCGGCTCACTGCAACCTCTGGCTTCCGGGTTCAAGCGATTCTCCTGCCTCAGCCTTCCGAGTAGCTGGGATTACAGGCATGCGCCACCACGCCCCGTTAATTCTGTATTTTTAGTAGAGATGGGGTTTCTCCATGTTGGTCAGGCTGGTCTCCAGCTCGGACTCAGGTGACCCACCGCCTCAGCCTCCCCAAGTGCTGGAATTACAGGGGTGAGCCACCGCGCCGGACAACAAGTCAAATCTAAAATAAGACCTTTAATTTGCAGTTGTTATTCCCAACAGAAACAAGTAATATGCATATCATGGCGCTCAACACCTGATAAACAATCAGTATTTGCTGAATGAATGAATGAATGGCCATTAAGGCTGCGAGACTCTTAGAACAGCAGGCAAACAAATAAAACAAATTTATTAAAACGCTCAGAATGACTCGAGCAGGAACCAGTAACTAAATCCTGTCATACATGATTCCATTACTTGTTTCCATTACTATTTTTTTTAAATGAAAATTATTAGAAATCGGCCAGGGGCAGTGGCTCACACCTATAATCCCAGCACTTCGGGAGGCCGAGGCGGGTGGATCACCTGAGGTCAGGAGTTTGAGACCAGCCTGATCAACATGGTGAAACGCGTCTCTAATAAAAATACAAAAAATTAGCCGGGCGTGGTGGCGGGCACCTGTAATCCCAGCTACTTGGTAGGCTGAGGCAGAAGAATCGCTTGAACCTGGGAGGCAGAGGTTGCAGTGGGCCAAGATGGCGCCATTGCACTCCAGCCTAGGCAACAAGAGCAAAATTCCATCTCAAAAAAAAAGAAAATCATGAGAAATCAAATTATTTCCTTTGCTACTTTCTCCATGCTAGAACTTAAAAGGATTTAAATCATACTTTAAAAGAATAAACCCAAAGTGTTGCTAACATTTCTGTTCCGCCAACTTTTGCTACTCCAATTTTCTAAAGATGTATATAACGACGCTTTAGACTGTTGTATAAAACGTAAATACTGGGACAACGAATGCACAGGAAATTACAATTAAGTTTACATGTTATCCATCCCCATTAATTAACATTTCAATCAACCTTGAATTGTGATTGATGCTTATTAAATAAAGGAAGTGAATTATGCCTAAAGATGCTTTCTTCATGTCAAAATCACAAGGAATATTACACATTAATTCATAATGAGACTTACACTTGTTCATACCAATTTAAATAGGCTAATTAGTATTTAAGTTGAGAAAAAGCAAATATCAAATCTTTTTTTGTTTAAAATAGGTCTAAACAAAGCTAAATACACAAAATCTCTTAAAATCTTTGTTATATATTTGTAAAAATTATTCAACTGCTGATGCCTTCTTTGGTGCAAAGACCTACACTACTTACAAAAGTAAATGTACAAAGGAACAAAACGTTAAAGGGGGAAGTTCTGATGCAAACTAAACTACAGCTAATTTAACACAATTGAAACTTGTCGTAAGATCTAATTTTTTAAAAAGTTTTCGCATTTTAGACTCCACAACACGCATTCATTACAACAGTTAAGAAAATCATGTTTCAAAAGAGGTCTAGTCAGATTGACTTCATCTGCAGAACAGCAACAAAACCCAACTGCTTATGAAGGGTTATAACTTTACCCGCCACCAGTTTTCCGAATGGCTACTTTGTTTCATTTCCCCATATTTAATACAAATACACAATGAGATGGTTTAAAAGTGTGCAACAATTTATAGGGACCAGATGTCAACAAATTAGCAGTCTAAAGCAAGACTGACAAATAATAACATCACGCCGATTTTTGTCCAGAATAATTATAATGGCGGAGGGGGACATGGGGTGGGAGAGGTGAATAAGAGCTTAACTCTACACGCACATCTCCCAAAAAGAGCTCTTTCTTTCCACTACGGGATTATTGTAAAGGGCCCCTAAGCTTTAGATACTGTTCAGGCAGGGTGCGTTAGTGTCAGCCTGGCTGGGATGGATTCGTGCAAGGAATGTCACTCAAATGCAAGTGAAAGTACGGTCCTTGCGACTTATTTCGAGTTTTCTTTGCAACAGTAGCCTAACACCGCTACTCAGCGACTTCTATCTAAAAACCAGAAAATCAGCAGCCCCCACGTCATCAATCAAGCTGAAAAAGGAAGCTTTGGGGGCAAAGGGGCAACAGGGCACCCCCAAATCTTTCAGACTCGCTCTGGGTAGAGGCAGCAACCTGAGCTGCTCTGGGGCTCCTGCCGCTCCAGGGGACTCCCGAAGCCCCCAGGCCGCCTCCCCGGGCCGGCGCGGCGGGGAGGGCCCCACTCCACACCCCGGGCTCGCCCCGCGGTCCAGCCCCGGGGAGGTTAACCCCTTCGGCGCCCCCCACGCCCTCCCCAGGCGGGGCCCGGAGCCCCCGTCCCTCGGCCTCTCCGGGACTAGGGGTCCTGGGTGGCTCAGGGGGACGAAGGCGCGAACGGCGCGGAGGCGGCGGGTGGCTCCGGCCTAGGCCCGGGCAGCGTGTCCCGGCGCCCTCCCCCACTCCCACACGCTCGCTCCGGGCAGGGCGCGGGCGCCCGCCCGCCGCGGCGTCCGCCCGCCTCGGGCTCGGGCCCCTTCCGGCCGAAGGCGCGGACCGGCGGCTACCTGCGGGCTGTGGAGGGCCATGGCTGCCCGTTTCAATGGGACTCGGCGTTCCTCCGGCTGCTCACGCTGCTTCCCCCGCCGCCGCCATCTTCTCACCCGCACATACACACTCGCATCGGCCGCCGCGCCTGCGCACTGGCCGCGCGCCGCGGGGCGCGGGGAGGCCGGCGTGCTGCTGCGCCTGCGCGGCCGACAGGTGGGCGTGCGTCTGCCGGGCCGCGGACCTTCCCTGCCCCTCCTGGAACCGGCCGGACTCTGAGCTCCGCGACCCTCGGGCGGAAGCTGCGGGGCGTCTGCATTCTAAGAGCCCGCCGGGTCCTGCCTGCGAAGCCGGAAGGGGAGGCAGCAGGCAGGTGGAGGTGGGAACGCCGAGGCGCCGACGGGCCCCGGCTCCTCGCCTACTGGCACCTGGGCCCCCGGAGCACGGGAGCCGCGGCCTTTGGTCGGCCTGGGGCCCACGAGCCGCCCTCGGCGTCTCTGGGCCCGGGCCTCGGGAGTGTTCGCATTAGATCTCCGAGGAGGGTCAGGTTTATGAAGATCCCATTGCCGCCCATTCATTCATTCGTTCACTCTTCATTCACTCCCCAAGTCCTGCCTGGGCGCCTGGGCCACGCCTTTTGCTAGGCGTTAGAGGAAAAAAGGAAAGCAGAAACAAAACGTAGGGCATAGAAGCACGCGCAAAGTGCTTGACATGAGGCCTGGCAAGTAGCAAGCACTCAGCAAGTGCTACGTGTTGCACACGTGCGTGCGTGTGCACGGCAAACCAGCCTTGGGGGTCGTTGGTCCATTCATTATTGAGAAGCAGGCACCCCTGCCTGACTGCACCGTTTTCCAGCCAGTGGGCCCACCCTCGGGTTTTGGCCCCTTTTCTAGCTGTGATTTCAGACAAGCGACTTCACTAAGCGTTGGTCTCCTCACCTGTGAATAAGACAAGTATGTCGTAACGCGTAAGATTTGTGTGAGTTTCAAATTAGATTAATGTGAGCACACTGGCCAAGAGAACAGTCAATAAAAATTGGCTACTGGGATTGTTATTAATAACCATTATCATTGCTTTCATTTGTTCAACAAACACCTACAGAGAGTCTGCTCTGGCTAGACCTTACGCTAAGCAGAAGAGATTAACAGGAAGATCCATTCCCACGTTACATAAAGTAGGGAGCCTGATCTCTTCATAAATGGGATGCCATGAAACATATAAGTGGGCCAGGCGCGGTGGCTCACGCCTGGAATCCCACACATTGGGAGGCCGAGGCGGGCGGATCACAGTGAAGAGTTGGAGACCAGTCTGGCCAGTATGATGAAACCCCGTCTGAACTAAAAATACAAAAATTGGCGGGTTGTAGTGATCCAATGTAGTGATTGATCCAATCAATCTTGCTTGGATCCTGATATGTCTTTTAAGCTGATTTTACTGTTTATTTGTTGACAATTGAAGACATTTTAATATGGATTGGATATAGGTGATCTTTGTGAATTATTGGTAATTTTATAGTGTAATAATGATACTGCACTCCTTGAGAAAATGTCCTTATTGTGAGGTGATGCATTCTGAATAATTTAGGAGTGAAGGCCATAGTGCCTGTAAACTATGGTTTAATGGTTCAACAAAAGATGAAATCATATACACACATAAACATTCAGGGAGAGACAGCAAATATGGCAAAATGTTTACAATTGTAGGCTCTAAGTAGTGCTATATATTTCAGCTTTTCTCTATGTTTGAAAATTTTTATAACGAAAAGTTGAGGAAAACAATACAATATAGTGTCTATGCTATGATTTTAACCATGGAAAAGTGATATCTGCACATGGATAGAAACTGGGGGACGTGAAAACTCACGGGTGATTTATGGTTGTCTCTCTGGCTGAGTGTGGTGGCTCACACCTGTAATCTCAGCACTTTGGGAGGCTGAGACGGTGGATCGCCTGAGGTCGGGAGTTTAAGACCAGCCTCATCAACATGGTGAAGCCCCGTCTCTACTAAAATTACAAAAATTAGTCAGGCGATGTGGCAGGTGCCTGTAATCCCAGCTACTCAGGAGGCTGAGGCAGAAGAATCACTTGAACCCGGGAGGCAGAGGTTGCAGGGAGCCGAGATGGCACCATTGCACTCTAGCCTGTACAACAAGACTGAAATTCTGTCTCCAAAAAAAAAAAAAAGTATATATATATATATAGTTGTTTGTCTGATTTTTATCATACAGTTGCTTGAACAACAAATAAAAGTGATAATAAACAAAAGATCCCAGGCCGGGTGCGGTGGCTCATGCCTGTAGTCCCAGCACTTTGGGAGGCTGAGGCGGGTGGATCACCTGAGCTCAAGAGTTTGAGACCAGCCTGGCCAACATGGTGAAACCCCACCTCTGCTAAAAATACAAAAATTAGCCGGGTGTGGTGGCAGGCGCCTGTAATCCCAGCTACTTGGGGGACCGAGGCAGGAGAATTGCTTGAACCTGGGAGGCGAAGGTTGCAGTGAGCCAAGATCATGCCATAGCACTCCAGCCTGGGAGACAAAAGCGAGACTTCTTCTCAAAAAAAATAAATAAATAAGTAAATAAAAATAAAATAAAAAAGATCACAGTCTTCATTTTCAAATAATTCACACAGTTATTAACACATATCTTCAGTACAAGGAAATAGATGTTAAAAGGAAGATGTGAACAAGCACTATAGCCTACAGTGCTTAGCAGCCCCTGGTGATATACTTTGGCTGTGTCCCCACCCAAATCTCACCTTGAATTGTCATATTCCCCCCATGTCAAGAGTAGGGCCAGGTGGAGATAACTGAATCATTGGTGTGGTTTTCCCCATACTATTCTCTTGGTAGTGAGTAAGTCTCACTAGATCTAATGTTTGTGTGTGTGTGGTTTTTTTGTTTGGTTGTTTTTTTGTTTTTTTGAGACAGTCTTGCTCTGTCACCCAGGCTGGAGTGCAGTGGCAGGATCTCAGCTCACCACAAGTGAGCTCCTGGGTTCAAGTGATTCTCCTGCCTCAGCCTCTGGAGTAGCTGGGACTACAGGCATGTGACACCACGCCCAGCTAATTTTTGTAGGTTTAGTAGAGATGGGGGTTTCACCATGATGGCCAGGCTGGTCTTGAACTCCTGACCTCAAGTGATCTGCCCACGTCGACCTCCCAAAGTGCTGGGATTACAGGCATGAGCCACCGCACCCGGACTCTAATGGTTTTACAAATGAGAGTTCCCCTGCACAAGCTCTCTTGCTTGCTGCCATATTAGATGTGACTTTGCTCCTCATTCACCTTCTGCCATGATTGTGAGGCCTCCCCTGCCATGTGGAACTGTGAGTCAATTAAACCTCTTTGTTTTATAAATTACTCAGTTTGGGTATGTCCTTGTTAGCAGTGTGACAACAGACTAATATACCTGGTATCTCCCATGAGTCTAGGGATAGAGGTCTAAACCTGGAGTCAAGACAGGCCCAAGTTCAAATCTGGAATCCCCCCTCACTGGCTGTGTGAGCCTGGGCAAGTTACCTACATTTTCTGTGAATCTTTTGTAGGAGGTGGTGTCATGGGCAGAATAATGCCCCTCCCCTCAAAGATGTCCATGCCCCAACCTCAGAACCTGTGAATATATTACTTTACATGGCAAAAGGAATATTGCAGATGTGATAATGTTACGGGCTTTGAGATGGATTATGCTGGGAAATAATCTAATTATGACATGACTGGTGGGTCCCAGGTAATCACAGGGTCCTTATGAGGGAAAGAAGGAGGGGCAAGAGAGTCAGGTCACAAGGAGATGTGAAAATAGAAGCAGAAAGAGAGAGGGAGAGATTTGAAGATACCACGCTGCTGACTTTGAAAATGGAGGGAGGTGCCACGAGCCAAGGAATGTGGGTGGCCTCTAGGAGCTGGAAAAGGGCAAACATTTTCTCCTAGAGCTTCCAGAAGGAACATAGCCTTGCTTACCCCTTGATATAGCCCCGTGAGTCTTCTGAGCTACAGAACTTTAAAACAAAAAACTTGTGTTGATTTAAGCCAGTAAATTTTGTGATTTGTTCCAGCAACAAGAGGAAACTATGACAGGAGAAGCAACACCACCTGTTCTATAAGCCTGTTGCTGGGAGGAGATGAAGTAATGGAGCTAGCACATGGAGTGTGCTGCCTGATGCTTTTATTTTTTAATTTTTATTTATTTATTTTTTTGAGACGGATTTTCACTCTGTTGCCCAGGCTGGAGTACAGTGGCAAGGTATCAGTTCACTGCAACCTCCGCCTCCAGGGTTCAAACGATTCTCCTGCCTCAGCCTCCCAAGTAGCTGGGATTACAGGCATGCTGCACCATGCCCAGCTAATTTTTATATTTTTAGTAGAGACAGCGTTTTACTCTGTTGGCCAGGCTGGTCTCAAACTCCAGACCTCAGGTGATCCACCCATCTCGGCCTCCCAAAGTGCTGGGATTACAGGCGTGAGCCATCGCACCCAGCACTACCCAATTCTTAAAGACTTTTCTGATCAGATTGGTGGTGATAGTAACAAATGTAACTTTTTTTCAACTTTTAGATTCAGGAGGTACATGTGCAGGTTTGTTACCTGGGTATGTTGCATGATGTTGAGGCTTGGGGTAGGAATGATCTCGCCACCCAGGTACTGAGCATAGTACCCAACTGTTAGTTGTTCAACCCTTGCCCCCTCCCTCCCTTCCCCCTCTAGTAGTCCCTTGTGTCTATTGTTGCCATCTTTATGTCTGTGATTAAAAAAAAAATAGAATAGAATGCTTCAACATTTGGAAGATCTGCATAACTCAGTGAATCAATGTTTTCCAAATGACTGATGTTATAAAATTGCACGTGAGTAAAAGATCCATTCAAAGTACAAGTACAGTGGGGCCAGGCACAGTGGCTAATGCTTATAATCCCAGGCTGGTCTCAAACTCCTGAGCTCAAGGAATCCTTTTCCCTCAGTCTCCCACAGTGCTGGGATTACAGGTGTGAGCCACTGCTCCTGGCCCAGACTTTTAAAAAATTTGTAAAAACACAAAATGATGCCGCTTCTCTCACCAAAATGTTTTTTTTTTTTTTTTTGGAGTATAGTTGTTTTTCATTAAAATGATGTTATTTATGTTAACATATAGTGAATGTATTATATTTTACATAAATTGTTACTATTTTGTAATGTTTTAGTTTTACTTCTAATATGGTCAACCACAACAGATACAACTCACTCACAAAAACAGCTATAATTTTTTCTTTTTTTTTTGAGACAGAGTCTCACTCTATCACCCAGGCTGGAGTGCAGTGGCTCAATCTCGATTCACTGCAACCTCCGCCTCCTAGGTTCAAGCTATTCTCCTGCCTCGGCCTCCTGAGTAGCTGGGAGTGCAGGTGCGTGCCACCACGCCCAGCTAATTTTTGTATTTTTAGTAGAGACGAGGTTTCACCATGTTGGTCAGGCTGATCTTGAACTCCTGACCTCGTGATCCTCCCACCTCAGCCTCTCAAAGTGCTGGAATGACAGGCGTGAATCACTGCGCTGGCTCTTTTTTTTTTTTTTTTTCCATTTAATTCTTTATCCTTGCCAACAGAAGGTCAGCCAACAATAATTTTTAAGAATATAAAGAGATCAGCGACCAAGATATTTGAGAACTCCAGCTCTCTCGTGCCAGCAAGCACCCACTTTAAATGTGCCCTCTGTCTGCCTGGAACATTTTTTCCCCAGGGAGGCTCAGTCCTTCACTTCCTCACGTTTCTGTTCATGGTCATCTCTTCCCAAAGGACCCTCCTCACTCCTTTGCCCATAACGGGAGCCCCACCCCGTGCCCTCCTGCTATCCAGGTTATTTTCCCACAGCATTCCCAAACTTTCTTTCAAAGAAAAATCAGAATTTGGGGAAACTTGTAGCTGACATTTGGGGAAACTAGCTGACATTCTATGGTATATTTATTTTTTGAGTGTATTGTCTTTCTCCTCCACTAGCATCAGGCCAGGTGCGGTAGCTCATGCCTGTAATCCCAGTACTTGGGGAGGCTAAGGCAGGTGGATCACTTAAGCCCAGAAGTTCGAGACCAGCCTGGTTAACATGGCAAAACACCATCCATCTCATCTTTTGGATTTTGTAAAAAATACAAAAATCCACTGGACGAGGTGGCAGGTGCCTGTAATCCCAGCTAGTCAGGAGGCTGAGGCAGGAGGATTGCTTGAACCTAGCGGATAGAGGTTGCAATGAGCCGAGGTCATACGACTCCACTCCAATATGGGCAACAGAGCAACTGTGTCAAAAAATAATGATAATAATAAAATAAAATAAAAAATATAAGCTCCATGAAGCCAGGTACTTGGTCTTGTTTTCTGAAATTTTCGCAGGACCTAGAACAGTTCCAGGCATTTTAGGCAGCTGCTCACAAAACATTTGTTGAATGAATGAATGAAGGAATGACCTCATTTAATTCTCAGAAAACCCAGTGAGGCAGATACTATTGGTTTCCCCGTTTTAGGGTGGGGAAAATGGAAAAAAGTCAAGTGACTTGCCTAACGTCATGTCACTTATAAGTGGGGAAGATTGGGATCAAAAGGATTTGCCAAATGCAGAGTTCAAAACTGAGTCAAATCAAGTACTACGAAAAGACATTTTTGAGACAATTTAGAGTACGTAGATGAGGTCTGGAAAATACCAAGAAACTATCTACCAACACATGTGTTAGGTATGGTCATGATATTGTGATTTATATAAGAAAATACTCCTGGTTTTAAGAGACGTGCACTGAAATATGTAGAGAATGAAATGGCATGAGGTATGGGGTTTGCTTTAAAATATCTGAGGACAAAACAGAAAGGAAAAAGGAAGCAACGAAGTGAACGTTGCAAAATCTTGGTAGCTGTTAAACCTGATATATGGATATCTTTGTTAGTCCTGGTCCTTTGAGAAACAGGGACCAAGAGGTGGAAGAAGGAAAAGGCCCAGGAGAAAAAGAGGAGGGGTGGGCAGAGATGGGAGATCGTCTAGCAGGCTGTGGGGCTGGCCCCTGCAGAGGAGAGCGGGAAGGCAGAGGACTGCGAGGAAGAGGCTTTCACTGTAGGGCAGTTTTCTAAGTTTCAGCAAGGCCATCAGGAGTCCTTGGGACACAACTGCATGTAAGAGAAGTCCCATATGTCCCAGAAAAGAACCAGCCTAGTCGCTGTTTCCTGTGGCTGCTGTAACAACAACAAACTGGAAGGCTTAAAGCAACACAAATGTATTCTCACAGCTCTGGAGGTCAGAGTCCAAAACCCAGGTGTTGGCAGGGTCATGCTCCCTCTGGAGGCTCCAAGGAGGATGCTGCTGCAGGCCTGTGTCCCAGCTTCTGGGGCAGTCAGTCACCCTTGGCAATCCTCAGCTGGTAGCGCCATGGCTCCAGTCTCTGTCTCCGTCATCACCTGCCTTCTTTTCTGTTTGGCTTTGTCTCTATCATGTAATAAAACCGACACAGACAATTTTTCCTCCAAAGCTGGATCAAATTTCAGGTGGTCCATTGGAGCCCTGAATTACAGCTTGCTCTGCAGGCCATGTTATCTGAAATCTGTTTATTGTTAAACACCAGCATCAAAGTCAGCTCAGCAACCTGCCCTAGGAGGGAGGGAGGACCTGTGGAGGGAGCACAGAGCCCTGCTTTTCATCTGAGCCTCACTCAGATCTCTTTGCTTGTTGATGGCATGTTGAATGGACTAGAACATCCTTTTTTTTTTTTCTTCTAATTCTTTTACTCTTTCATTTTTGGTGGCAGAACTCACATAGCTGACGTCTCTTCTTAAATAAGGATGTATATAATGCAGTTCCTCACTTAAACATTATACTCATTTCCCTTGTCTCTGCCCCTCCCCAGACAGTTGCCAAATTTAGGCGCCACCATCTTCAAAGACTTTGGCCAGCAGAAAAAACTGCTACAGAAAGGGAGTAAGAAAAAAATAAAACACACATTATTGATCTAGATTCCATTCTTCCTTTTTTTTTTTTTTTTTTTAAGACAGGTTCTCACTCTGTCACCCAGGCTGGAGTGAAATGGTGCCATCTCAGCTGCTCACTGCAATCTCCACCTCCTGGGCTCAAGCAGTTCTTGTGCCTCAACCTCCAGAGTAGCTGGGACTACAGGCACATAGAACCACACCCAGTTAATTTTGTTTACTTTTTGTAGAGACAGGATCTCCCTATGTTGCCTAGGCTGGTCTTGAACTCCTGGGCTCAAGTGATCCACGTACCTAGGCCTCCCAAAGTGCTGGGATTACAGGCATGAGTCACTATGCCTGGCCTGGGTTCATTCTTAATTCAGCGCCCCCAAGTCACTCTAAGACCTTGGAGAAATCACTAATTTTCTGTAACTTGTTTCCTACACAAGGAAGAAAGCGCTGTTTGTCCTGCATGCTTCGTTGAGTAGACCCTGAGATCAATGGAGATGATGAAGGTCATGGCGACTTCAGTCATGTGAAATGATACATTAGCTGCAATGTGTTCATAGTATCAATGAGTTGAAGTGGTGACATTATTATTTAATGCTCCTTCATTTTCCTTGATCCAGTCACCCTTACAAACCCTTCCTTCTCCCACTCATCCAAGAATTTCTTATTTTTCACCAATTTTCATGTGATGTAGGTTTTTGCTTCTTTGCCAGACCACCCAGAGAACAAAAGCATTCTTTCAATCTCCTTTAGCCTACAAAAAAATGTATATTTTTCTACTCTAAAGGCAAGATTGATTATTTTAACAGAATTCTACAATTTTGAAGAAAAAATAATCCGTGACCCCAGCATTCTAGCACAAACACTGATTGTTTGATTTTTTAAAGCTTGTTGTTAACATGGATGTGATGGGAATCTGCAAAGTAGACTCTGGACTCCCAGGGTCCAAGCTCAGTTCCCAGCTCTCCCACTTAGCGGCAGGAAGCTGTGGGCAAGGCTGCTCCTGAAAGCCTTTTTCTTCATTTGTAACCTGGGGGTAACGATGCCTTTCACACAGGTCATTGCCAGGACTAAGTGAGACGGTGTACATCTCACTTAGTACAAGATAGGGTAAACTGAGGTACATGGAGAAGCATCAGCAAAGCTAACCCAAGAAGCCGATACCGAGGGACCCTCCAAAGGGTGTGGCATAGAGGAATGGAGAGAACAGTGATCCAGGAAAAACCAGGGTAGTTCACCCAGCACCTCCAAGGTGCCAGGGTGGATTTGCAGCTGAGTTTCCTGGGAGAGCGAGGGAGTCTTGGCAGAGAAGGCGCTGGAGAATTGGGCAAGGGTCTGGTCATATAATAATGTGAACCATTTGCTGAGCACCGTGTGTCAAGCACTCAGATTGAACCCTTTATATGCATCACTAATTCATTTTATCATGTATTTATTCATTTGACAAAAGTGTGGTGAACAGGCTGGGAGTGGGGACTCATGCCTGTAATCCCAGCACTTTGGGAGGCTGAAGTGGGAGGATCGCTTGAGGTCAGCAGTTCAAGACCAGCCTGATCAGCATGGTGAAACTCCGTCTCTACTAAAAACACAAAACAATGGCCGGGCCTGGTGGTGCGCCTGTAATTCCAGCTACTCAGGAGGCTGAGGCATGAGAATCACTTGAACCCAGGAGGCGGAGGTTGCAGTGAGCTGAGATCGTGCCACTACACTCCAGCCTGGGAGGCAGAGTGAGACGCCGTCTCAAAAAATAATAATAATAAATAAAAATTAAAAAGCATGGTGAGTTCCTACTGTATGGAAATATTAGATGCCAAAGATAAGAGGGTAAGTTGAACAAAATGCCTGTGTTGTCACGTCACTGCTTCAATCTGTCTCCATGGTCATGTGCCTTCTTTCCTGTTTGGCTCTGTCTCTACATCATGTCATAAAACCAGCACAGACAATTTTTCCTCCAGAGCTGAATCAGATTTCAGGTGGTCCATCTGGGCCCTGAATTACGGTTCACTCTGTGCAGACGTGTTATCTGAAACCTGTTTATCATTTAACACCAACATCAAACTCAGCTCAGTAAGCTGCCCTAGGCGGGAGGGAGGGCGGGCACATGGAGGGAACATAGATCCCTGCCTGTAAACTAAGAAACAAGGAGGGACAGAAGTAGACATAGGTTTGAACAGGATCTCTCTGGCTGCTGTAGCCTGGGAGGGATAAGGGCGAAATAATAGGATATTGCACTTAGTAGGATGTTACTAGAATCTCTGCCGGTCAACTAAGAATGTACACTGCATGTATATAAATACGGACGTATTCAGATTCTGTATGCATGTTTTAGTCCATTTTCATACTGCTATGAAGAAATGCCTAAGACTGGGTAATTTATTAAGAAAAGGAAGTTTAAACTGGGTGTGGTGGCTCACACCTGTAATCCCAGCACTTTGGGAGGCAGAGGTGGGCGAATCACCTGAGGTCAGGAGTTCGAGACCGGCCTGGCCAAAATGGCAAAACTCTGTTTCTACTGAAAACACAAAAATCAGCCAGGCATGGTGACACACACCTGTAATCTCAGCTACTTAGGAGACCGAGGCAGGAGAATTGCTTGAACCCAGGAGGCAGAGGTTGCAGTGAGCCAAGATTGCACCACTGCACTCCAGCCTGGGCGACAGAGTGAGATGTCATCTAAAAAAAAAACGAACGAAAGAAAGAAAGAAAGAAAGAAAGAAAGAAAGAAAGAAAGAAAGAA
>NC_045450.1:69291192-69349917 GCF_002776525.5 Piliocolobus tephrosceles | reverse complement strand
GAAAGAAAGAAAGAAAGAAAGAAAGAAAGAAAGAAAGAAAGAAAGAAAGAAAAACAGGTTTAATGGACTCACAGCTCCATATGGGTGGGGAGACCTCATAATCATGGCGAAAGGTGAAGGAGGAGCAAAGGCACGTCTTACATGGTGACAGGCAAGAGAGCATGTGCTGGGGAACTGCACTTTATAAAACCATCGGATCTCAGGAGACTTACTCACTATCATGAGAACAGCACAGGAAAAACCTACCCCCATGATTCAATGACCTCCCACTGCATCCCTCCCACGGCACATACGAATTATGGGAGGTACAATTCAAGATGGGATTTGGGTGGGGACACAGCTAAACCATATCAATGCACATATATACACGCTTGCTCTCAGCACATACTGTTACACAGGTAACTTGTTTCCATCATCTCACCATCATTGAGAGCACTGCTGTGAAGTGTTTATTTCTTAATGGATCTTTCCCTGATTTTATTATATTAAGTAAGTAAATAAGCAATGACTTGGTGGATGGTGAGCATTTTATATCTTACCCCCCAAGGGTTTCCCAACAGCTGTCACTCTTCAGAAAGGAGGCCACTTAATGCTAATGAAATTGGGCAAGAGATGATTTTTTTTTTTTGTCCCATTGCATGCTGGTGAGTCAAAGCCACAAGATTTCCTGGATCTGCCCTAATGATCATGATCTTGCTCTTGTAGTTCTTGCTTTCCATTGCAGCCTCAATACAAGGCATGATCCCTGACATGTGATGAAAGCTCGACTAATACTTGATTAATTAATCATGAGCTGAGGCCCCAAAGAACATGTGAATGGTAGCTAAAGTCTCTGGACAAGGAGGTGAACGGGCTTCATGCCCTCAAAAACCATCTTATGTTTTCTCCTGAGCAGAGATTCCCTTTTCCCACCCCGTGACAAAGTCGGTTTTCCAGACTGAAGAGATTACCCAGCTAGTGAGAGACACCTTGAATCTTTCGTGGATTCTAGAAACATCCTACCAAGTATGATACCCTACTATTTTTTTTTTTTTTTTTTTTTTTTTTTTAGACAGAGTCTCTGTCACCCAGATTGAAGTGCAATGGTGCAATCTCACCACACTGCAGCCTCCACTTCCCAGGTTCAAGTGATTCTCCCACCTCAGCCTCCCTAGTAGCTGAAATTACAGGCACCCGCCACCATGCCTGGCCTAATTTTTCGTATTTTTAGTAGAGACGGGGTTTCATCATATTGGTCAGGCTGGTCTCGAACTCCTGACCCCAGGTGATCTGCCTGTCTCAGCCTCCCAAAGTGTTAGGATTACGGTTGTGAGCCACCGCACCTGGCCTAATGTTTTATTATTTTTTTCAGAATTATATTTTCAAGATTTTGATCTTCTGGGATTTCAACATTTGGGATTATAGCATTCAGAATGGTGTCTTCTGCGATTATGATCAGTTTCCCTTTGAACATAGTGAAGCTATGGGCTAGTGTGCTTTGGAACACGTTGCAAGTTAAATAATAACATTTTGGAACCAAGGGATGAATAGTCCAAATCTTGATGTTTGAACGTCCTGGTTGTTAGAGGTAGCAGAGATCCTGGAGATTTGGGGTCATCCTCCATGTATCACTGGAGAAGACCCCAGATAAAGGCAGTGACTTGTCCTGGCTCTCAGGAGACCTCCCCAACTCTGGTTCGTTAATTAACCTCTGAGTTAATTCAGCACACATTTATTGAGCGCTCCTGTGACAGGCACTGTTGAGGCTTGGAGGATGATAGAGGAAACAAAACAAACAGCTCTGCTTTCGCGGGGCTTCCACAGCAGCAGGGAAGACGGGCACTGAAGGAAATCAGCAAAATGGATGATATGTTGGTGAGAAATCCTAATGCGAAAAGATAAAGCAAGAGTGAGGATAAGCAGTGTTACGGGGCAGATGTTACCATTTTCTTTTTCTTTCTTTTTTTTTTTTTTTTTTTTTGTAAGACAGGGTCTCACTCCGCCACCCAGGCTGGAGAGCAATGGCGTGATCCACTCCACTCACTGCAACCTCCACCTCCCTGGTTCAAGACATTCTCCTGCCTCAGGCTCCAAGTAGCTGGGATTACAGCATGTGTCACCACCACACCAGCTAATTTTTGTATTCTTTTATTTTTTTATTTTTTATTTTTTTTTTGAGCCGGAGTCTCACTCTGTCGCCCAGGCTGGAGTGCGGTGGCGCGATCTCGGCTCACTGCAAGCTCCGCCTGCCGGATTCACGCGTTTCTCCTGCCTCAGCCTCCCGAGTTGCTGGGCCGACAGGCGCCCGCCACCACATCCGGCTAATTCTTCATATTTTTAGTAGAGACGGGGTTTCACCGCGTTAGCCAGGATAGTCTTGATCGCATGATCTCGTGATCCGCCCATCTCGGCCTTCCAAAGAGCTGGGATTACAGGCGTGAGCCCCCGCACCCGGCCTTTTTTCTTTTTTCTTTTTTTTTTGAGACGAAGTCTGGCTCTTGTCCCCCAGGCTAGAGTGTAATGGTGCAATCTCGGTTCACTGCAACCTCCACCTCCCAGGTTCAAGCAATTCTCCTGACTCAGCCTCCCCAATAGCTGGGATTACAGGCGCCTGCCACCACACCTGGCTAATTTTTGTATTTTTAGTAGAGATGGGAATTCACCATGTTGGCCAGGCAGGTCTTGTACTCCTGACCTCAGGTGATCTGCCCACCTCGGCCTCCCAAAGTGCTGGGATTACAGGCATGAGCCATGGTGCCTGGCCTCTTTTGTTGTTGTTGTTGTTTTTTGTTTTTGAGAGGGAGTCTCGCTCTGTCACCCAGGCTGGAGAGTGCAGTGGCATGATCTCAGCTTACTGCAACCTCCGCCTCCTGGGTTCAAGCAATTCTCCTGCCTCAGCCTCCCGGGTAGCTGGGACTACAGGATTACAGGCGTGAGCCATCGCGGCTGGCCTAATTTTTGTATTCTTAGTAGACACGTGGTTTTGCCATGTTGGCCAGGCTGGTCTTGAACTTCTGACCTGAGTTGATCTGCCCACCTCGGCCTCCCAAAATGCTAGGATTACAGGCGTGAGCCACCACACCCGGCCTTTAGTCACATTTATTTGAGAAACATATAAAAACACAGCAGATCACTTCATATGTCACTTTATACAATAAAACAGACAATTATAAAATACATGTTTTTGTGGCCAGGCACAGTGGCTCATGCATGTAATTCCAGTATTTTGGGAGGCCGAAGTGGGAGAACTGCTTGAGCTCAGGAGTTCAAGACCAGCTTGGGCAACACAGTGAGACCCCATTTCTAGAAAAAATTTAAAAATCAGCTGGGCCTGGTGGTGTGTACCTGAAGTCCCTGCTACTCAGGAGGCTGAGGTAGGAGGATCAGTTGAACCCAGGCATTTGAGGCTGCAGTGAGCTATGGTCGCACAACTGCACTCCAGCCTGGGTGACAGCGTAAGACCCTACCTCAAAACAAAACAAAAAAAAGTGCCAGGCGCGGTGGCTCACGCCTGTAATCCCAGCGCTTTGGGAGGCCAAGGCAGGTGGATCACCTGAGGTCAGGAGTTCAAGACCAGCCTGGCCCACATGGTGAAACTCCGTCACTACTAAAAATACAAAAATTAGCCAGGTGTGGTGGCAGGAGCCTGTGATCACAGCTACTCAGGAGGCTGAGGCAGGAGAATCACTTGAACCCTGGAGGTGGAGGTTGCAGTGAGCCAAGATTGTGCCATTGCACTACAGCCTGTGCGATAAGAGCGAAACTCCGTCTCAAAAAAAAAAAGAAAAAAAAGATAGTTATGGGCAAATGGGTGGACATAGTCCATATGAGCTGGCTGACTTTTACCATCATGAACTATATTTTGAAGTCTCGCATCACAATGAACAGCTGCTTTTCTTCTTTTAGGACGAGACTCTCTTTGGAGAATATGTTCACTTTCGTTTTCCATGTGGCGTTGTTCTTTTTGAAACTTTTCTATGATTTGATGTAGACCAACATGAGCATTTCCTATTAAATTCTCCCATCTTCTGTACCATGCTTCTGTGTTGTTTTGGGTAGTAAAATTCTATTCCTCATGCACTCAGACACCACAGATCTGGTGGATGCTGAGGTTTAAACAGCAACACTGTTGTGCAAGCGTCTTAGCCCACCATGCACATTGTTTTTGAACCAGTCAACAACTTTGTTGACTTCTTCAGGCAAATGTGGCTTTAATTCATTAAAAACTCCCTAGGGCTGGGCGCGGTGGCTCACACCTGTAATCCCAGCACTTTGGGAGGCCAAGGCAGGTGGATCCCCTGAGGTCAGGAGTTCGAGACCAGCCTGACCAACATGGTGAAACCTTGTCTCTAATAAAAATACAAAAAATTTAAAGGCTGGGCGCAGTGGCTCACGTCTATAATCCCAGCACTTTGGGAGGCTGAGGGAGCCGGATCACCTGACGTCGGGAGTTCGAGACCAACCTGACCAGCATGGAGAAACCCCATCTCTACTAAAAACACAAAATTAGCCGGGCATGGTGGCTCATGCCTGTAATCCCAGCTACTCGGGAGGCTGAGGCAGGAGAATTGCTTGAACCCCGGAGACGGAGGTTGCCCAGCCTGGGCAACAAGAGCAAGACTCTGTCTCCAAAAAAAAAAAAAAAAAAAAATTAGCTGGGTATGGTGGCATAGGCATGTAACCCCAGCTACTTGGGAGGCTGAGGCAGGAGAATTGCTTGAACCAAGGAGATGGAGGCTGCAATGAGCTGAGATCACGCCATTGCACTCCAGCTTGGGCAACAAGAATTAAACTCCATCTCAAAAAAAAAAAAAAAAAAAAAAAAGTTCCCAGAGTGTCATCAGCTGGAAGGAATGCCAATGCAGTCAAATGGCACATTTTTTCTGTTTTTTTTCTTTTTTATTAGAGTTGGGGTCTCACTCTGTCTCCCAGGCTGGAGTGCATGTCACAATCATGGCTCACTATAGCCTTGACTTCCTAGGCTCAAGCGATCCCGCTGCCTCAAGCCTTCTAAAGCACTGGGATTACAGGCACACGCCACCACATGATACATTTTTTGAATGAATGTTTTTGTTGTTATCGTATCATGTGGCCAATCCATACATCTGAATTTTCTGCCAAATACATTGGGTTGAATGGAAAAAAATAAATTTTATTGGTAATACCTTGAAATTCACTTTTAGAAGCCTCGATTGCACCTAATTCCCATCTGTCATGGTTTGGCAATTTGTTTAGACATTAGGGATTTTAGTTTTTGGGGATTTGATCTTTCGGGATTTCAACATTTGGGATTATGGCATTCTGGATTGTGTCTTTTGGGATTATGATCCCAATCCACTCATGGTCACTTTGGAGATTTCTTCCTGAGTTTAACAGGCCCGATCTGTCTATGAGAGATTAGAAGTGGCTGCCTGTACTCTGACACTCTTGGCATTGAGAGGTGGAGTCTATTTCCTGTCCCCTAGAAGCTGAGCCAGCCCTGTATCTTGCTTTGGCCAATAGTATGCAGTGGAGGTGATACTGTGTCAACTCCAGGGCTCGCCTTTGTCTTGTGTGCTCAGGATGTTCCCTCGTGGAACCCAGCCCTCAGCTGCATGGAGAGGCCATGTAGAGGAGAACCAAGGTGCTCAGCCTGGTCACGACCCCAGATGATGGCAACCCCAGCCGTCTCCAGAGAAAAGAACTGCCCAGTTGAATCTAGCCACCCCACGATATTGTGACGGATAATAAATAGTGGTTGTAGCCAGGTCACTGTGGTTCACGCCTGTAATCCCAGCATTTTGAGAAGCCGGGGTAGGAGAATTGCTTGAGCCCAGGAGTTTAAGACCAGCCTGAGCAACATAGCAAAACCTTGTCTCTACAAAAAATTTAAAAGTTAGCCAGGTATGGTGGTATGCACCTGTGGTCCCAGCTACTGGGGCGGCTGAGGTAGAAGGATCCCTTGAGCCTGGAAGGTTGAGGCTACAGTGAGCCATGATCACACCATCTCACTCCAGCCTGGGCAACAGAGTGAGACCCCGACTCAAAAAAATAAAAAAAATTCATGCCAATATATAGTGAACATATGACAGACATTCACTTACCTCGTTAATGAGGGACGCACCAGGGCAGTCAAGATGGTCCAAAGGAAGATACGAGAGACTGAAATATGCACAGATGCTCCTTGACTTACAATAGGGTTATGTTCCAAAAAGCCAATGGTAAGTTGAAAATGTCTTAAGTCAAAAATGCATTTAATGCCCCAATAAATCTATCGTAAATTCAAAAATTTGTTAAGTCAAAGTGTCGTAAGTCAGAGGTCATCTGTACAGTTAATGAAAGAAGGAATGCCGGAATAAAATTGTGAAGTATAACACAAGAAGGTTAACCCCCTATAAGGCAATAAAATGACAACATTGGAAATTATCTTTTCTTCCAGATGGAAATAATTTCCATTTCTGTGGAACAAAAAATATTCTATGAGCTAACATCTAACTTTGCAGAGTCTAGGCCCTAACAGTAAATAGTAAGTTTAAAAAATTACATTTCTTGACTGGGCGCGGTGCCTCATGCCTGTAATCCCAGCACTTTGGGAGGCCAAGGTGGGCAGATCACCTGAGGTTAGGAGTTCGAGACCAGCCTGGCCAATATGGCGAAACCCCGTCTCTACTAAAAATACAAAAATTACCCAGGCGTGGTGGTGGGTGCCTGTAATCCCATCTACTCGGGATGCTGAGGCAGGAGAGTCATTTGAACCCGGGTGGCGGAGGTTGCAGTGAGCCGAGATCACGCCACTGTACTCCAGTCTAGGTGACACAGCAAGACTCCATCTCAAAAATAATAATAATAGTAATAATAATACATTTCTCTAGAGCAGCAAAGAACTGTGGCCTGTGGGCCAAATCTGGTCCTCTACCTGTTGTTATAAATGAAGTGGGAACACAGGCATATCCATCTGTTTATATATTGCCTATAGCTGCTTTTTTACTACAACAGCAGAGTCAAGTCATTGCAACAGAAACTGTCTCGCCCACAAAGTCTAAAATCTTAACCATCTGACACTTTTCAGGAAGTTTTCTGACCCTTGCCCCAGAAGACCTCCGAACTGTGGTTCTTAAAGTATTGTCCCTGGATCAGCAGCATTAGCCCCCAAGAGCTACGAGAAAGGTAAATACTGGGGCTGACTCCAGACTCACTGAATCGGACACACCAGGAGCAGGCCAGCACTCTGGTTTAGCATATCCTCCTGGGGTCTTGATTTGCACTCAAGTTTGAGAAACTCTGCCTTTGAGAGTCAGATGACCCTTGGGCTGACTTGAGGACAATGCAGTAATTTTGTATGACATCCAAAGGGCACTCAGCATCCCAAGTTTGGTATAAACTTTCTTTATATGGCACATGGGGGAAATGGCGGGTAGTGAGATTGAGGAGCTAGGCCGATGGCAGATCATGCCAAGGCAGGAAGTTCAGCTGTCATCTTTCCACTGATGGCTTTGGCCCAGGAGTGGTGATCAGATTTTCATTTTAGAAAGACCTCTCTGTTTATATCCGTTGGGATGTAAACCAGTCGGAACTAAGGGTGGGAAGATGGTGAGGTTAGAGGAGCACAAAAAGATGGGAACGTTTGTATCTAGTGAAGAGCTTGTACCTGAAACCCTGAATCCAGGCTGGAGATACTTTGTGAACTCCTGGATACAGCTATGCCTTAAGCTAGAGAAAATGCGTAGACTTCCCGATGAAGCCTCCAGAACAGGATGCTGCAGTGGAGATCAGTAGCAGGGGAAGGCATGGAAAGATATTAAGGTCACGGAATCTGCCAAATGATGTGAATAGTGAGAGACACGAAATGTTATCCCAAAGGTATATCTCTGATTTGTTGGATTGGGTAGAAAGGGACAGTCTAGGAGGAGTGCCTACCTCCTTGGAGAACCTCATCTCTCACTGCTCTCAGCCTGATAGGAGACAGAGAGACATGCAAATGACCCCCAGCCAGGGGAAGGACCGCTCTTCCATGGGCACCGCGGGCATGCCTTTCCTCTCCTTCGTTTCCATCTGCTTGCCTTTGTGGAAAGTACAGCAGGGAGGTGAAGTCCACACCCCTCCTGGCAAAGCAGCACAGTGGGTAAAATCCCCTGGTTTCCTATAGGAACTTTAAATATGCAAGTCAAAAAGCCTCTGAGGCACCCACAGATGACTATCAGATCCTTCTTCCCTTGCACATACCCTACATTGCATCATTTGATCACAAATTCAGATCGATAGTCTGTCTATCTATCTGTCTATCTACCTCTCGGTCTATCTATCTATAATTTTGAGACAGGGTCTCATTTGTCCCCCCGGCTGGAGTGCAGTGGTGTGACTGTAGCTCATTGCAGCCTTGAGGGCTCAAGCAATCCTCCCACCTCAGCCTCCTCCCCATAGCTGAGGCTACAGGCATAGGCCACCACACCCAGTTAGTTTTTTTAATTTCTATTTATTTATTTATTTATTTATTTATTTATTTATTTATTTATCTATTTATTTTAGTGGAGATGAGGTCTCATTATGTTGCCCAGGCTGGTCTTGAACTCCTGGGCTCAAGCGATCCTCCTGCCTCAGCCTCCCAAGGTGCTGTGATTGCAGGTGCGGGCCGCTGCTCCCGACCTCCCCTGGCTTCTGTGTTCAATGCTCCTCGCCTTAAATTCTGGCTCTGTCCCCTTGACAAGCTATTGAAATTTCTCTGAGTCTCTGTTTCTTTATCTGTAATTTTGTGATAACAAGCCGCACCTCCCAGCACGGTCGTGAGGAATCCATATTGAGATATCAAATGCAAAGTGCTTTTCCAGACGCCTGCTACATGGTAAGTGTTTAATCAAGGGTGGGTACTATGATGCTCATTCTGCGGCCTCCAAACAGACAAACATTTTTGGACTAACTGGCTTGTGACATGGATTGTTTCCTTCCAATTTAAAATGCTTTCTTTTAATGAAAGTTTAAAAAAATAATAAAAGCGTAATTACCACTTGATAGGTAATTACTATGCTGGGCTTGTGCTACAATTCAATACAACTGATTTGCATAGAAGATCATGTTGCTGCTGGTAGCACTACTGATACATTAGTTACACAGTAATTTTAAATTTAACTTCATGGGAAGATTCTAGGGATGACAGCCTCCTGGGAGGGGGGAGGGGCATCCTACCACCTGTTGTCGGCTGCCACTGTGAGTACCATGATCTTGTACAAATTGGAGGAAGGGCTGAGACATGGGACTGAGGCTTCATCTTACTGTAAAAAACTCAGTTTGTTTTAATTCTGTCCAAATATAGAAGCCATACACACTCAGTGTGGTAAAGAGGGTAAAACAAGGTGGAAAGAAGGAAAAAAAAAAGATTTATTTTAAAAGACAAACACTGTTGGCTTTTTGGTATAACATATAAGCTCCAAATCGTTTTTCTTGATATTTGGAATGTAATGGTGAGAATGTTATTTAGTTCAATGATGCACATGATATACCCAAGGCAGTGTTTGGCGCTTAGTTCCTGCTGAGGAAATGAAAGTGTTATTATTATTATTATTATTACAGGATATCTGATTTTTGTATTCTGGCATAACTGCAATAATTTTTCCATTTGATTAAAATGAAAAAGCCCTCATAAGCATTATTTTAAGTGGTTGTACCATATTCTGTTCCATACAAGTTTCATGCATATAAATTATTTCAAATTGTTTGCTCTTATGAATATTAATGAACATCTTTATGCACAAGGTCTTTTCTATGTTCAAGTTATCACATTATATTAGTCAGGGTTCTCCAGAGAAACGGAACCATTAGGAGATATGGGTATAGAAAGGCAGGGACTCATGCCTGTAATCCCAGCACATTGGGAGACCAAGGAAAGGAGGATTGCTTGAGCCCAGGATTTTGAGACCAGCCTAGGCAACATAGGGAGACCCCCATATTTACAAAAAAAAAGTTTAAAAATTAGCCAGGCGTGGTGGTGCACGCCTGTAGTCCTAGCTAGGTGGGAGGCTGAGGTGGGAGGATCACTTGAGCTCACGAGGGTGAGGCTGTAGTGAGCCGACATGACAGTACCACCGTACTCCAGCCTGGGCGACACAGTGAGACTCCGTCTCAAAAAAAAAAGAAAAAAGAAAAAAAGGAGAAAGAGAGAGATTGACCATAAGGAATTGGCTCACACGATTACAGAGGCTGAGAAGGTCCAGGATCTGCCCTCTGCAAGCTGGAGAGCCAGGAAAGCATGTGGTATAGTTCCTGTTCCAGTCTAAAGGCCCAAAAATCAGGACAGCAAATAATGTTAGGAGAGCCGATGATGTCAGGAGAGCCAATGATGTAAGTTACAGTCCAAGTGCAAGAGAAGACCAATGTCCCCCCTCAAAGACAGGTGGGGAGAGAAAATTCTCCCTTTTGTTCCATTTAGGCCTCCCACTGATTGGATGAGGCCCACCCACATGAGGAGGACAGTCTGCTTTCCAGAGTCCACTGACTCAGGTGTTCCTCTTGTCCAGAAATGCCCTCGCAGACACACCCAGAGTAAGCTGCGTCCAGACATTTCGGCATCTTGATTCAGTCAAGTTGACAAGTGAAATTAACCATTGTACACATGATTCCTTGCAGTCTTGTCCAGTTCTGAAATTGAGGATTGAGATCAGCCACGGGCAACATGGTGAGACTCCATCTCTACAAAAACTACGAAAAAAGCCAGGTGTGGTAATTCATGCCTGTGGGCTCAGCTACTCAGGAACCTGAGGTAGGAGGATCACTTGAACTTAGGAGCTTGAGGCTGTAGTGAGCTATGATCGTGCCACTGCACTCCAGCCTGGGTGACAGAGGTGACCCTATCTCAAAACAAAACAAAGCAAATTGAGGATTCTGAGATGGAGGACCCTTTGTGGAAGTCTGGTTGGAACCTATAATAGAGCTGCAGGACTCAACGTCTGCTTCAACTGTGGAGACACGCATGCTCTGGTGGAAGTATGAGTTGGTTTAACTCTTCTGGGAGTCTGACAATATGCTTCAAAAACATTTAAATGAAATAGTCTAGATTGGACTGTTTGGTTGCAATGGACAGAAATGCATCTCTAGCGTAAGGAAAAATAAATGTTATTGTCTGTTGGACCTAAAAGTCTAGGGTTTCAGGCATGGCGGGATCCAGGGTTCAACTGATGTCAGTGGACTCCATGTTACTTTCTCCTTCTCACACCCTCGCTTTCTTTTGGGTTGGCTCCATTCTTACGCCAGCTCTTCTCGCACGGTGATAAGACAGTGTTAGAAGCAGTCTAACTGCATCCTTTTCATGGCATCCCCAGTGGAAACAGCATTTCTTTCACCAGTTATACAAATACATGACCCAAAACAAAGGCTCATGTGGACTGATCTGAGTTATGTCCAGGTCTAGACCATTCTTCCTGCTAGGAGGATTTAACACTTTGATGCCTGGGCTTAGGTCCATAGAGTAAATGAAATTCCACCAGTAAAAGTGTGAATCCTGCCTCTAGATGTTGGAGACAAGGATGCTCTGTCAGCAAAACAATGTCCTGCACATTCTCTGAGCTTCCAACGTTATTGAGCTACGATTCACATACCATAAACACTGTATGCTTAGCCTTTTCGATTATACATTCAGTAGCTTTTAGTATATTCATGGAGTTGTTCAACCATCAGTACTATCCAATTCCAAAACATTTTCATCATCCCCCCAAAAAAACTCTGTACCCATTAGCAGTCACTCCCCATTCTTCCATCTCCCAGCCCCCGGCAGCCACAAATCTACTTTCTGTCTCTATGGATTTACCTGTTCTGGACATTTCATACAACTGGAATCATACAATATGAGTTCTTTTGTATCCGGCTTCTTTCGCTTAGTGTGATATTTTCAAGGTTCCTGGTTTGTAGCACGTATCAGAACTTCATTCCTTTTCATGATGCAATAACATTTTATTGTATGGAGAGACACATTTTTGTTGTTTATTCATCAATTGATGGACATTTTGTGTTTTTTTCCACTTTTGTCTATTATGAATAATGCTGTTATGAACATTTGTGTACAATTTTTTTTTTTTTTTTTTGGTGGATGTGTTTTTTCATTTCCCTGAGCATATCCCTAGGAGTGGAATAACTGGGTGGTAGGGTAACTCATTGTTGGCCTTTCTGAGGAGCTGCCAGACTGTCTTCTCCAGCGGCTGCACCACTGTTCCCACTACATTCCGATAAACAGAGAAGAAGGGTTCCAATTTATCCACATCCTCACCAACACTTGCCGCTATCTATCTGGTTTTAGCCTTCCTAGTCCCTGTGATGTGGTCTCTCACTGTGGTTTTATTTGCCTTTCTCTAATAACAGCGTGGAATTTTTCCTTTTCCCGCCTGGTGGTGGCTAAAGTTGGGATAAAACTCTGCATGTGAGTCTCGGTTTACGTGTATGTGCTGGCTTTTGTGCATAGCCAATATTGAGAATCTGTCCCTAGTGACTTCAGTGCACAAGGATTTACCCTAGACTGGTGTCTGCAACAAAACACCGTAAGCTGAGTAGCTTATAAACAACAGAAATTCATTACTCACAGCTCTGGAGGCTGAAGTCTAAGATCAAGGCTCCAGGAAATTCAGGTGAGGGCTTTCTGATTCATAGATGGCTGCTTCTTTCTATGTCCTCACATGGTGGGAGGTTAAGGGGTCTCTCTCAGGCATATATATACAGAGAGAGAGAGAGACAGAGAGCAAGAGAAAGTTTTGCCCTGTAGCCCAGGCTGGAGTGCAGTGGCACAAACACAGCTCACTGCAGCCCTGGCCTCCTAGGCTCAAGCAATCCTCCAGTCTCTGGCGTCCGAGTAGCTGGGACTACTGGGACTGCAGGCATGTGCCACCACACCCAACTAACTTTCTTTCTTATTTACTTATTTTTTATTTTTTGAGTCAGAGTTTCCCTTTTGTTGCCCAGGCTGTGGTACAGTGGCGAAATCTCAGCTCACTACAACCTCTGCCTCCTGAGTTCAAGCAATCCTTCTGCCTCAGGCTCCTGAGTAGCTGGGATTATAGGTGCCTGCCACCATACCTGGCTAATTTTTGTATTTTTAGTAGAGATGGTGTTTCACCATGTTGGCGAGGCTGGTCTCGAACTCCTGACCTCAGATGATCTAACTGCCTCGGCTTCCCAAAGTGCTGGGATTACAGGCGTGAGCTGCTGCACCCAGCCACCCCCAACCAATTGAAAAAAATATATATACATATATGTGTGTGTGTGTGTGTGTGTATACATATATATATATATATTAGAAATGGGGTCTTGCTGTATTGCCCAAGTTGGTCTCAAACTCCTAGGCTCAAGCCATCCTCCCACCTCAGCCTCCCAAAGTGCTGGGATTACAGGCCTGAACCACTGTGCCTGGCCCTTAGGCCTTTCTTATAAGGGCACTAATCCCATGATGAGGGCTCCAATCTCATGCCCTAATCACCTGGCAAAGGCTCCACCTCTTTACACCATCACCTTGGGGGTTAGGATTTCAACCTAGGAATTTGGGGGAGGACACAAGCTTTTAGACCATAGAATTGGATCTCCCAAAAACAGACTATGAGATTGCATGCACGGAATTTGTTGGGGAATGTGCTCTGAGAATCAACACCTGCCAGGGCTGCGGGGAACAGGATTGAGCAGAGGGAGAAGGTGAACTGAGGTTTTGTGGACAGCCCTGAACCTGGGATGGCCCTCAGAGGTGTCACACATTGGAGGAAGGAGGCTGGACTCTGAACTCCTGTGTTGGCCAGAGATGGCATAGGAGCTCTCCCTGGGAGGAGGGCATCCGTGGGTAAGGCAGTTTCTTTGGCCAAGGAAAATGCCCAGTGAGGGACTCAGCCACAAACTGTCAGGGGCAATGTTCCTAGCAGCTGGGAGAATGAGCACTGTGGTTTTTTTTTTTTTTTTTTTTCTCTTGGAGCCAGAGTCTCCCTCTGTTGCTTAGGCTGGAGTGCAGTGGTGCAATCTCGGTTCACTGCAACCTCTGCCTCCTGGGTTCAAGTGATTCTTGTGCCTCAGCCTCCCGAGTTGCTGGGACTACAGGCATGAGCTGCCAGGCCTGACTAATTTTTGTATTTTTAGTAGAGACGGGGTTTCACCATGTTGGCCAGGCTGGTCTCGAACTCCTGACCTCAAATGATCCGCCTACTTCAGCCTCCCAAAGTGCCAGGATTACAGGCATAAGCCACTGTGCCTGGCCGTGCACTGCAGTCTTGAAGGGTAGGGGCAGGGACGATGCCTCTGGCTTCTGTTCTGTATTGTCCACCCCTTACACTGTGAGATCACTTGTTTAATGTACTAAGTTCACCCTACATGGAAACAGCTTGTTATGAGCTGAATTTTGTTTTTGTTCTCTGCACATTTCAAATGAAGTTCTAACTCCCAGGACCTCAGAAATGAGCCTGCATTTGAACGTAGGGTCTTTAAGGAGGTGATTAAATGAGAATGAGGTCACATGAGCCCTAATCCAATACAACTGGTGTCCTTACAAGAAGAGGCGATTAGGACACAGACACACACAGAGGGAAGACCACGTGAGGACACAGGGAGAAGACGGCCATCTGCAAGCCAAGGAGAGAAACCAACCACGCCGACCTTGATCTCACACGCCCAGCCTCCAGAAATGTGAGAAAATAGGTTTCCGTTGTTTAAGCCTTCCAGTCTGTCGTGCTTTGTTACGGCAGCCCCGGGAAACGAATACACAGTCCCTCCAGGATTCGGGCCGGGAAATTTACTAGAGGAAAGAAAGTTCGTGGAACCAGCCCAGCTGTCTGGGGGCCACAGCTGATGTTCTTCTCCATCCTCTACTGGGGTCCCCTCACCCTGACCCAGGCCCTGTGTTGGTCCTGGCAGGGTAACTGGAACCAGGAGGTGACTCAGATTCTCATCCTTGGAGGGTCTGAGCTCCTGGCCGTCATGCCTTTTGCAGGCTGTGGCTGCTGCTGTTGCAATCTCTATGGAAGCTAAGCAGAGGAGGTCTGAGAGAGCCCCACCCCCTCTGTGTGTAATAGCAGCCCTGCTGCCTCCTGCCACTGCATCCTAGCCTGCAGACTGCTTCATGAGGAGCCCGAAGTGACCAGGAAGAAGCAGAGCTTCAAGTTGAATGGGACCTCTCTCTATCCCCTGGTGGAAACATGAACTCTTCAGAGAAACTGCGCCGTTAGACCTCTAGAGTGAAGGTGGCAGGAGTGGGAGGCACACCCCTTAGACGGTCACCAAGAACACGCTCAGCAGGGCTGTACCTCTGGCCATCCCTTGGTTCCTGGACTCATGCATTCTCCATTTTAGGAACACTGCATGCTACCTTGGTTGTTGATTTAGGGGGTATGTTACATTCCAGGAGGTGGGGCCCCAAAGTCTCAGAAACAAAAGAAAATTTGTGTAAAAGTAGACCACGCAGTTCACACCCACATTGTTTAAGGTTCAGTTGTGTGTGTGTTTATATATAGATAGATAGTTTAGAGATGGGGCTTTGATCTGTCGTACAAGCTGGAATGTCCTTAGGCTGCCACCTTTACTGTGCTTTCAAAAGATCTTTCTATCACCTTATCACACTGGCGGCTTCCAGGCGGTAAAGGTGATGGGACTGGGAATCCCAGGGTTATATGATTACCTCCTTATCTCCTTCTCCTCTTCTGTTGCTGTTTTTTTTTTTTTTGTTTTGTTTTGTTTTTTCTGTATAGATGGGATTTTACCATGTTGTCCAGGCTGGGCTTGAACTCAGCCCAGACTGGGCTCAAGAGATCCTCCTGCCTCAGCCTCCTGAAGTGCTGGGATTATAGATGTGAGCCAGGAGCACCCGGCCATACCTTCTCTTCTGGAAAGTGGGTCTCTTGGTGCAAGGTGTTGCTATGCAGAATCCCACCTCAGTGAATTAAACGCTGTGAAAGTCACGGGCTAGAGGTTCCGCAGAGAGCCTGTGGGTATGGAACAGCGTGGGTTTGGGGCAACACGATCCGGAACAGCGTCGGTTCGGGGCAACACGATCTGGAACAGCGTCGGTTCTGAAACAGCATCGGTTGGGGGCAACATGGTCTGGAATAGCGTCGGTTCTGGAACAGCGTCGGTTCTGGAACAGCCTCAGTTCGGGGCAACACGATCTGGAACAGCGTCCGTTCTGAAACAGCATCGGTTGGGGGCAACATGATCTGGAACAGCGTCGGTTCTGGAACAGCGTCGGTTCTGGAACAGCATCGGTTCTGGAACAGCGTTGGTTCTGGAACAGTGTCGGTTTGGGGCAACACGATCTGGAACAGCGTCGGTTCGGGCAACAGGATCTGCTGAGCCTTGCAGGGCAGAAGGGGCTCAGTGAAACCAATTGGCCACTGAGTGGTAGGTGGGTCTCGAGGAATGGTGCCATATGGGCAGCTCAGCACTGCTGTGTTGTGGGTGGCAGCAGTTAGGTGAGCTGTGGTGTGTGTGCTGCTGAGCCCGGGCACAGCCCCCTTCCCTGCCACCTCGGCTATTCTGTTCATGTGCCCCCTGTACCAGCGGCAGGGTGCTAATTTCAGAGGCTGGCTGACATCTGTGGGCAGTCATTCTGCTTACTTAGCCGCTGAGTGCCTCCTGCATGGTGACTGCTCTCTAGCGAACATTAACATGGATTCAAAGACCTTCACACTCCGGACCATGTGAATGAGCCCATCCTCGTGTCTCTTCCCCAGTCCTCCCTGTCCTGGACACCGTTTGTCTTCCAGGTTTCTGACCAAGCAGACAAGCCACTGGCTCTGCCCGAGGATCTATGTACATATATATGTGTATCTATATGCATATGTGTATGTGTGCATGGATTTATGTATATGTGCATGCATATGTGTATGTGTATGGATATGTGTGTAGATATGGATATGTGTATGTGTACATGTATTTATATATGTGCATGCATATGTGTATGTATATGCATATGTGCATGTATATGTACATCTGTATGCATATGTGTATATGCATGCACGTGTATATGTATATGTGTGTATGTATGTGTGTATGCATATGCATGTGCATATGTATATGTACAAGTAAATGTATATTCTAATCTCAACCCACTTGTCTCTCCATGTAAAGTGGGTGAGCAGGTGCGTGAGGCAAAGCCCTGCCTCTTGGGAGGAGCTGCCCTCACTGCTGTCTTCTAGGGTTTGGTCCAGTTCCTGGGGTGCATTCCGTGAGTCTGTTCTGTGGAAGTTTGTACTAGTCAGATTTATCCAGAGAAACAGACCAGTAGAATGTGTGTGCATGTGTGTGTGCACGTGTGTGCATGTGTGCGCATGTGTGTGCATGTGTGTGCATGTGTGCGCATGTGTGTGCATGTGTGTGTGCGTGTGCGTGCATGTGTGGGTGTGTGTGCATGTGTGTGTGCGCACATGTGTGCATGTGTGTGTGCATGCGTGTTTGTGTGTGCATGTGGACAGTTAACTCTTGAACGATGCAGGGGTTGGGCGTTGACCCCCCACACTGTCAAAAATTTTAGTATAACTTTTGGCTCCCCCAAAACTTAACTACTGATAGCCTACTGTTGACTGGAAGTCTTACCAATAACATCAACAGTCGATTAACACATGTTTTGTATGTAACATGTATTATATACTGTATTCTTACAATAATGTGACCCAAAGAAATGTTATTAAGAAAATCATAACGCATGATGGTGGCTCATGCCTGTAATCCCAATGCTTTGGAAGGCCAGGGTGGGAGGATCTCTTGAGTCCAGGAGTCTGAGACCAGTCTGGGCAACATAGTGAGACCCTATCTCTACAAAATTTTTTTTAAAATTAGCCAGGTGTGATGTTGTGTGCCTGTAGTCCTAGGTACTTGGGAGGCTGAGGTAGGAGGATCACTTAAGCCCAGGAGTTTGCAGCTACAGTGAGCTGTGATTACACCACTGCACTCCAGCTTGACTCTATCTCTTAAAAAAAAAAGAAAGAGAAAATATATTTATTATTCATTAAGTAGAAATGGATCATCATAAAGGTCTTCGTCTTGGTTGCCTTCATGTTGCATAGACTGAGGAGAAGAATGAAGAGGAGAGGTTGGTTTTGCTGTCTCAGGGGTGACAGAAACAAAAGAAAATTCATGTAAAAGTGGACCACGCAGTTCATACCCATATCGTTCAAGGATCAGTTGTGTGTGTGTTTATATACAGATAGATAGATAGTTGAGAGATGGAGACTTGCCCTGTTTTACAAGCTGGAGTGCAGTGACTCAATCAAAGCTCACTATAGACTTCAACTCGTGGGCTCAAGCGAACCTTCCACCTCAGCCTCCGGAGTAGCTAGGATTATAGGCATTGACCATCATGGCCAGATGCACACACACACACACGTACGCGCGCACACACACACACACACAAACACACACACACACACACACACACAGTGAGAGGGAGAGATAGAGAGGCTGACTTTAGGTCAGCTGGCAGGCTAGAGACCCAGGGAAGAGCTGATGTTGCAGTAGATGTGTGAAGGCTGTCTGCTGCTCCCTCTTGCTCAGGAAGCTCAGACTTTTTTCTCTTACTGCCTACAACTGATTGGAAAAGGCCCACCCACATACTGGAGGGCAATCTCAAAATCCATCTATTTAAATGTTAATCGCATCCAAAAACACTTTCACAGAAACATCTACAATAATGTGCAAACACGGAGCTGTGTGCCATGGCCCAGCCAAGTTACACGCAACTGAATCACTACAGGTGCATGAACCAAATCGAGATTTTAGATCTGCAAAATCAAAAGCCAGGCCTTGGGCTAGGCACTGTGGTTCATGCCTGTAATCCCAGCACTTTGGGAACTGAGATGGGGAGATCACCTGAGGTCAGAAGTTCGAGACCAGCCTGGCCAACATAGTGTTGGCCGTCTCTACTAAAAATACAAAATTTAGCTGGGTGTGGTGGCACGTGCCTGGAATCCCAGCCACTCGGGAGACTGAGGCAGGAGAATCACTTGAACCCGGGAGGCGTAGGTTGCAGTGAGCAGAGATCACGCCACTGAACTCCAGCCTGGGCAGCAAAGCAAGACTCTGTCTCAAAAGAAAAAAAAAAAGTCAGGCCTTGAAACATAGCAAGCATATCATGCCACTGTCCTCCGGGGGAACGGACACCAAAAGGTCAGCTGGCCATGCTCTTTGATACGTTCATGGCATCTTTCAGTGGCGGGACAATCACTGAATCTTTGGTGGTCAGTGTTGGTGGGACACAGAAACCTTTTAGCTTCTGATTTCCCAGAGGTTTTTTTTTTTCTTCTTTTTTCTTGAGACAGAGTCTTGCTCTGTCGCCCAGGCTGGAGTGCAGTGGCACGATCTTGGCTCACTGCAACCTCTGCCTCCGGTCCAAGTGACTGTCGTACCCCAGCCTCCTGAGTAGCTGGGACTATAGGTGCGCACCACCACGCCTGGCTAATTTTTTTGTACCTTTAGTAGAGACCGGGTTTCGCCACGTTGGCCAGGCTGTTCTCAAACTCCTGACCTCAGGTAATCTGCCCACCTTGGCCTCCCAAAGGTGGGAGGTGCTAGGATTACAGGCATGAGCCACCGCGCCTGGCTGATTTCCTAGAGTTTTATGTACACAGATACACAATCTCTGTATTCATTGACAGAGGAAAACGTGGGCAGGGAGCCAGGGCCAAACAAGCTTGAGAAATCCTGGTTTAAGAAAAGTTAAATAGGTGTCTTTGATGGGACGTTTAAAGGCTGTGAAATACAAATGTGTTGGTCGGGCACGATGGCTCACGCCTGTAATCCCAGCACTTTGGGAGGCCGAGGAGGGCTGATCACTTGAGGTCAGGAGTTTGAGACCAGCCTGGCCAACATGGTAAAATCTCATCTTTACTAAAAATACAAAAATAAGCCTGGCATGGTGGCAGGCACCTATAGTCCCAGCTTCTTGGGAGGTTGAGGCAGGAGAATCACTTGAACCCAAGAGGCAGAGGTTGCAGTGCACTCTAGCCTGGGTGACAGAGCAGGACTCCATCTCAAAACAAAACAAAACGAAAAAACAAAACGAAAAAACAAAAAAATATGAGTGTGTTCTCCAATGTGAGTCTCCCAGAGGGGGAAAGTATCTCCAGGGCTCCCCAAATGTTGCCTTGCCACAAACTCCTTTAGGCAGCTGCTTGGTGGACCAGGGCTCTGCAGATCACACCCAGAGGAGCACTGATCTCCAACCATCTTATCCCATAGTGTGAGGAACTGAAATGGAATGAGATGAAGCCCTGGCCCAGGTGCACGTGACAGAGCCAAGGCTACAACTCACACTCCCTGAGTCACAGCCCCGAGCTCGGTCCACATCACAGAGACTTGATTTAGGCCTCATCTAAATACAGGAGATGCGGAGTGAGGCCTTGCTGGAGGCCCATTAATCATGGGCCTTATATTGGAATCCAGGCCTCTTGAATTTCAGCTTGGAGCATAAAAAGGCCCACAACACTGGTACAGTCAGAAATACAGAACCACATTTAGGAGTTACATATTTTTAGCACCTTTAGATGCCTGCAAGAGTGGGGCCGGGGCCCCTGGGGGGATGAATCACACTATTGCAGCATGCCTGGTAAAAGGATCCCATCTGAATCGAGCATGAGGCCATGCTCAGAGCATACTCGGAGCACACAGCCAGCGGATGCTAGAGACTAGTTAAGAGTTGGGCCACACCCCAGGCTTCCTGCTGCCATCAACAGGAAGGGCACAGAGGAGGTGACTTTCTCAGGGAGGCAACAGGTGCGTGCCCCTGCAGAGGCTGACTCCAAGGCCTTTCCCAGGCTTCCCAAGGCAGAAGATTCAGACCAGGCTGTGCTTAATCTGAAAGCAGCCCCATAGTTCAGATTTCGGCCAGAGCAAGCCAGGCACAGCTGTTGGCTATGGGCAGGGACTCACAGCTTAGGAAGGTCTGTGGGTAGACAATGGAGACAGATACCTTTGGAGAACAGTGGTTCTCAGACTTGAGCAGCCATCAGAATCACCAGGAGACGGCCAAGCAAGGTGGTTCACACCTGTATTTGCAGCACTTTGGGAGGCAAAGGTGGGTGGATCACTTGAGGTCAGGAGTTCAAGACCAGCCTGGCCCACTTGGTGAAATCCCCTGTCTCTACTAAAAATATAAAAATTGGCTGGGCGCGGTGGCGCACGGCTGTAAGCCCAGCTATTTGGAAGGCTGAAGCAGGAGAATCGCTTGAACCTGGGAGGTGGAGGTTGCAGGGAGCAGAAGTCATGCCACTGCACTCCACCCTGGGCAACAGGGCAAGACTCCATCTCGAAAAGAAAAAGAAAAAAAAAAAAAAAAGAATCACCGAGAGGGCTTGTAAACACACACATTGCCAGGCCCCCACCCCAGGAGCGGCTGATTCGGCTGGTGTGGGGTGGACCTGACAGTTTGCATTGCTAAGTTCCCACTGGTACTTAGCTGCTGTTCTAGGGACCACATTTTCAGGACTGCTGCTCTAGCGCTCCCCCTGGAGGATGCCCTGAGCTCTGCTCTCACCCAGACCTGAGATGAAAGTTGTCTTCTTGTCTCACCCTTTTAATCCCAGTTTTAGAATCTAAGCAGGGAAGTTGAATTCCGCCTCTCACCCTGTAGCTACTAGGAGACCAATACACAGAACTCCGAGAATGGAGGGAAACATTGCTTTTTAAACAACTTTATTGAGATATCATTCGCATACTATACATTTCACCCAAAGTGTACGATTCAATTTTTTGTACAGTCACAGATGTGTGCAACCATCACCTAGTTTTAGAACATTTTCATCATCACAGAGATAAATACCGTGCCCTTGAGCTGTTGCTCCCCATCCTTCCTCGTCCCCACGCCAGCCCTAAGCAACCACGAATCTACTTTGTCTCTGAATTTGCCTGTTCTGACAAATTCTGGACAGTTCACAGAAATGGAATCATACCACATGTGGCCTTTTGTGTCTGGCTTCTTTCACTCAGCATCACGTTTCCAAGGTTCATCCATGTTGTAGCGTGGATCAGAATTTAATTCCGTTGCATGGACAGACCACATTCTGTTTATCCATGCATCCATTAATGGGCTTTGATTTCTGTGAATAATTGGTTATTTGTTAACATTCACAGACGTGGACACACACACACACACCCAGCAGCTGCCAAAGCTTTCCTTTGAAAAGGAATCAGATCACCTCCTTCCTGAGCTCACAGCCTTCTGGTGATATGCCTGCTCCCGTTTCTCACCACGTTCTCAGCACTTTGCTCCTCTAACTTGCTGCACGTCCTTCCCCTGCACAGCTTTTTAAAAAAAGTTGTATTCTGAGATATTTCACAAACAAATGTACTAAAACCCACTGACTTGTATACACTGAAAGTATACAATGTAGGCTGGGCACTGTGGCTCACGCCTGTAATCCCAGCACTTTGGGAGGCCGAGGGGGGTGAATCACTTGAGGTCAGGAGTTTGACATCATCCTGGCCAACATGGTGAAATCCCGTCTCTACTAAAAATACAAAAATTAGCCAGGTGTGGTGTCGGCACCTGTAATCCCAGCAACTCGGGAGGCTGAGGCACGAGAATCACTTGAACCTGGGAGGTGGAGCTTGCAGTGAGCCAAGATCGCGCCACTGCACTCCAGCCTGGGTGACAGAGCGAGACTCCGTTTCAAAAAAAAAAAAAAGGCCAGGCACGGTGGCTCATGCCTGTAATCCTAACACTTTGGGAGGCCAATACGGGCAGATCACCTGAGGTCAGGAGTTCAAGACCAGCCTGGCCAACATGGCGAAAACCCATCTCTACTAAGAAAACACAAAAATCAGCTGGGTGTGGTGGTGCGTGCCTCTAATCTCAGCTACTCAGGAGGCTGAGACAGGAAAATCGCTTGAACCCAGGAGGTAGAGGTTGTAGCGAACTGAGATCCTGCCACTGTATTCCAGCCTGGGTGACACAGCAAGACTGTCTCAAAAAAATAATTTTTTTTTTTTTTTTTTTTTTTAATAGAGTCAGAGGTCTGCCTGTGTTGCCCAGGCTGGTCTCAAACTCCTGGGCCCAAGTGATCCACCTACCTAGATCTCCACAAGTGCTGGAATTACAGGTGCGAGCCATTGCACCCAGCTCCTCCCGTGGTTTGCAGACAGGGTTCCAGGCTCAGGGAGGAGACACAGCTGACACCTCTCGCAGGGCCAGCAACCTGAACCTGGGGGAGTTTTTCTGATGGCCTCAAGGGATGAAATGCAGCAAACCTGAGTCCCTGACTTCCCAGGAGGTGCTGGAAGAAGCCACGTGGCCTCTGCTCATTACACCTGTCACGTTTGCTCTGGGAGCCTTTGGCTGCCATGTAAGAAATCTAGGTGAGGTCAAGTGAAGAGACCAGAGAGAGCAAGACCAAAGTGAACAAGGAGGAAAAGAGAGAGAAAGAGATTGGGGGGTGGGGAAGAGAAGGGGAAGTGAGAAGGCAGGGAGAGAGGGAGGGAGAAGAAAGGAAGAGGGAGATGCTGGAGGAGCTGTGTGTTCTCACTCACGCCTTCAAGAGCCACTACCTGTCCATGACCATGTGACCGTGCAGGAGCCTCAGTGGAGAGCCTCTGAGCCAAGCCCAGTCAACCCGCAGAGTCATCCGCAACGATAAATACTGTTGGGAGCTGTGGCTTGGGGTTTGTTACTTCGCGATGAAGCAGCTTCTCGTGGGCCTTCTCTCCTTCCTCGTGGCATTCTGGCTTCCGGGGACCACCTCTCCACCCTACCTGTGTCCAAGTCCTTGTCTAAGGTTCTGCATTGAAGAGAACCCAAACCAAGGCAACGACTGACTGGCTGGGGGGGGTGTTGGGGAAGACAGTTCAGTTGGGGTAAGGTAATTAACCTGAGCTTAGGATTCTTCACCTGGAAAATCGGGAGACTATCAACCTAACCTGAGATGCTTCTGAAGCGGATGCGAAAGAATCCAGGTGAGGAAGTCAGCACCTGGCAGTGGGTCCTGTTTGGGGCTCACTGGCTCAGAGGCAAATTCTTTTTTTTTTTTTTTTTTGAGATGGAGTCTCGCTCTGACGCCCAGGCTGTAGTACAGTGGCCGGATCTCAGCTCACTGCAAGCTCCGCCTCCCGGGTTTACGCTATTCTCCTGCCTCAGCCTCCCGAGTAGCTGGGACTACAGGCGCCCGCCACCTCGCCCGGCTAGCTTTTTGTATTTTTTAGTAGAGACGGGGTTTCACCAGGTTAGCCAGGATGGTCTCGATCTCCTGACCTTGTGATCCGCCTGTCTCGGCCTCCCAAAGTGCTGGGATTACAGGCTTGAGCCACCACGCCCGGCCTCAGAGGCAAATTCTAACCACCTTACCAGGTGTTATGGCTGTGTAGGTACCCCTCCTGCACCCTCCCAATGCTGACCTGCCGAAGGGACAAGGAAAGGGTGCACAACCGTGCCTGGGCTTGTCTGCTGGTGGCCTTGCAAAACCCCAGCAAGACAGAGAAGCTCCCGAAGGAAAACAGAGCTGGTTCTTATAGTATAGTGATTGCATTTTTTTCTGATAAAGATAGCACACCTTTTGTCATAAGCTGTTTCCCTTGGTTTCTGTGTTTCTTTTCTAATCAAATTTACCCCAGTTGACACACATTTAAGAAAACAGTTTCATTTCAGGTCACGGGGACTTAGCACTGCAATCAAGGATCTGAATGAAATTCCTGGCAAAATACAGTAATTAGAAACACAATGAAAGCAGAATTGAAATGTCCCAGCCACCCCACAACACTAAAAGGATGTCTGGTTAATTTCCAAATTATATTTAGGATCAACATGCAAGAGGTTCTTTTTCATAAGGGCAGAGCTAGGACCAGAGATCATTACAATAACCACACAAGACTAGGAATGTAATTATAAAATAAACCATACCCTAGCAAGCAAATTATTTTAATGTGTTTCAAGAATTGAATACTCTGTATGGAATTAAAAACAGAGAAAAAAGCAACGTGCAGAAAATTAATTAAAAGGAGTTAAGACACAGAAACTTCGAATGTCATAAAATTACAAATACAAAAGCAACAAATTAAAAAACATACACGATTGCAGATTTCAGTAACATCAGTAGCCAGAACATACCCAATGAATCACTTAATCATCAGATATCTCGCTGATTTTGAAAGGGGGCTAGTGGTTGATGACTTAACCTCAATCAATCCAAAGGACAGGACTCTTTCCTTACATTACAAGCAATCTGTAAAGATGGCTTTAAGTAACTGTGAAAAGATGGTGTGTCTTTTCTCAAAGGAAACAGACAAGGAAGGGGTTATCCGCTCTGCCCCACCACCCCCCCCCAACTACCGAAATGTGTACATTCATTCAACTCTGGTAACTAAGGCAACCAAAGGACAATTTCTTTTCTTTTTTTGAGACAGAGTCTTACTCTGTCACCCAGGCTGGAGTGCAGTGGCGCAATCTCAGCTCAGTGCAACCTCTGCCTCCTGGGTTCAAGTGATTCTCCTGCCTCAGCCTCCCGAAGAGCTGAGATTACAGGCAACCACGACTGTCTAATGTTTGTATTTTAGGAGAGACGGGGTTTCACCATGTCGCTCAGGATAGTCTCGAACTCTTGGCCTCAGGTGATCCGCCCCCCTCGGCCTCCCAAAGTGCTGGGATTACAGGTGTGAGCCACCGCGTCCGGCCCCAAAGGACAATTTCTTGAGACCCACACACACCTTCAGAACCACACATTCTATTCATGTTAAAAACAACAAGAAATTAACAACCTCTAAAGCTAAGGACAATGATTCTGTAAAGTGCAAGAATGGTTCATTGTTTCTGCTTTTGTGGATTTCATGTTAAGAATACTTTAAAAGGGTGGACGGGAGTAAACCAGGACCCCAGTAATACATTTGATCAAGAAATGACCCGTATGGCAAAGGTGAGACGTGGACCGGCCCTCAGGTGTCTCTCCAAGTCTGTGCACACCACTGAGGTAGGAGCTCTGGAAGAAATGCAGACCCTTTCAAGGGAGTTAAGGTTTCCTCTTGGCCAATCAGCTGGGGGCCTGAGACAGTCATACCCATGGGCTGCGTGCAACTTTGCATGCAGCTTCACGAAATTCTACAGCTGCACCGCCTCAGTGACGGAGAAGGGCAAGATCCAAGACAAAGCCACATGAGGCGAGGTCCTGGTGCTGACCACTGGCCATCTGTTGTCCAGCACAAATCAAGGGGCCGGAGGAAGGGGATGAGGTGGAAAACCCCCGTCAGACATTCTACAAAACAGTTATTAGCAAATTGTATCAAAAAGTATCAAAACATTTCAAAAAACTCTAAAAATTGCCAGGCTTGGCAGATGCGCAGGACAGGGTCTCCAAGTGCCCGTGGCACTGTCCTATATTCCAGGCATTTATCCTGGAGGCCAGGATGCCACCTTCCCCCTCCCCTCCCCTCCGGGGCACTCAGAATCCACAGAGACACCAGGGGGTCCAAACCTTATCTGCAGCTGCCCCTCCCGGTTTGGGACAAGTGGACGGGGTTCCAACCACGAGCTCTGAGAGCCCCAAGGCCCATGAGATGCTGCTGCACCATGGAGGACCAGGGTGAGGGATGAAGGTCGGTGACTCTACAGGGGATGTGGGGGATGGGGGTATGGCAGGGCTCCCTTCACTTCCCACATTGTTGCAAGTCACTGAAGGATCACTTGGCTTAGGGGTCGAGGTACACTGAACCACAGGTGCACACACCTGAGCTCACAAAGTAGGACCCTGGACCTCAGAGGATGGACCCCACTTCCCCTCAGCATTTGGGTGCCCATCTCAAAGCTGAATATCCCGTAGGTATAAATACACACGTGGTTCTGCTCAGAGCAAGGTCTGAAGTCCCACTTGATAGCCTCAATAAAATGGCAGAACAATGAAAATACCAATTGCGTGCTAAGTACAGTCAGTTGATAAAATAATCTCTGTGCATTTTAAACAGCAGGAAGTTTGCTCTAAGCAACAAGGGCTCATCAGCTTTCTACTCCCTCCCTTCTGTTATTCTAATACAGTTATGTCTTCAGCAAACAGCTTTCCAAATTGGGTGACGACCAAACTCCAAACTTACAACTAATATGAAGTTACAACTCTAGTTCTTTAGAAATGAGAAAAGTTCAGACCTCAATAGAAGCCTGCCATGATTATTTTGAAATATTAAAAAAAAAAAAAAAAGGTCCAGGTGTCTTCAAAATTCAAGCAGAACAGCTTGAAACACTTGACAGTTTAACATGATGACACATGTGGCCGTTTCCATCTCAAAATAGCAGCCTGCAAGCACCTGTGCCTTTATCACTAGTTTAAAACCCCACTGTTGTGAGGTTCAAATGGCCACCGCTTAGGTACAGCCCAAACTCTGCCCATTTGAGTTAAAAAACATTTCATTCTTTTGAGACAGGGTCTCACTCTGTTACCCAGGTAAGAGTGCAGTGGTGTGATCACAGCTCACTGCAGCCTCAACCTGCCAGGCTCAGGTGATTCTCCCACCTCAGCCTCCCACGTAGCTGGGACTACTGCATGCCCCACCATCCCTGGATAATCTTTTGTAATTTTTTTGTAGAGATGGGGTTTGGCCATGTTGCCCAGGCGTGGTCTCTTTCATTTTCAGTTAGACTGCACAGAAGGGTGAATTTTCAACTTAAAAAGACAAGTAACAAAAACCTGGCCCAGGTACCGCCACTGGGCACTCTTGTGCCCATCCATTGACCACAAACAAGCTCAAAAACCTTTCTTGTCACAGTGTAGCCACCATCAAATATTAGAAATTGGCTCACACGATGAAACTTGTTTATCCTCCCTTCAAAGGAGTGCTCCCAACCTTAGTAACACTAGATTTTAAGCCATGTAAATTACAAGACCACCTTAATAGTATCGGGAGAGACATCACAAAACATTAGGCGCAGGATGTTGTATGTAACTCACGAGGCACAAGAAAATCAGAATAGAGGCCAGAAGCTCACACATTTCCAGGGACAAGTTCCAGAAGCAAAACGTAAAAGAGGTGGCTTAGGCTAAAAGCCAATGGCTCTCCTCTTCCCAAGGTCAAAGCTCTCCCACTCCCCAAATCACTCACAGAGTCTATGTGCTCTCCCCAACTTGCCCCAAGATTCAGGCCAAACAACTGCCCGTTTGTCCATGACCCAGGCCGAGCTGGGGAGAACAGCCCACGTACACCATACCCTGCCTTCTGAGGGGTCTACAAGCAATAAAACCTTTCCCAGAATAGGAAGGGGGTAAGCTATCCCGAAGTTGGCAGAAGTTCTGCAAAACATGTTTTGTGGGGGTCTGGGACCAGGTATGAGACAAAAGAGTTTTGGGCTCAAAGAAGTTTGGAAATGCTGGGTTGAGACTTCTCAGAGCCTTTCACACACCGGAATGCTGCAGAGCTCCAGGAAGAGTTTCCAGCCTGTTGCTCTGTTTGTTTGCATGCCTTGCAGAACCTCTCAACAGTTTGTAAGCCACCGGGGACTTCACATGCAAATAACTAGTTAGCTAAATATGCAGACTGCCTTCCTCACCAACCACGGAGGGCAGGAACTTGAAGCTTTCAGTCCCCAAAAGGCTCTCCTCTCTCCTGGAAGGCTACAGAAACAGACCAGTGAGAACCACAGTAAACCCTGAAGGGAAGAGAAAGGAGGTGCAGCAAAACAGCAGGAGAAATGAAAATAAAAGTTAACTAAGATTTGTTTTCCTAGTCTAATATCAATCTTCACACACTGATCCTCACCCACTCGAGCAGCCGAGAGCCCTCTTAAAGGGCAAACGACGCCGAGACCTGCTCTAGGAACTGTCTGCAGGAAGACTGGCGTTAGACTAGGGTTTGAGATTAAGCACATCGTGAAGTTTACTGATCTCTGCCATCAGATCTTGGGTGAGGTACAGCTCATTCATGCCTTCCTTGGCTCATGCTTAAAACCCATCACAGTCCTATCCTCCCATAGTTCTGTGCATTTCTTATCCACTCGGGCAGCTAGGAGCCCTCTTAAAGGGCAAGCGACCCTGATACCTGCTCTAGGAACTGTTTGCAGGAGTCAGTGCAGGCCAGCTCCGCATCTTGAAGGGGATGCCATCCGGGTATGAACAGCTCAGAGGCTGAATGGCCCTATCACCCGGGAGGAGCCTGGAGGGTATTCCATCTAACCCTGTGGCTAAAGCGGGTGGGGGGATGAGGGAACACACGGACTTGTTCGAGAATTTTCCCAGCAGCACGAAACTCCTTAGAAGCAGAAAACTGGGGCAGGACCTGGCGTGGGAGTCAGGGAGACCTCCACTGCCTTCTCAGGGATCCACACGTTGTCCTCCGAGCAGGAGCTTTCAACAGCTCCTCAAGATAGAGTCATAGAGAACAATGGCAAATTCCATAGCACTTGCTTTTTCTTTCCTGATAAATAAACAGATTTGGGAGCTCAGTACATCAGTAATATAAAAGACAGTGGGTTCAGAAAAGAAAAAAAGAAAAGAAAAAAATGCACAAATTACAGAAAAATATTCATAACGAGCTTCACACCTTTTTTTTTTTTGGTTACCTGTAACGTTTTAGAATTCAAGAAGGTTTCCAATGAGGAAAGATGGAATCATTCAGAAACAACGTTCACCTGATACGGAGAACAGCTCCCCAGTAGGAAGTCACCACGTCTCACCTGACAGTCCAGCCAGCTGCGTGGCCCCTGGTCACTCACTCACTCACCCTCGTGAGGGTCTCTGTGCACTTTTATAAAACAAACACATTCCACCTTGCCAGTCATTCCCAGATGTGGCTGAAGCCCAGAATTGCAAGAACCAGTTAAAATACAGTTTCTGGGCGCCACCTCATCCCCGTTCCTGGTGGTTTTGGATTCCATAATTCTGAGCGGGGCTCAGGAATCTGTATTCTTAAAAGCTCAGCCAGGTTTGGGGAGGCTTGGACTAGGTGATCTAAGAGATCCCTTCGAGGACCCAAGCTTCACTAGAGAAATTTCTGTGTAACCCCCATGCCAGCTACTCTCAGGGAGACGGTTAGCAAGGACCCATGAGGAATTGTAACATGGGGCAAAGACCTGCAAAGATACAAGGGGCTGCTCGCTGCCTGGGCCCAGGGTTAGTTATTCGAGCAAGATATGTAAAGTTACAGAGAGTATTTAATTGGTTACTGTGATATCATAGAAATACCAAGAATCATAAAAGTAAAAAAAGCTGCTAAGTTGTACATAATGTTTCCGGAATACTAAGAAGTTGCTGCTGGTCTACAGAGCCCTGGGATAGGATGGTGAGGATGCTCCCAGGAGGCGCAGCAGGGGTCACTGGCCCCGGTCCTGGTGCCTCTTGCCTTTGCCTTTCTTCTTCTTGTCCTCTGGCCTCGGCTCCAGGGCGCAGACACAGGCGGACCCGCCAGCGATGGCCTTGGGCAGGTCGACGCCCCTGCTCCACTTGTCGGCCTCTCGGTCGTACACCTGCACGGTCTTGGAGAAGGCGGTGTTCTCCCAGCTGTAGCCGCCCAGGATGTAGATGCGGCCCTCCCACACCGCCACGCCGGACTCGCTGTTGGCGTGCAGCAGCGGTGCCACGCGGGTCCACTGGTTGCACTGCGGGCTGTAGGCCTCCACGCCCAGCACGTCGAAGCGCTCCATGGACTCAATGTTGTCGTCGCTGCCCCCAATGGAGTAGATGCTGTCGCCCAGGCTGCACATGCTGTGCCAGCCGCGCGCTGTGGTCATGGGCCGCCGCTCCTCCCACACGTCTGTCCGGTGATCGTAGCACAGCAGGTTCTTGCGGTAGGGGCCGATCTGGTAGTCGTGGCCCCCAGAGATGTACACGAAGTCTTTGTAGATGGTGCCCGCGTGGCCGTACGTGAATCTGCCGGGTCGACGGGCAGAGACAGAGAGAGCTCAGGGCTGTGCCAGGCTTACCCTCCCCGCGCCAGGGAACAGCCTGCCATCTTAGGGGGCCATGAGGATTTAAGAATACAGGGAGTGAGCACCCCACAAACACTCTATAGACAGCAGACATCATTAGCAAAGACATGGCGGGGCGGGGCGGGGAAGTGGACAGCTTTGCAGTCAGGCTGCCTGGGCCAGAACCCAGCTCTACTCTCTCTGAGTCTCCCTTGCCACATCTGGGAAATGGGAATAATCACAGGACCATCACCCCTTTCACAATGGCTGGAAATGACTAGAACAATAAGCCAGCAGGCACACACGCACCCAATGAATCACACATCAAAGAGGAATAGCGGCATATAGTTCAATTCTAACTGCGCTGGCACTCGGGAAAAGTTTTGCTTAAAACTGTAGAGACAGCAAAATCAGTGGCTGCCAGGGGCTGCAGGGAGAGGGGTGGACAGGGCGTACACAGAGGGGGTTTAGGGCAGTGAAATGATTCTGCATGAGGCTGTAATGGTGGATTCATGTTGCTTTGTGTTCCTCAAAATCCACAGAACTGTGCCAGGAAGTGGGAACCCTGATGTAAACCAGGGCCTTTAGTGAATAAGAAAGGATCAACATGGCCAGGTGCAGTGGCTCACACCTGCAATCCCAGCGCTTTGTGAGGCCAAGGTGGGCGGATCACTTGAAGACAGGAGTTCGAGACCAGCCTGGCTAACATGGCGAAATCCTGTCTCTGCTAAAAATACAAAAATTAGCTGGGCGTGGTGACGGGCGCCTGCAGTCCTAGCTACTCAGGAGGCTGAGGCAGGAGAATTGCTTGAGCTCAGGAGGCGGAGGTTGCAGTGAGCCGAGATTGTGCCACTGCACTCCAGTCTGGGCGACAGAGAGAGACTCCGTCTTAGAAAAACAAAAACATGAGTGCTTACCCCACACACTTCTAACTCTTAGGGGCACCTGGATGTATTCCACAGCAAAGACTGGTTCGGAAAGTGCACTGCTGGGTGTGGCAACAGGGAACTGGTGGAAAAAATGGTGTGCACCTTCTACTAATCCCATGGAGATAATAAATGCTCAATACATGCACACCGGAAGGCAGGCGAGACTGAGGAGGGTGAGGCGGCCACCCTGGGGCACTCCCTGCATGTGGGCGCAGCTTTTCCGAGCAGCACCGCATCTGCTCTGCACAACAGTGCTGTGGGGTGGGTACGATTATCGTCTCCCTCTACAGATGAGGAACTAAAGGCTGAGTGGGGTGAAGACCCGTGCTTGAGGCTTAGATCTAGCACAGATACCCCCATCTCTTCGAGCTCCTCCTGCCCGAGCTCAGGGAGATCCTCAGGTCAGGCCTTCACCCTCTGAAACTCAGCGACCGCACAGACTCAGCCACGGAGGGATGTCCGTTGTGGCGGCAGAGCTGACCCTTGCCCTAAGTCTGAAACTGGAGCCCGGACTGTGCCCCACCACGCCCTCTGCCCCTCACGGTGTATCCACTCTTCCTGACAAGCCAGAAGATTTCGTTCCTTGAATTGGAGGCCAACATGCCCAGAAAGTGAGGCACGTGAACTGAACTATGTCCCATAAAAACATCCCATTTGGAGAGCCTTCCACCAAGCCCCAGATCACCTTGGCAAGCCGGCCACATAGGACCAGGAGTCGGTCTTTGGACTGTATGTCTCTACCGAAGAGAGCGCTCCATTCTCATTCCGGCCGCCGACGGCCACCAGCATGTCTTCGATGGAAGCAAGGTAGAAATCCACACGGCGCTGGTTCATGGAGGCCACCTGTGGAGGTGAGATACCTGTACCTTCCCTTCCCCGAACCCGGGACAGCATCAACATCTGGCGCTGCGTTTCCCAAATGTGTCTGCGGAACACACAGTCCCGGAGAATGTCCGGGAAAGGGAACTGCACCTGAATAAAGGGGGCTTCTTCAGGCGGGAGCTCTGAGCCCCTGAGGTTTCCCCAAGACGCCCTAAATCCCCAAAAGTGGGATGGAGACGCTCTGAGTCCCCAAAAGGGGGATGGAGACGCTCTGAACCCCCACACTTGTCTGGTCATGTGGTCAGCCTCGTGGACGGGAACTCTGTGGATCACAGGGGTCAGAACTGCTGATCTAGTGGCTTTCTGAAATAAAAATTCATCTTTCCCCTGCCGGCATCAGATTTGTAAAGTTAGTGCTGCTCTGCCACTCCGTGTTAACAGAGCAGGATGTGGCATTCGACAGGAAGTTAAACAGAAGAGGCTGGGTGCAGTGGCTACGCCTGTAATCCCGGCACTTTGGGAGGCCGAGGTGGATGGATCACCTGAGGTCACGGAGTTCGAGACCAGCCTGGCCAACAGGGTGAAACCCTGTCTCTACTAAAAATATAAAAATTAGGCAGGTGTGGTGGCGGGCACCTGTAATTCCAGCTACTCGGTAGGTTGAGGCACCAGAATTGTTTGAACCTGGGAGGCGGAGGTTGCAATGAGCCGAGATTGTGCCACTGCACTCCAGCCTGGGCAACGGAACAACTCTGTCTCAAAAAAAATAAATAAATAAAAGTAGAAACTTTTTTAAAAAAAATGAATCCAAGCCAAACACACAGGGAGCAAGAACAAGTCCCCGCGGGAGGCGAGGTTCAGGCCGCCGCTGCTGCCAGGCCTCGGGGAGGAGGGTCCAAAGCCAGGGACCCTGGCCAGTGGTGAGACTTCGACCTTGGAGGGCGATCTCTGATTTCTGAGAGTAAAATCAAAAGGTCAGCTGGACTCCATTCTGACTGCGTTTTGAGCTAAGAACAGCACTGAGTTGGGCGCGACGCTGAGGTGTGAGAATAAAGGCTGAGACGGACTGTCCCGGGGGAGCGGGTGGCTGGAGAGCGCTCCCAGCAGAAAGGAGACACCTTCCCTATGCCAGGGGCTTGCCAATCAACATGAGCTACTGCATGTATTCCCAGAAGGGGAATCCAAAATGTGGAGAGGACAAGAAACTAAAATTTCCCAGCTATGACTTAGCCAGGCTGGGATGAGACCTCAGGTCTGACATCAAGGCCCACGCCTTTCCCAGAATCAGGCCACAATGCGTGCCCAGGGCCAGGTGTGAGCCCTGGTGGCCTCCTTAAACTATCTCCCAAAATGCTTCCAGAGGAGCCCCACAGAGACTCCAGGACCTGCGGACCTTGAACCATGGATCAGACATCTAGACCCATGCTACTGTCCAAGAGGGCAGCCACGCCTCGTGTGGCCACACACACTTGCACATCAATCAGTTAAAGTGAAATGAAATTGAGAACTGGCTTCTTCAGTCGCACTGGCCACATTTCAAGTGCTCAGTCGCCAGATGTGGCTGTGGCTACCGTATGGGGAAGTACAGACACAGACCCTTCCATCTGCACAGAAAGCCCCACCAGGCAGCACAGCTCTGAACCAGGACGGACCCCTCGAAGGGGGTCGGTCAGCTCTCCCTCTCCCTGTCCAGGGTGTAGACCCAGGGTAAGCTGCTCGCCACTGTATCGTCACACCTCATTCAGAAGCAGGATAGTGGCTGTCAAGGCCCCAGAGAGGTAAGGAAAGTCAAGGCTAGGTTAAGGAAACCGAGAGAGTCCTCAAGAGAAAAGAAATAATCCGGCTTTAATCTCACCTTGATCCACTGTTTACAGCGGGGGTCATACCTATAAAGAAGATTGGAGGCCGCGTCCCCTCCGTTGTCCCGTGAGAAGCTGCCGCCGGCGATAAAGATGAAGCCCCCCAGCACCGCGACACAGTGGTGGCTCCGCCGGGCGGGCAGTGGCGTCTCTTTGACCCACTGCTCGCTCTTGGCGTCCAGGTAGCAGGTGTCGTCACTGAGCTCCAGACACCCCTCGGAGACCTCCCCGCCCACGAACAGCAGGCGCTCCTGGTTGGTGCGCAGCGCCGTGCGCTTGGTCTGCATGACGGGCTGGGCCGCCAGGTTGTTGTGGTAGCGCACGGCCTCCTCGATGAAGCCCTCGCAGTTGGCCTCCTTGGGCAGCAGCGAGCACACGGCTGGCTTGACGCGGTGCAGCAGGTCGTTCTTGGGGATGAGCGGGAAGTGGATGTTCTCCAGCACCTGGCGGGCGTGGGCCTCGCGCTCGGGCTGCTGAGTCAGCCACTGCAGGGCGGCCTGCAGGAGGTCGTGCTCACACTCCCGCTGCACCTCACTGCTGCTCAGGTAGACACACAGCTTCTGCATGGAGACGTTCTGCAGGAAGTCGGGCGTGAAGGACAGCGTGCCGAAGTGGTTCAGGATGAAGCCATCGATGAAGGCGTCAAGCCGCTTGAGGCTGTAGATGGAGGCCAGCTCCTGCAGGTACAGGTAGTTGTCCTCGCTCACCTCCTGCTCCAGGTACTCACAGCAGAAGTCTACCACCGTCCAGATCTGCAGCAGGTGGGCCGTCTCCAGGACATAGTCAATGTTGCCACCATCCAGCACCAGCTCCCCCCCGTACAGGAAGTCCACCACCGCCTTGAGCCCGATGTAGGAGGCGCCGATCAGCTCCACCTCCTTCTGGAAAGCTTCCCGCATGCCAATGGTGAACATGGAGTTGAAGTAGTCGCTGCACACGGCCAGCAGGTTGCGGTGGGCTGGCACACGCTGCTCATCGGCCACCAGGACAATGTCGCAGAAGAGACCGCGGAGTCGCTGCTCGTTCAGCCGCTGCAGCACTGTGCTTGAGTGGTCAGCCCAGTGGTATACCTGGCCAGAGAAGACACATCAGAAACGGCACAGCAGTCTGCTCAGCCCTGGTCCAACCCAGTGGGTCCTGACCAGTATTTTCAACAAAATGAAACTGAAGAAAACAGGAAATAGAATGCTGCATCAGGGGGCATTGCAGGAAGTACAGGTGTTTCTTTCTTTTTTTTTTTTTGAGACGGAGTCTCGCTCTGTCGCCCAGGCTGCAGTGCAGTAGTGCAATCTTGGTTCACTGCAAGCTCACTCTGCCTCCTGGGTTCACGCCATTCTCCTGCCTCAGCCTCTTGAGTAGCTGGGACTACAGGCGCCCGCCACCACACTCGGCTAATTTTTTTGTATTTTTAGTAGAGACGGGGTTTCACTGTGTTAGCCAGGATGGTCTCGATCTCCTGACCTCGTGATCCACCTGCCTTGACCTCCCAAAGTGCTGGGATTACAGGCGTGAGCCACCGCGCCCGGCTCAGGGTTTGAGACCAGCCTGGCCAACATGGTGAAACCTTCTCCTACTAAAAATACAAGATTTAGCCAGGCATGGTGGCGTGTGCCTGTAATCCCGGCTACTCAGGAAGCTAAAGCAGGAGAATTGCTTGAACCCAGGAGGTGGAGGTTGCAGTGAGCCGAGATCACACCACTACACTCCAGTCTGGGAGACAGAGCAAGAACTCCATCTCAAAAACGAAAAACCAAAAAAACAAAACAAACAAACAACAAACAAAACAAACCAAAAAACAAACCAAAAAAAAAAAACCCAAAACCAAACAAGACAACAATTCAAGCCGGGCATGGTGGCTCCTGCCTGTGATCTCAATGCTTTGTGAGGCTGAGATGGGAGAATCACTTGAGGCCAGGAAGTTCAAGACTCACCTGGGCAACATAGCGAGATTCCTGTCTTCACAAAATATTTAAACATTAGCTGGGCATGGTGGCATTCACCTGTAGACCCAGCTACTCAGGAGGCTGAGGCGGAAGGATCGTTCAAGCCCAGGAGCTTGAGGCTGCAGTGAGTCATGATTGCGCCACTGTACTCCAGCCTGGGCAACAAAAAGAAATCCTGTCTCTAAATTAATTAATTAATTAATTAATTAATTAAACATAGGGAGAAACAGATAACTGAAAACTATCACATAGATAGATAGCTGGTCTATTCCAGGGCGACTGAGGTAAAGAACTGGCTGGGCACTAAGCCTGAAGACGGGGAATGTGGTGGGAGGAGGAAAACTGACCGAGGGCTATTAGGTATTAGCAGCTATGTGGTTCAACTTATTTATTTATTTATTTTTTGAGATGGGTCTCACTCTGTTGCCCAGGCTGGAGTGCAGTGGCACGATCACAGCTCACTGCACCCTGGACCTCCTGGGTTCAGGTGATTCTCCTACCTCAGCCTCTTGATAGCTGGGACTATAGGTGTGTGCCACCACGCCCGGCTAATTTAAAAAATTTTTTGTAGAGACGAGGTCTCACTATGTTGCCCTTGACCTCCTGGGCTCAAGTGATTCTTCCACCTTAGCCTCCTGAGTAACTAGGACTACAGGCACACGCTACCACGCCCTTCTAATTTTTATAATTTGGAGGGACAGGGTCTCCCTAAGCTGCCCAGGCTCTGAATTCTTAAAAGTTACTTCTTAGCATGTGTCCTACAGCAGTGGGTTTTATTTTTTTCTTCCCTTTCGAATCTTCTTTTTGTTGCCATGCATGCAGTTGTCATTGAGACACTTTATTTCCCTGTGGTTATTTCCACATCCAGTCAATTCAAAGAGCAACTTCTCTGTCCATGTTACAGGAGCAGGCCGCGTTCCCACAACCTGTGGAGGATGCCACACAGATACGACTTGGCATTTCCTTCCGAGTTCAGAGGGCCAGGCTGACACGCTCTTCCACTCCAGGCTGGCTTTTCGGTTCATAGGTCACATGCATGGAGATCTCTATTTATCCTGGTTACTCGCAGAGAGAGCCAGGCTGGCCTATACTGGGCTTTTAAAGTCTTTCTCATTTTTAGAAACAGGGTCTTGCTCTGTTGCCCAGGCTGGCATGCAACAGTAGATCAGAGATCACTGCAGCCTGAAACTCCTAGGCTTGGCCAGGCATGGTGGTCATGCCTGGAATCCCAGCACTTTGGGAGGCCGGGGTGGGCGGGTCACTTGAGGTTAGGAGTTCGAGACTAGCCTGACCAACATGGTGAAACCCCGTCTCTACCAAAAATACAGAATTAGCTGAGTGTGGTGGCGGGCGCCTGTCATCCCAGTTACTCGGGAGGCTGAGGCAGAAGAATCACTTGAATTCCAGAGGCGGAGGTTGCAATGAACCATTGCACTCCAGCCTGGGCAACAAGAGCAAAACACTATCTCAAAAACAAAACAAAACAAAACAAAACAAAACAAAACAACTCCTAGTCTCTAGCAATCCCTCTGCTTCAGCCTCCTTGGCAGCTGGGACTACAAGTGTGTGCCGCCATGTCCAGCTATTTTTTACTTTTATTTTTTGTAGAAATGGGATCTCACTACATTGCCCAGGCTGGTCTTGAGCTCCTGAGTTCAAACAATCCTCCTGCCTCAGCCTCCCAATGTGCTGGGATTACAGGTATAAGCCAGCGTGCCAGGTCTCAGCTTCTAATTATGCAGGAGTGGTCTTTGCCTCTACAGACACTGACGGAGGCCCCTCTTGGGTGCGAGCTGAAGGAAGGAAATTAAAAAGTACTACAGTGGCTGGTGATCAAGTCATAGTACAGGCTTAGTGGCCTGAGAGACGCAAGTGAGGGCATGAGGCGGCTATCTGCCACCCGGGGCCCCTGGCTGTCTCCATGCTGGTGAGAGTGCTGACCTACCACGCTCAGATGGAGATACACACAACCCCAGACTGCAGTGTAAAAAGGGAAAGAGCCCAGAGGGTGGGACTGGCGAAAGCCCCAGTTAATGGCTGCGGCAGGGAGCCACCAGCTCCAGTGAGCTGGGGCAGGGGGCGAGAGCAGTGTTGTTTCCAAAACTGGGTTTCTGTTCTAAGTGGGCTGGAGTGATGCTGTACCCGGGTACAATCAGCGGCAATCTGCTGCTGGTGTTTTAGCACAGCTGCATAGATGACAACTTTCCAAAAACAAAGGCACATGATTTCCCTTATTTTTTTATTTTTATTTTTTTTGAAGGGGGATACAGAGACTCCCTCTGTTGCCCAGGCTGGAGTGCAGTGGCTCTATCTCAGCTCACTGCAACCTCCACCTCCTGAGTTCAAGCGATTCTCCTGCCTCAGCCTCCCAAGTAGCTAGGATTACAGGCACGTGCCACACCCGGCTAATTTTTAATTTTTTTTAGACAGAGTTTCACTCTTGTTGCCCAGGCTGGAGTGCAATGGTATGATCTCGGCTCACTGCAACCTCCGCCTCCCAGGTTCAGGCGATTCTCCTGCCTCAGCCTCCTGAGTAGCTAGGACTACTGGCATATACCACCATGTCTGGCTAATTTTGTATTTTTAGTAGAGACAGGGTTTTGCCATTTTGACCTCAGGTGATCTGCCTGCCTCGGCCTCCCAAAGTGCTGGGATTACAGGCATGAGCCACTGCTCCCAGCATACATATATTTATTTATTTCAGTAGAGATGGGGTTTCACCATGTTGGCCAGGTTGGTCTCGAACTCCTGACCTCAAGTGATCCACCCACCTCAGCCTCCCAAAGTTCTAGGATTCCAGGCATGAGCCACTGCGCCTGGCCAATGTACCAATTTTAAAGGGACACTGGTAACAGAGTTTCCGCATTTCAGGTAACTTAGAAGCCCCAACCTACAGCATTCTCTGATGATATGAGTCCTGTTCATTTCTCTATCTCCTATTTTAGTGTCTTAATCAAATGCAAGGCTGAGCAGAGGGAGAAACTCAGGTTGTCAGGGGCTTATACCTGGGAGGAGGCAGCAGGTACAGGGTATTAGATGTGGAAAAAGAATTTAGCATTAACATGGAACAACACTTTTTTTTTTTTGAGACAGGGTCTTGCTCTGTCACTTAGGTTGGAGTACAGTGGCGTGATCTTAGCTCACTGCAACCTCTACCTCCTGGGCTCAAGTGAGCCTCCCACCTCAGCCTCCTGAAGAGCTGGGACTACCGGTGTATGCCACCATGCCCGGTTAATTTTTGTATCTTTTGTAGAGATGGGGTTTAGCCATGTTGTCCAAGCTGGTCTCAAACTCCTGAGCTTATGAGATCCTCCTGCCTCAGCCTCCCAAGGTGCTGGGATTCCAGGTGTGAGCCCCTGTGCCTGGCTGAGCAACACGTCTTAGGGCAGACAGGTAAACAGTGTGGTCACACAGTGGGAAGACGCCTACATGCTGGAATGCACAATCTACCACTATAAACTAAAGCAGCAACACGGGTGAGGCTCACAGGCACAATGTCGTGCAAAAGAAACCACACACGAGAGTACCCAACCTTGGATCTCATTTCGATAAAGTTCAAAAGCAGACCAAACCACAGCGGTGGGGTTGGGACAGTGACTATCTTGAGTGTAACAACAGGGAGGGTTTGGTAGTATTGTTTCTTGCCCATCTGGGTGCTGGTGACATAGGTGTGTTTAATGTCTAGAAATTCATGGGTACACTTTTTAAGAATAAAAAGTTAGAAACAGGCCAGTCATGGTGGCTCACACCTGTAATCCCAGCACTTTGGGAGGCCGAGGAAGGCAGGTCACGAGGTCAAGAGATCAAGACCATCCTGGCCAACATGGTGAAACCCCATCTCTATTAAAAATACAAAAATTAGCTGGGCGTGGTGGCACGCACCTGCAGTCCCAGCTACTCAGGAAGCTGAGGCAGCAGAATCGCTTGAACCTGGGAGGCAGATGTTGTAGCTAGCTAAGATCACACCACTGCACTCCAGCCTGGGCAACAGAGCGAGACTCTATCTCAAAAAAAAAAAAAAAGAAAAAAAAGAAAAAAGAAAAAAGAAAAAGAAAAAGAAGAAAAAAGAGTTAGAAACACAATCCAGAACCCTGGTCCTAAGAGGTTCAGTTCAGAGAAAAACAAACTCAGGGTCCTGGCGTTAAGGGACAAAGATTTCCAGTGCTGTCAAACTTAGAAAGCAGCAGTGTCTCCCAAGCCAAGCTCCCAAACAAAGCCCTTTTGAGCAAGCGGCGAGACCTCTCTGAGTTTTCACGTTTGATAAAGCTGGGCTTGGCAGGAACCTTTCTGGGGAACTCACGTGAGCATAGGAGGTAATTTCTCAGGAGAATCAACCTCTCTTGAAAATGACAGCCAGTTTTTCTTTTAGAATCTGTAGAATCTCTTTTCCCCCTTTTTCTCAACTCTATAGGCTGCTCCCAGCTCCCTTCATCTAAAGAAGCGTTTCTGTACCTTTTTTCATTATTGCCCCCCAAGAAGGCTTTTAAGACTTTTTTCACTCATAGCCTCCCCAGCAAAATTTTAACATCACAGATGCACTGTATGTCTGCTCATGTACCGTATGTATAATTGTGTCTTATGCACAAAAGGAGTAAAATTCCTCCCACCCTCCCAAGAACCAATTTTCTCCCACTTCAGGGCAACATCATACTCATTGAGAATCCATGATCTGAGGTAACCGTAAGATTTAATCTCCAAAAGTGACACCTCTAAAGAACTGAGGGCATTACGAATATCTGTAACGAGGAGACAGGTTAGCAGGAACCTCGAACCAGTGGCTTCCCCCATCTTTACCAATAGCAGCTGTGGGGACAGGAGTTTGTGGAAAGTATAGCAGCCGGGTCTGGCTCTTGGATTTTAATGTGGCAGGTGGGAACAGGCTACATATTTCTAATTAGAACTCCCCCAGCAGCCTGACTTTGGGGAACTCACCCTCACTTGCTCTTGGGTTCCAGGGAATCATGACTAGGGAAGAGGACTCCAGGCCCTTGGGGTCTGGGACACAATGTATTGCCCTCACCCTAAGATAGAAGGCTGGGTTCTAAATGGACCTGTCTTTGGAGTTTTTGAGCCCCAAAGCGGGCATGGGAATCCCAGTTTTCTTCCTGTCCCATCCACCTCCTTGGGTTGATGAATGAGTCAGGTTGTCACAAAGAGAAAGCTCTGGGATGTCACACTGGAAAACGAAGACGTCTGGCCATAGTGTCTCTAACATCCCTCACACTTCCCACTCTCTGATTTTATGACAATTTCCGCTCCTTGCCCATTTCCACCTTTACTTGTCATTAAGGGGATTGACAACACCCATGACAAAAAAAATCAGTCTGTGATTAGAAATGAGTGAATGAGAAAAAGGATCACAGTTCTTAGGCAATTTGCACAGGTGGTGAGTGAACATTCACAGACCTTGGATGATTCGCTGATCTTGTATGGCCGAGACACTCGCGTCTGCCTGCTTCCCTCCATCATTAGAGATCTCAGCCCTAGGAGAAGAACGGGATTTCTGAGCATGCAGTCATAACTCTAGCTCATTCATTAATTTCAGACTCTGCTAGCAGATACCAAGGACGGCAGTGAAAACAGCCACACGGAGGAAGGAGGGAGGGAGGACCGTGCACTACAAAGAACTCTTTTACACTGAGCTGAGAACTCATCGGGTTGTTAGCATTGGACAGAACATTTAACTTGCATTCCTCTATCACCTAAAATCTGACATCATGTCATTTAGTTCACTTCCTACAAATATTTCCCTTTTGGCTACACCGAGGTTATAATGATAAGTTATAATTTTGGAGCCCAGACTACAGCCCTAGAACCAAGCTAAGGGACTTACATGTGCCATCTCATTTAACCCCCACAAAGATTACACTTGGCCAGGCTGATATCGCTTATCCCATTTCACACATGAGGATATTGATCTCATGGTCACAAAGCTAGTAAGTGGCTGAGAATCACACCTGGGTCTGTCCAGCTTCAAAACCTGGATCCATCACCACGACACGCTGCTGAATGAGGCCTGGGGTTTGAGAGTATCACACTTTAAAAATATGATCCAGGTGAGGATGTGGTACAGCGATGACTACCATGTATACAGTACATTCTAGACACACTGTCCCCAAGTGCTTCTCTGTGGCTTCACTCACTTAGTCCCCATTGCAACCCCATGAGGCCAGCACTGTGACTGGAGGATGCTGACAGCAGTGAGGTGAAATCACCTGCCCGGTGTCACACAGCTGGGAACTGGCAGAATTGGGATTCCAGGTCAGGGAAAAGTCCATGCTCTTAACTCTTAGGCTCCACTGCCTGGCTCTTGGAGGGGGGATCACTGCGGGCAGAGTTAGGCTTTGGTGGGGGCGGGGGCGGGGGGGCAGGTGCTTCAAGGATGGAGGGGAACACAGAGAAGGGACTTTGCCAACTAGTATTAGTACAAGTCACACACTGAGACTAAGGTTTTAAAGAGGATTTCTTCCCCCTGCTATTTGAGTTCAGGAGAAGAGTTTGTTACCTATTGAACACACAGTCTTTACTAATAAAGAACAACATGACAAGAAGTCAGCACTGTTCTTAGATAATTGGGGACACAGGGAGGGCACTCCAGTGTTCCCATGGAAGGAATGAATTCGGGCACAGTCCGTCCTGTGCAACTCTCCTAGGGAGAGAAGGGACAACGAGATTCCTCTTGACAAACTAGAAACTTTGTGACAACGACAAGCTGTTCCCATTCCCGGCCCTCCTGACTACCCCTAGGATGCTGAAGAGCCCAGAGAGGGAAGAGAAGAAACCCAGCTTTCATGCAGTGCCCACCGCAGACCCGACTTCATTCCACGTTCACCCTTTGAGACAGGTGCCACCGTCGTTCCCACAGTGAGACCTGGCGCTCGGGTGCCCCAGGTGGGGGGTTGCCCAAGGTCACAGAGCAGCAAGCAGCAGGTGCCTCTCGCTCCACCGCCCCAGGCAGCCTGCCCGGGCTCAGCCAGGCCTTCTAACGCTCAACGCTTTCTTTTCTAGGCCAAGATACCTAGAGAGAGTTCCCGGGGCCGGAGGCTCCCTGCTGTCTCCTGCAAGTGCGTGGGGGTGGGGGCTGATTTCCACGCGTGTTGGATGTCAGCGGCCTCCGACGCTTTTTGGAAGCAGGTGAAGGGTCAAGGCCACCCACACACACAGTGACAATCCTAAGTCACTGGAAAAGGTCTTCCAGTAAACATGGGAACGCAGGCCCCGTCTGGACGTGGGAGGGCTCCCAGGGAGCCTCCTTCCCAAGCTCCCTCCCGACCTCAGCGTCGGAGAAACCGACGCTGCTGACACCGGCTCGCCCGCGGGGTCTCCGGGGACGCCGCTGTCGTTCGCTCGGACCCCGCAGCCCAGGCGGAACTCAGCGCAACGGCCGCCCAGGCAGGCTCCAGCCGGCGGCGAGGAGGCGGAGGTGGAGGCGGAGTCGGGACGGCCCGGAGCCGGGGCCACTCACCTGCCACGCGCGGGGCGGAACGCACAGGCCGCACCTGTGTCACCTGCGGGGGCGGCGGCCCCTCCCCTGGCCTCTTCCCCCAGTCGCGGCGCCCCACTCGCCCACCCGCCCGCCCCGGCACCAAGGCGCGCAGGGGGCTCGGGGCTCGCGGCTCGCGGGGGCCGGGGACCCCTCCGATCTCCGCCCGCCCCCCGCCCCGGCCGGGCGCGGCTTCCCGGCGGTCCGGGGCTGAAGGGTGGGCGCGCGCGTAGGCCCACCTGGCAGGACGCGCTACGGTCGCGGCGGGGACAGCCCCGGCGGCGGGGCCGGGCGATCGGGGCTGCGGGGCCCGGGTTCAGGAGCCCCCCGGCCGGCCCGCTGCGCAGCCATGGCTCCGCCAGGAAGTGCGAGGCCGAGGGCGGAGGCGGCGCGCGTGGCCAATGGCGGCGGCTGCGGGGAGGCGGGGCCGGGAGGCGCGGGGCGGGGCCTGCGGCCGAGGGCCGGGCGCGGGGGCCGTGGGGTGAGCTCGCGGGGTGGACGCCCCTCTTGTCCGCGCCCCGGGGATCCCCGGTGTCTACACCACCACGACGCCCGACTCCGTCCCTTCGAGGGCAGGCCGCAGCCCCGCCGCGCGAAATGCGCCCTGGTGCCACCCACCGTCACGGACGCAGGGCCACGGCGGGGACGGGACACGCAGGGTCCCGGGCCTGGAGGCACCGACGCGTGCGCTGGGACCTCCTTGCTGGCAGGGAGTCGCCGGGACGGGCACCGCGCCTCTCGCCTCCTTCCGGGCTGAGCTGGAGCGTCCCTGCGGCCACCCTGCGGGGAGGCCTTTGCTGACCACTCTGCTTAAAGTCGCATCCCCTCTCTCCACCCCAACTTCCAACCCCACGCTTCACTTGAGCTCTTATCAGCGTCTAATATTCCAAATAATGTACTGGTTTATTCGGTTTATTGTCTCTCCTTCCTACCAGAAACCCTCCAGGGCAGGGTTTACTGTCAGTTCTATTCCTGACTGGACCCCCCAGACTGGCACACAGTAGGTGCTCAATAAATACGTGTGGAATGAATGAACGTAACCTTCATCGATCAATCTATCGTCACACTTCGCTCATGCTACAGCGAGATAACCCTTGAAGATGTAATACTTAGAGAAAGAAGCCCTACACGAAAGACCACACATTGCGTGATTCCGTGCATGTGAAATATCCACAAGAAGCCAATCCATAGAGACAGAAAGTAGACGAGTGGTTGCCAGGGGCGGGGAGTTGCTGGAGTGGGAAATGGCTGCTGAAGGATCAGCGATTTCTTTTGTGTAGTACTCACTACAGCCTCCACCTCCCAGGCTCAAGTGATCCTCCTGCCTCAGTCTCTCATGCAGCTGGGATCACAGGTGCCGGCTGCCACAACCGGCTATTTTTTTTCCTTTGATTTTTATAGAGACAGGGTTTCAGTTTGTGGTCTGAGCTGGTCTTGAACCCCTAGGCGCAAGCGATCCTCCTGCCTCGGTCTCCCAAAATGCTGGGATGACATGTGTGAGCCAGCACACCCAGCCCACTTACAGGATCTTTATTTTTTAGTTATTTATTTTATTTATTTATTTTTTGAGACAGAGTCTCTCTATCACCCAGGCTGGAGTGCAATGGCTCAATCTCAGCTCACTGCAATCTCCACCTTCTGGGTTCAAGTGATTCTCCTGCCTCAGTCTCCCGAGTAGCTGGGGTTACAGGCACCCACCACACGCCTGGCTAATTTTTGTATTTTTAGTAGAGATGGGGTTCATCATGTTGGCCAGGATGGTCTCAAACTCCTGACCTCAGGTGATCTGCCTGCCTCAGCCTCCCAAAGTGCTGGGATTACAGGTGTGAGCCAAGGACCTTTAAATGATGTTCTCACTGGATTGCTGTCCCCCATCTCTCTCTCTCCCCTTTTCTTTGGGGACTGTACACATTCACCCTTCCAAGCCTTACTTGCCCATCTTTGACCCTTCCTGGACCTGTCCCCACCACAGACAAAGCTAATCCTCATGTTGTTCTATCTCTGTTCCCTGACATGTGGATCTCTGTTCTGACATGAATTCATGCACTGCCTCTCATTCATCCAATAGACTTTTCAGGAACACCTGCTGTGTGGCCGGCACTGTGGTAGGTGCAAGGGATACAAAGAAGAAACTTTCAGGGCTTTTAGGAAGAGAGGGAAACAAGTCAATCAGCGATGGTCCTATCGTGGTGAGTCCTGGGTTGGGGCGATACATGGAGCACCATTAGTTGTACATATTCTTTTTTACAGCTAGAGTTAAAGATTCTCTTGATAGATAGATACAGGTAGATAAACAGATACATGCCCCTGTATATATGGGTATCTATCATATCCCTTTATCTATCTAACAAGAGATTTAGCTGTATTTTAAGAGCCTATAACTCTTACATAGATAAATAGATACATGCGTCTCTATATATGGGTATCTATGTTATCTATCTAACAAGAGATTTCGCTGTAGATATTTTAAGAGCCTATAACTCAGCATCGACATCGGCCTTCCGGGTGTTGTGTTCATGATGAATGAGAAGACGTGCAACCTGGTGTATGGGGGCCAGAGTAAGCGCCTAAGACAAGCTCGTCCACACATGACCTTGACATGAAAAGGGTGTGGACTCGGCTAACTTGGCTTCACCCTGCGTTCCCCAACGGCACTTTGTGAATCACCCTCTCACTCTTTTTCTTTCAGTAACGTTTTTGTCCTCCCAAATTATAAAAGTAATGCATACTTTACTCAGCTACTCTCAATACAGAGAAGTTCAAACAGCTGAGTGTAGTTACTCAGGCTGGTGATTCCAGCACTTTGGGAGCAAGAAGGATCACTTGAGTTCAGGAGTTTGAGGCTATCCTGGGCAACATGGCAAGACCCTCGTCTGTACAAAAAAAATTAAAAATTAGCCAGTCATGGCTGCATGCGTCTTTAGTCCCAGCTACTTGGGAGGCTAAGGTGGGAGGATTGCTTGAGCCCACGAGGTCAAGGCTGCAGTGAGCTGTGGTTGTGCCACTGTACTCCAGCCTGGGTGACAAAGCAAGACCTTGTCTCAAAAACAAAACAAAACAAAACAAACACTCATTTCTACGTCATTCAAAAAATTGGTTCATATTTTTCTCTTGATATTTTCCTCTTACATCATTTCTTTGCCATAATGAACTAGACAGTGCTCTAAGCCCTCTGCAAGTATTAACTCATTTGATACTATCTCTGTACCCTGGGATGTGGATCTCCATCCTTACATGAATTCATACATTCCCTCCTTCATTCATTCAGCAGACTTTTCAGGAACACCTGCTGTGTGCTCGGCACTGTGGTAGGTGCCAGGGATATTAAGAAGAAAATTTCAGGGGTTTTAGGAAGAGAGTCAAACAAGTCAATGAGTGATGACCCTATCGTGGTGGGTTAACACCGTGATCCTTTGAGGAAGTATCACTACCTTCCCTGTTTGCAGATGGGGAAGCTGAGTCCTGGAGAAGTTGAATCCCTTGCTCAAGGTCCCAGAACTCGTAAGGAGCAGAGCTAGGCTTTGAACCCAGGGAGTCTGCCTCCAGTGTCTGCAGCCGCAGCCTTGGCCACTGCCCCACAGTACCTCAGTGCACTGATGACAGTAATGTGTGCTCAGTGCAGACAGCTGGAAAACAGGCCCAGAAGAGGAGAGTAGCACCCACCTGAGGAGAACAGCTGTTGGCATTTAAGGATAAACCAGCTCAATATTTTTCTCCTGCGTATATTCCCTGCATGTCTATGCAAATGAGATCCTGTGGTGCACACTCCTTTTTAGCTGACTTTTTCCCCATTTTGCAAATGTCATGAGTTTTTCACACGTCAGTAAGTCCTCATCTATGATATGATGTTTAATGGCTGTGCCTGATCCTTCAGTATGGATTGTGCCCTTGACCTCCCCGCATTGTTGGGCATCCATCTGGCGTGTCTATTATGAATCATGCCATGGTGAACATCCTTGCACGCACACCCATGTGCGCATCTCTGACAGTGAAGGGGAATTGCTGGCTCTGAAGGACTGCATATTTGTAAGACCCCAAACCATGCCTCTCCCCTGAAAGCCTGCCCTAATTGGTGCCCCCAACAGTGGCTCAACACTGTCACTTCTGAGATTCAGGCACCATCCAATGGAGCCAGCCAGCTATATGTTTTGCATGGCCCAGTGCAGAATGAAAATGTGGGCCACCTCTTGTCCCAAAAGCAGGAGAAAAGCTTATTCCTTTCTTCTGCAGACTCTCTCCCCAACATGGTGCCTTTCTTTCTGTTCCCTCCCTCCTTCTCTCTCTCTCTCTCTCTTTCTTTCCTAGGTGGAACAATTGCCACTGTCACCAAAGACGATGACTGCAGGCTCAGGTTATCTTCATCCTCAATACCTCTGTCCAGAAACAAATGTCACAGAAGAGTACCCAGTGAAAGAGGCACGCCATCTGGAAGCCCAGAATGTCAAAAACATGGGGCAGGGCCTGGGCAAGTTAGGCCTAATTTGATCGTAATTCACGTAGAGGCCCCGTGCTAACCGCTCTGCTTCCTCCCCTGTCTAATTCTCACAGTAACCAATGGTCAGTGCTATTGTTCTCCCCACTTTACAGATGAGGAAACTGAGGTTCTGAGTGATTAGGTGACTCACCCAATATCACACAGCTGGTAAGCACGTGAACCAGGATGAGAAACTCAGGCTGTCTATGCCAGTGCCCAGTTAACCAGTTCACTAGCACACCGGCAGCCGCCCCCAGGGCGGCAAGCTGACCATGCCTGGGACACAGGAGGTTGCAGTGTTTACTAAGAACAGGCGGGGCGAGGAGCATCTCTGTCTCCCTCTGAAGACCATTTGGAAGGAGGTATGACAGCTGTCTCTAGGCTTCCCCAGAGAACAGCTGGGCCTGGAAGCCAGGTCCCATAATAACTGCTACCTGCTGCTGCAGCAATTTTCGCTGTGGGGGTTTCCATGTCCGAGTCTCCTGGGGAAGGAGGCTGGGAGGAGGAGGAGGAGGAGGAGGAGGGCTGATTCTCTAAACGCCCCATGCTTCTTACCAAAGGTCTGTCCTTGGCCCAGCTTCCCTTCCAAACGTTGAGTAATCTCAAAAAATTGCAGCCTGGCATGAAAGAGCAGGCCTGCAGGCCAAGCCGGATCACGTCCACACGCGGGATGCTTGGCCCACACGCTCCTGTATGCTTCTGACTGTTAGAGCAGAGGACGAGAAGCAACAGATGTCCTCAGATCATCAGACCAGCAAATGCACAGAGCCACGGCCGGCATCTGGGCCCAGTGCTTGGGTGGCCCCTAACATCGGATTAAGGAAAAAAGACCTCCCCTCAGTTGGAACGTCCCACTTCCTCCTCCCTCCTCCTCACCAGTATTTTTCTCTCCGCTCTGCCTGGATTGGAGTCCTGACCTGGCTACTGCCCAGCCGTGTGAACTGGGCCAGCAACTTAGCTCCTTTGTGCCTCAGTTTCTCCGTCTCTAAATGAAGCACTTATTCCTCTCTCATGGAGCTGCTGTGAGAATTACATGAGTGAATACACGCTGACTACTTTGATCAGTGCCTGGTACGTAAAGCCCTGCACACTATAGCTTTTGCTGATGGTGGTGGACACTCTGCTATTTAGAGAGGTGTTCTTTGTCTTGAGCCTTTGATTCCTGTTAAAATAGAAATCATTCAGAAACGAATAGCTTTTCCTAGTCACTTATACCGTAGCGTCCATCAGGTTTAGGCACTTTTTAGAGATCGTGTTTTGATTGGAATGAAAGGAAGATAGCAGCCCCCTAGACAGAGCGCTGGAGAAGGAGGGAGGGAAACAGGTAGAGGCTCCCTGTGCATCAGTTTCACCTGAGCTGACTCTTGTCATGGGGTCTGTTGGGTCAGACAGAATGGCCACTGAGGTGTCCAGCCAGCTGGCATTGCCCACAGCCTGTTCCTCCGAGGCACACTGGACCTGATTGCGTGTCTCTCTTTCTGTCAACTGTGGAAATGAAGTGGCTCAGGGACTTCGAATTTCAAGGTTGCAAACCTGGCTGGACTCCAGGCTCAGCAGGTAACACTGTGTGAGCCACGTTTCCTTTGGACCCATCAGATCTCTCATATATAAAACAAGGCAACTTGGATCAAAGCCCTCCCAGTATTGTTGCAGCAGGAAGGGCACACACGCAGCTGCTTGCAGATTCATTCTGGTTACTTGCTGCCACTGTCAGTTACACACACATCTCTGTATCCTGGAGACTTTTCTGTTTTGCTCTGAGATAGTAAGTTACTTACCACTCTGGGCCTCAGTTTCCTCATCTGCAAAATGAGACTTAATCTACTTGCCAGCAAGTACTTCCTAAGTGTCTGCCATGTGCTAGGAACCATTTTAGATGCTGACACAGCATTAATCAGTGCAGATTAGAAAATTATGGCCCTCATGGTGCTGCCCTTCTAAAGGAGGAATAATAATAGCATTTCTCTCCTAGGGTTAGTTTAAGGATTAAATGCGATAGAGCAGGAAAAGCATTTAACATGGTGCCTAGCATATTCTTTTTTTTTTTTTTTTTTTTCTGATATCACTGAGAATTTTTATTTGTCTTGTTGAAACATACATGGGGTAACTTTTATGGAAACTGATTCATCAGTGTATTATGTAGATGCATATTTTCTTTTACAAATGAAAACTATAACTTTGATGTGTACTTAAACTTAGCTGAATAAATTATAAAATATACATTCAAGTGATCTATATAGAACTTTCTGGTTTAGTTACACTGGTTTTACAGACAGTATCTATAATATACATATAAGAACATAGCTAAGAAGGTATTATACCATCCTTTCACAGATGACAAAACTGAGGCACAGAAAAGTATCTGATTTGCCCAAAGATTCCACATGTTTAGCCCGATAGTACTGGAAGTTACATCCAGCTCTCTGATTCCAAAGTCCCTTCCCTTTTTACTACGTTATGCTTATCTTCTATATGAATGCTACTTATGTTTAAATATATTTTCATGCAATTAAAATATGAATAATTGGAAAAAGTCTATCATGTTTCTAGTAACCTTCTTTTTTTTTTTATTATACTTTAAGTTCTAGGGTACATGTGCATAACGTGCAGGTTTGTTACATATGTATACATGTGCCATGTTGGTGTGCTGCACCCATCAACTCGTCAGCACCCATCAATTCATCATTTATATCAGGTATAACTCCCCAATGCAATCCCTCCCCCCTCCCCATGATAGGCCCCAGTGTGTGATGTTCCCCTTCCCGAGTCCAAGTGAGCTCGTTGTTCAGTTCCCACCTATGAGTGAGAACATGCGGTGTTTGGTTTTCTCTTCTTGTGATAATTTGCTAAGAATGATGGTTTCCAGCTGCATCCATGTCCCTACAAAGGACGCAAACTCATCCTTTTTTATGGCTGCATAGTATTCCATGGTGTATATGTGCCACATTTTCTTAATCCAGTCTGTCACTGATGGACATTTGGGTTGATTCCAAGTCTTTGCTATTGTGAATAGTGCCGCAATAAACATACGTGTGCATGTGTCTTTGTAGTAGCATACAGCCAACAGACACATGAAAAAATGCTCATCATCACTGGCCATCAGAGAAATGCAAATCAAAACCACAATGAGATACCATCTCACACCAGTTAGAATGGCAATCATTAAAAAATCAGGAAACAACAGGTGTTGGAGAGGATGTGGAGAAATAGGAACACTTTTACACTGTTGGTGGGATTGTAAACTAGTTCAACCATTATGGAAAACAGTATGGCGATTCCTCAAGGATCTAGAACTAGATGTACCATATGACCCAGCCATCCCACTACTGGGTATATACCCAAAGGATTATAAATTGTGCCTAGCATATTCTAAGTGCTTAATAAGCTGCTGATTGCTAGTAATTTGCCCAGCTCCCTTCTCCCGCGGCTCTGCTACTCAGGACGGGGGACAGTTAACATGCATGCCTTCACTGTCCATCCCATGCCCATGGAAGCCATTGCTAGTTGATCACAGCAGCCCCCAAGCTCAGAGGTCCCCAGGGGATTCTAGGAGCAGAGCAGCAGGCAGCACTAACAGTCACATCCTCTCAGAACTCACAGTCACCCTCTTCACCGTCACCTCCTGTATCACCTTCCCTGACAAGCTGCCTGTCCCACACAACTCTGGAGGCTGGGACCCCTTAGGTCCTGTCTGCAGAGTTCAAGCTGGAACTCCAGGCCAGGCCTACCTCTTCTTAGGGAAATAGCAAGGCCATGGTCAGTTCCTCATCAGCTGAGCAGCTGCCCTCACGTTGACCTGGTGCCAGGAAGTAGCTTCTTGCTCAGCTGCTTCTGGAGTGGATCTGGCTATGTTCTCACCAGAGCTCCTAAAATCTTGAATCCTGTTCTCTCCTTTATTTAAGAAAAATATGGGGGCCAGGCACAGTGGCTCATGCCTGTAATCCCAACACTTTGGGAGGCCGAGGTGGGCAGATCACACGGCCAGGAGTTCAAGACCAGCCTGACCAACATAGTGAAACCCCATCTCTACTAAAAATACAAAAAAAAAAAAAAAAAAAAAAAATTAGCTGGGCATGGTGGTGTATGCCTGTAATCCTAGCTACTTGGGAGGTGGAGGTTGCAGTGAGCCGAGATTGTGCCACTGCACTCCAGCCTGGGAAACAGAGTGAGACTCTGTCTCAAAAAAAGAAAAAGAAAAGACAAAAAAGAGAAATGGGGCCCAGCATGGTGTCTCATGCCTGTAATCCCACACTTTGGGAGGCCACAGCAGGTGGATTGCCTGAGGTCAGGAGTTCGACACCAGCCTGGCCAACATGGTAAAACTCCGTTTCTACTAAAAATACAAAAATTAGCTGGGCATGGTGGCAGGTGCCCATAATCCCAACTACTTGGGAGACTGAGGCAGTAGAATCGCTCGAGCCTGGGAGGTGGCCCTTGCAGTCAGCCGAGATCGCGCCATTGCTTTCCAGCCTGGGTGACAAGAGCGAGATTCCATCAAGAAAGAAGAAAGAAGAAAGAAAGAAAGAGAGAAAGAGAGAAAGAGAGGAGGGAGGGAGGGAGGGAGGAAGAAAGAAAGATGGATTGTTTCTAGGCGAGGCAAACAGTCCTGGCTGAAAGGGTTGAGTGGAACCCCGGCCCTGTGTCTGAGGTGGGAGAGGCAGGCGCATGAACATGCAATTGCAGTATTGTGAGATACAGGAGGGCAGAGGCTGGGCCTTGGCCATGGGAACCCAAGGGAGGAAGAACTGCAGGGCCCTGGGAACCTGCTTCACACAGGGGGTGCCCACCCTGGGCTGCCTTCTCCATCTGCAGCCAGACCCTTTAATTGCCCATCTGGGACCTTCTTTCTGCTGCAGGAACTGGCTCAGTAGGGCTCTCTTCTCTCTAGATCTTGCATCATTTTGGCGTTTCTGGTTGCATTCATTCAATCATTTGTTCAGTACAGCATGCTGGAATGACACACAGTGTAAAGACGATCTGAGATCGACCCTTGCTTCTGCTGCTTGCCAGCTGTGTGACCTTGGGCAAGTTACAAAGCCTCTCTGTGTCTCCCTTTCCTCCTCTGTGGGGTGAGGGTTACAATAGAGCCCACCTCGAGGGTTGCAGGGAGGATTTAGAAAGTTATGACATAGACAGGTCTCACCACGGTGACTGAGGTGCCATAAACAAGTGACTGATACAGGTTTGCTGCTGCTGTCAGTCACACACACATCTCTGCCTCCTGGAGACTTTTCTGTTTTGCTCTGGGGATGGTAAATTCCACTAACTTAAAAAGAAACACTACACTTTCCTGGCATCCCTGGGATAAGGTGAATTTGCTCATGATGTGTAAATATTGAGGAGAGACATTTGAATGGTATTTGAAAGTGTAAGTGGGGGATCACCCTGCAGGTAAAGGAGAGAAGGGATCCAGGTGAAGGGAAGAGCATGCACAAAGGCCTGGAAGAACGAAGCAACATTCTGAGCCCATGAAGAGCCCAGACTGGCTGGACCACGATATCCTTGCAGGGAACGGTGGGAAATGGGGTGGAAGCAGTAGACCTTGGATTCCATGAGAGCAGAAACCACTCAGCACTGAGTTGGGTGTCTGGATGGGGTGATTAAAGTAGCTATATTTTATTGTATTCTTGTATTAGTCTGCTTTCATGCTGCTGATAAAGACATACCTGAGACTGGGTAATTTATAAAGAAAATGAGGTTTAGTAGACTCAGTTCCCCGTGGCTGGGGAGGCCTCACGATCACAGTGGAAGGCAAGGAGGAGCAAAGGCACATCTTACACGGTGGCAGGTAAAGAGAGAATGACAGTCAAGCAAAAGGGATTTCCCCTTATAAAAACCATCAGATCTTACGAGACTTATTCACTACCATGAGAACAGTATGGGGGAAACTGCCCCCATGATTCAATTATCTCACACCCGCTCCCTCCCACAACGTGTGGGAATTATGCGAGCTATGATTCAAGATGAGATTTGGGTGCAGACATGGCCAAACTATATTAAGTTCTATTTTTTTTTGAGACAGAGCTGCACTCCATCCCCCAGGCTGGAGTGCAATGGTATGATCACAGCTCACTACAGTCTCGACCTCCCTGGCTCAAGCGATCCTCCCACCTCAGCCTCCCGAGTAGCTGGGACTACAGGTACAGACCACCACACCTGGCTAATTTTTTATTTTAATTTTATTTAAAAAATTTTTATTTTAGGTTTGGGGGTACATGTGAAGGTTTGTTACACAGGCAAACACATGCCACAGGGGTTTATTATACATATTTCATCACCCAGGTATTAAGCCCAGTACCCAGTAGTTATCTTTTCTGCTCTCTCCCTCCTCCCAACCTCCCTAATTTTTAAATTTCTTGCAGAGAGAGGTCTCGCCATGTTGCCCAGGTTGGTCTCAAACTCCTGGGCTCAAGTGATCCTCCTGCCTTAGCCTCCCAGAGTGCTGGGATTACAGGTATGAGCCACTATACCCAGCCAGTAGCTGTATTTTACATTTCACAAGTAGATTGTAAACTTTGTAAAGATGAAACTCACATTTTCTAACTCTATGTCACATTCAATACACATTTGTTGTCTGCTTCAAAAATCTCAGCAGCTGAGAGGCTCTTTTTCTTATCACTTGCAATCCCCAAGCAGAGGATGCTGTCCAGGCCTCACCCACATCCCTAGTTCTGGGCCCCTGCACCCATCCCCTTCCTGCTAGGACTTTCAGTCCCTTGGGTAGGAGAATACTGAAAGTGCCTGAAAGATTCCAGCCTTGTTCCCTGGTTGCTGAGGGCAGCATGCAGCCGTGACTGGCCATCAAGAGGGTATAAAGGTCTGGCTCCTTTGCCTCAAGGTAGAGAGGTCAAGCGTGTGGCCCTAGCCACGCTCCAGAGCTCCCTGGGGATCAGGCCGAGGCCAGGCTCCTGCAGAGATGCCTCTGTGCCAGGCTTTCTCCCTGCCCTGTCATGTCCTATTTCCCTCTTCTCCCTGTAGGCGTCTCCTGAGAGCCCCTCCTCAATAAACCACTGCACAAGAATCCATATCTCACATCCTGCTTCTTAGAAACCTGGCCTGGCTGGACGTGGTGGCTCATGCCTGTAAGCCCAGCACTTTGGGAAGCCCTGGCAAGTGGATCGCTTTGGCCTAGGAGTTGGAGACCAGCCTAGGCAACATGGTGAAACCCCGTCTCTACAAAAAATACAAAAATTAGCCAGGTGAGGTGGCGTGTGCCTATAGTCCCAGCTACTCAGGAGGCTGAGGTGGGAGGATCACTTGAGGTCAAGGCTGCAGTGAGCAGTGATTGCGTCACTGCACTATAGCTTGGGCCACAAAGTGAGAATGTGTCTCATTAAAAAAGAAAAGAGGAGAGGAGTGGGGAGGGGAAGGGAGAGGAGGGGAGGAGGAGAGGAGAGGAAAGAAAAAAGAAAGAAAAAGGAAAAGGAAAGGAAAAGAAAGCTGACTTAGGATGCTACAAATGAGTGAGTGAATGAGTCGGCGGGGCTGGGGCTGACAGTGACTGGTTCTCTCCTCCTTCCTGCAGAGCGAAGGCCGCTGCTCCCACCAATCCAGTTTTCCTTAGTCTGGGCTCCCGCTAAAGCCACCCCTGAAGTTGGGCCTCAAGTTTGAGTAGTTAATTTGGAAAGTGCCGGAAGCATTGATTGGGAGGGGAAGTGAGTCAGGGAAGGGAAGGGATCCTAGAGGCATGATAAAGCCTGTCATTGCTGAGGGTAACAGGAGCCTCATACCACAGAGAAGAGCCATCCCGCCTAGGGGTGGGGTGTCGGGGTCCTCACACATCCATCCTGGCAGTATTGGCTGACAGCTGCTCACGGGTGTGAATTAGCCCCCACTTCCAGCCTGCTGGGTAACTGGGAGAGCCATCTTCTGTGAATTTGGGGAAAAGCCCTCAGGCTCAGAGTTGCAGACACTGGCAGCCAAAGTTTAAAGCCTAAGGGATACAGATCAACAGCTGCACCTCCCTTTAGGGAGCTCTTTCTCCTCAATGCCTTTCCAGAAATTTCTGTTGCAGGTGCTAATCTCTGTTGAAGCTGTCCATCTGAGAACCCCTCATAACACACCCCCATGGGCACATGGCCAGGTCCAGCCAATCATAGGAGCCTATTCCTTGGCTACAGTGATTGGTCCAAAGAAGGGACATGTTGTCCCAGCAGGGCCAATCAGAATCCTTCCCTAGGATTTTTATATAGTTGCTGGGAGACAGACCTCTTCTTTCCATCTGTCACTCACTGGGGGTAATGTAAGCTCAAAGTTCTCTGCATGGAAGAAACTGTAGTTCTTCTGTAGTAGAAGTGAATGTGAGGTCTGATGTAGTCACTCATGCCTGTCATCACAAGACTTTTGGGAGGCTGAGGGAGGTGGATCACCTGAGGTCAGGAGTTCAAGACCAGCCTGGCCAACATGGTGAAACCCCATCTATACTAAAAATACAAAAATTAGCTGGGCATAGTGGTGCATGCCTGTAATCCCAGTTACATGGGACGCTGAGGCAGGAGAATGGCTTACACCTGGGAGGCGGAGGTTGCAGTGAGCCAAGATTGTGCCACTGCACTCCAGCCTGGGCAACAGAGTGAGACTCGGATTCAAAAAAAAAAAAAAAAAAGAAAAATGTGACTAACACAGAGAAACAGGGCTGAGAGATGAACAAGACAGAGGGGGAGAGAGGGTGAAGATCATGATGCTCAAGTCCCCAGGTCTCTCTGTACCTCCCCTTTCTATGGGGTGTTTACATGTGCCAGTAAATCCCCCATCTTCCCCCGGTTCTCTGAAACTGTCGGCTTAAGCTGATGTAGCTTCTGTTTCTCTCGACTGTGACAAGTACGTCCTGACAAATGCAGGATCTAATGATACTTTAATCCCCCAAACTCAGAAGTGGCAGTATTTCAGGGATGAAGACATATTTGTCTGCTGAGAGCCCTGGATTATGAATCTGTGTACTTGAGGCCAGGCCAGGCCATTCCCATGCTGTTGATTCCCGGAAGGAAACTGGCATGCTTCATATTTTTCTTTTCCAAGTTACATAACACGTGTAACTTGGAATGTGGGATGGGGGTGTGGAACAGGGTACTGGGGAAGCCAGTCTGGGATGCACTGTCACACCATCTGGTGTTCGGGTGACAGAGTGGTCAATCCTGTGGGAGCTCCTGGTAAGTGAAATGCATCTCAGAACTGTCCACCCAGGAGTTGAAAGGGGGACACATTCGTGTTTTTTGTTCATTTGTTTTGTTTTGTTTTTGAGATGCAGTCTCACTCTGTCACCCAGGCTGGAGTGCAGTGGCACGATCTCTGCTCACTGCAACCTCCATCTCCCGGGTTCAAGTGATTCTCCAGCCTCAGCCTCCTGAGTAGCTGGGACTACAGGCGCCTGCCACCACACCTGACCAATTTTTGTATTTTTAGTAGAGACAGGATTTCACCATATTGGCCAGGCTGATCTAGAACTGCTGACCTCAAGTGATCTGCCCACCTTGGCCTCCCAAAGAAAGGGGAACACATTCAATTAACAGCTTTCACACTCCCATTGGTTGAGGGTGTCCATGGGTGTTGAGTCCCCCCCAAGCCCTGTCATCCTCTGCTTGTGCATGTATGAGCCCCAGAGGGCTCTCCACAGTTGCACGCCATGGGGTCTGGGAAGTCCTGGGACAGAAAACAAGAGGTAGGTGGTCCTGGCTGGTGGTCCCTGCCATTTTGCTCTTGCACAAAATATCGAGGCCTGTGCAGAGCAGCTAGCTGTGCGGCAACAGGCGGGAGATGCGAAGGATGTGCATTTCACCAGGACACTGTGTCTCATCTGACGGACTGGCGGTCACAGTCCCGTGCTTACTGGGACTGCCCTGAAGCAGGTTGGGAACTGTAGGGTCGTGTCTGCCATCCCCTCGTGTGCCTTTTTGACCTTCAATCCCTTTTCTGGTCTAGGTGTCACCATTAAGAACATTCCTGGTTTTGTGACTTAGTTCCCTGACCCTGCCCACTGCCACTGACCGGCTAAGAATACTGGCACCAATACTGGTACTGCCATGGCTGGCATGTCCTCCTCCTGCCCCCGCCATGTCTCTTGAGTCAGTCTCAGAGAATTCTTCACATTTAAAAAAAAAGAGGCTGGAAATGGTGGCTCACGCCTGAATCCTAGCATTCTGGGAGGCCGAGGCAGGCAGATCGCCTGAGGTCAGGAGTTCCAGACCAGTCTGGCCAAAATGGTGAAACTCTGTCTCTACTAAAAATACAAAAAATGGGCGGGGCGTGGTGGTGGGCACCTGCAATCCCAGCTGCTCAGGATGCTGAGGCAGGAGAACTGCTTGAACCCAGGAAGCAGAGGTTGTAGCGAGCCCAGATCGTGCCACTGTACTCTAGCTTGGTCAGAAAAAAAAAAAGACAGACAGAGAGAGAGAGAGAGAGAGAAAGAAGGAAGGAAGGAAGGAAGGAAGGAAGGAAGGAAGGAAGGAAGGAAGGAAGGAA
>NC_045450.1:69256895-69291182 GCF_002776525.5 Piliocolobus tephrosceles | reverse complement strand
GAAGGAAGGAAGGAAGGAAGGAAGGAAGGAAGGAAGGAAGGAAGGAAAGAAGGAAAGAAGGAAAGAAAGAAACCTGACTCTATTAATGAAGCAGCTTACACCGCTCTTTGGCAAGCAGTGTGGGCTGGTTATTCCCTGTTCACTTCCCATTTTCCACTTTCTCTGACCTTGTCTGACCTTGAGGGATGGCATCACCTGGGCTCCTTCCTCTGTGACTTCTGGTTGGGTTCAGCCACTGGGAGGCGCCGGAAGGAGACTGGAGGCTGGGAGGAGAGAGGTTGGGGCATTTCTCCCCAGCACACTCCCTGCTTCGGACTGAGGTCAGCCCGTGGCCACATCCTTCCATGACCACTGCTTCTGCTGGGCGATCTTGTAACAGAGAAATTATTCTGATGCTTTGTTCAAAACTATTGCAATGGGGGAGAGAGGCTGAGCTCAACTACAAATGTAGTAAAGACACTGGAGATTGGTAGCTGGTGAGCAGAGTGAGGAGTCAGTGGATGAGAAGTCACTAAGGGAAGACACCGGGGCAGGGGGAGTCCGGCTAAACTGACTTCACAGGATTCTTGCTACAGACAGACCAAGAACTTAAATAGCAAGGCTGGGGAGGATGGGGAATGTGATCAGATATCAAGGGTGGGGGCATTGTCCCTGAACTGACTTAGCAGGATTCTTTACTAAAACTGGACTCAGCAGACCAAAGACTGGATGGGTCCAAGGTCAAGGCCGAGTGGAGAGGCAGGCTCCAAGGAACCCGACTTTGATCCAGGCAATCCCTCCCCATCAGCTCCGGCTCCCCAGGCTCCGGGCACAGGCTTTCCTCCTGCGCTCTCCTGCCGAGCGTGGGAACAGCGCCCATTCTTGTTTCCCTGGGTGTCTCAATGGGTCTTGTTGGCTCTTCTAACCCAGTTCTCTAAACAGTCCCTTGTTTACAGTCCCTTCAGAATTCCACCTGATGTGCCTTCTGCTTGGTTTCAGCACCCTGACTCTCTACACTGGGACACTTTGACTTTCCATCCATTTATCTGTCATTCTCCGGAATGGCTCCCAGGATGGCCTGCTTTCTACTGTCAACTTGGAGAACCTGAACTTCTGTTCTAATGGGAAGGTCAATCTGAACCCACAGCATTTCATAGAGAGCACATCAGGGTCTACAATCACGAGTCCTGGCTTCAGGGGCTGGCACTTTTACTTAGTTGTTTTTTGAGACAGGGTCTTGCTCTGTCACCCAGGTTGGAATGCAATGGCACAATCTCAACTCACTCCAACCTCTGTCTCCCCAGTTCAAGCGATTCTCCTGCTTCAGCCTCCCAAGTAGCTGGGATCACAGGTATGCACCACCACGTCTGGCTAATTTTTGTATTTTTAGTATAGACAGGATTTCACCAATGTTGGCCAGGCTGGTCTTGAACTCCTGACCTCAGGTGATCTGCCTGCCTCAGCGTCCCAAAGTGCTGGGATTACAGGCGTGCACCACCACGCCTGGCCTACTTTTACTTACCATATATGACAACGAACAAATGGCCAAGCCTTAGTCTTATCACCAATAAAATGGGCACAGCAACACTGACCCTGCCAGTCAGCCTGCAGCAAGCACTGTGTCTAGTGTTGTGAGGTTCCCAAGGGGATATCTGTTGAATGGAAAAAATGAATGGATGGGCCATGCACGGTGGTGCAGGCCCCTAATCTCAGCACTTTGGGAGGCTGAGGCAGGAGGATCACTTGAACCCAGGAATTCGAGACCAGTCTGGGCAATACAAGGTGATCCTGTCTCTACAAAAATACTAAAATTAGCTGGGCACGGTGGCATGCACCTGTTGTCCCAGAAACTTAGGAGGCTGAGGTGGGAGGATCACTTGAGCCTGGGAAGTCGAGGCTGCTGTGAACTGTGATTGCACCACTGCACTCCAGCCTAGGTGACAATGAGACTGTGTCTCAAAAACAAAAACAAGCAAAAAGAATGAATGGATGATTGAATGAAGTTAGCCAATGCATGAAAGATACCTCTAACTTCTAATGTCTAATCAAATTTTAATTATTAAGCCTTTATTTAATACACTCTCTTAACCAACTTCTGAATTGACTCACTAGATTAACAGACTTGTCCTGTTTCTCTTGTGAAACATACCAGCAGCTGGACACAGTGTGCTGAAGCCTCCTCCATCACCACCCCGGCTCTGTGCTTATCTAGAACGAGCTGCGTTTGCTCCCAAAACTGTTCATGGCAGTTGTGTTGATTATTGTCGTTAATTGATTTAATTAAATGTTACGTAAGTTGTGGGAACATGAGGATAAACAGAAGGAATATCATCGCTATAAAACTCAGATGAAACTTTGGATGATTTGAAGATGTAACTAAGACAACTTATACTGACTTAGTTGCAAAAACTGGGGAAGGTTGGGTGGAGGGAATTGTGAACCCTGGAATGATTCTACACATACATGATTTTGAAAGTGTCTTTGTGTAAAGAATAGGAAATGGGAAATTGTAGCAGAAGGATTATGGATGTGGTTTATGGGAGAAGAGAGACACAACGCCTGTTTCAGCCAGCCCCGTCTGAAAGAAAGGATGCACTCATAAACACCAGGGCAAGTAAAAGATGTACGACATGAATGAATTTAAGAGGACTCTCTGAGTTAACTGACTTCTTAGATTCACCATTAGCTGACTGACCAAAGTCCTGATTTCACAGGACAAGAAGGCTTCCACATCTTTCTGTTTTGTTTTGTTTTGAGACAGGGTCTCACTTTGTCACCCAGACTGGTGTGCAGTGGTGCAATCTCAGCTCGCTGCCATCTCCACCTCTGGGGTTCAAGAGATCCTCCTACCTCAGACCCCTAAGTAGCTGGGACTACAGGCAGACACCACCACACCTGGCTAATTTTTGTATTTTTTGTAGAGATGGAATTTCACCATGTTGACCAGGACGGTCTCAAGCTCCTGAGTTCAAGCAGTCTGCCTTTCTCGGCCTCCCATAGTGCTGGGATTACAGGTGTGAGCCACTGTGCCTGGCCCCATATCTTTCTGAAGGTCTGTCCTCTCTTTGCTCCTTTTCTTTCCATTTCTTTCTCTCTTTTCTCTGCTGTTTTCTTAACCTATTATGTGCCCAAATATGGAACTGAAGATCAGTCATTTATTATATTTACTGATTTAAATGGGGTATTTTTTTTTCTTTTTCTTTTTTTTTTTGAGATGGAGTCTCGCTCTGTCGCCAGGGCTGGAGTACAGTGGCCGCATCTCAGTTCACTGCAAGCTCCGCCTCCCGGGTTCACGCCATTCTCCTGCCTCAGCCTCTGGAGTAGCTGGCACTACAGGCGCCCGCCACCTCGCCCGGCTAGTTTTTTGTATTTTTTGGTAGAGACGGGGTTTCACCGGGTTAGCCAGGTCTCGATCTGCTGACCTCGTGATCCACCCGTCTCGGCCTCTCAAAGTGCTGGGATTACAGGCGTGAGCCACCACGCCCGGCCTAAATGGGGTATTCTGTGTTAACTAACTTAAACAATATTTCTTTACCTACTGCACGCTGCTGTTACAGGCTGAAAGTCAAGGGCAGGCTTACTTTAGAGCCAAAGGCAGGCTCACTTTAGCAAATGCTGCAGCTAATTGTGGCCTTTTATTTGCATGTTGTTCACGTTAATTTCTTCCTCTCTGTGGGCCTCCCCAGTGTAACACTTTCTCCTTTCCAGCATGCAATAAATGCTTCAGAAAGAAACATGTATGAACCTACAATTGGCCGGGCGCGGTGGCTCAAGCCTGTAATCCCAGCACTTTGGGAGGCCGAGACGGGCGAATCACGAGGTCAGGAGATCGAGACCATCCTGGCTAACACGGTGAAACCCCGTTTCTACTAAAAAAATACAAAAAACTAGCCGGGCGAGGTGGCGGGCGCCTGTAGTCCCAGCTACTCAGGAGGCTGAGGCAGGAGAATGGCGTAAACCCAGGAGGCGGAGCTTGCAGTGAGCTGAGATCCGGCCACTGCACTCCAGCCTGGGTGACAGCGAGACTCCGTCTCAAAAAAAAAAAAAAAAAAGAACCTACAATTATATTTTTATTGTTCTAGGAAAAATTACTGTTTAAAGGATTTCTGTGGTACATTTGTGTGGTTTTGGTAAAACCAAAACCTCACATTTTCTTTTTCTTTTTTCTTTTTTTTTTGCCTAAAGTCACACAGATAACAAATCAGTCTGCCGGAAACTTATAGCCTGGTAGTGGGAAATAGAACAGATAGTTTTTACAAAGCAAGTGTGAAAACTCAATGAATGATATAAGTTCCTCTGTGTCACCGTAACTTCTTTTTTTTTTTTTTTTTGAGATGGAGTCTCGCTCTGTCGCCCAGGCTGGAGTGCAGTGGCCCGATCTCAGCTCACTGCAAGCTCCGCCTCCCAGGTTTACGCCATTCTCCTGCCTCAGCCTCTCGAGTAGCTGGGACTACAGGCGCCCACCACCTCGCCCGGCTAGTTTTTTGTATTTTTTAGTAGAGACGGGGTTTCACCGTGTTAGCCAGGATGGTCTCGATCTCCTGACCTTGTGATCCGCCCGTCTCGGCCTCCCAAAGTGCTGGGATTACAGGCTTGAGCCACCGCGCCCGGCACCATAACTTCTTTGATCCAGCGAAAGGAGAGACCAGTTCAGAATAGCCACAGTCACTAGATTAAGAATTGACTTCTGGCTGGGTGCCGTGGCTCACACCTGCAATCCCAGCATTCCGGGAGGCCAAGGTGGGTAGATTGCTTGAGCCCAATAATTCGAGACCAGCCTGGGCAATATGGTGAAACTTCATCTGTACAAAGAATACAAAAAATTAGCTGGGTGTGGTGGTGCACGCCTGTAGTTGTCCCAGCTACTTGGAAGGCCGAGGTGTGAGAATCACCTAAGCCTGGGAGTTCGAGGTTGCAGTGAGCCATGATGACACCACTGCACTCCAGCTTGGGCAACAGAGTGAGACTCTGTTTAAAAATATTCTCTCTAAAGTACTATTAGAGGCTGAGCGTGGTGGCTCAAGCCTGTAATCCCAGCACTTTAGGAGGCCCAGGTGGGCAGATCACTTGAGGTAAGGAGTTTCAGACCAGTCCGGCCAACATGGCGACATGCTGAAACCCTGTCTCTACTGAAAAAACAAAAATTAGCCAGGCATGGTGGCACATGCCTGTAGTCCCAGCTACTTGGGAGACGGAGGTAGGAGAATCCCTTGAACCCGGGAAGTGGAGATTGCAGTGAGCCCAGATCACACCATTGCACTCCAGCCTGGGCAACAGAGTGAGACTTAGTCTTAAAAAAAAAAAAAGACAGGAAAGGAAAAAAAAAGCAAAGTACTATTAGAAGTAAAAATAAGTACATAAAATTCTGAGAGCCCTTTGCTGTCATGGGGACCTCACTACCTCACAGAAAACAGTATTTGGTCTCAATTGGAAAGAGCTGCTTTATGTCGACCCCGACACTGTCTCTCTGTAACTGGTTTTGTTCTGCCCTCCGGAGGTTCACGTGGCAAGATGACCTGAGGGCAAGAGAGAGCCCTCAGGAACGGGGAGGCGGTTCTCAGGTCTCATGGACCACACTTTGGGAATTGTGTTCTGATGTGCGTAAGCAGGGACTTAGCTGACAGGGAGCGGGCTTAGGAGGGGAGGAGAAGCTATGGGTGTGGGTTTATCGTGCAGAGGAGAGGCTTCCTGAGGCCCTAAGACCTGAGAACTGTCTCCCGTTCCTGAGGAGCTCTCTTGCCGCAAAGCAAAGTGTGGTCCAGCAGCTTACGGTAGAGCACCCTTGACTGGGGTGTGAGCCCTGCTCTAGGACTTGTTAGACCTGCTCCTCCCCTTTGCCCGGCCTGCTCTGCTGGGAATTCTGGGATGCTGGAGTCCTGTGGTGGGGAGGTGGAGGGGTGGGGAGGTGGAGGGGAGGGGTGGGGAGGTGGAGGGGTGGGGTGGGGAGGTGGAGGGGTGGGAGGCGTCGCCCTTTCAGGCTGTGTTCACAAGTCCCTGGTCAGTGGCTCCCAGCGGGAGGGCAGGAGGGAAGAAAAGGCAGGGGTATTTCAACATCTCTCGGGAGCAAATCTCCAGCAGCCACAGCTCTGCACTCCAGCAGTCCCTGGGTGACGCTAGGCCCTGGTCTCCAGGGTCCCCCCTCCTTCCCCTGTCCTTCTGGCTCAGGGTCATTCACTAATCTCTGTGCTGTGGCCAGTCTTTGGGGGCTTCACCAACCTGCTCAGCTCTTCAGCTTGCCCGTGCCTGATGTAGCCAATGTTAATACCTTGCATTCATTTTTTCCTAGTTTTTTTTTTTTTTTTGAGACAGAGTCTTGTTCTGTTGCCTAGGCTGGAGTGCAGTGGTGCAATCTAGGCTCACTGCAATCTCCGCCTCCCAGGTTCAAATGATTCTCCTGCATCAGCCTCCCTAGTAGCTGGCATTACAGATGGCTGCCATCATGCCCGGCTAATTTTTGTATTTTTAGTAGAGATAGGGTTTCACCATGTTGACCAGGCTGGTCTTGAACTCCTGACCCCAGGCGATCCGCCTGCCTTGGCCTCCCAAAGTGTTGGGATTACAGGCGTGAGCCACCACGCCTGGCCTCCTACTTTTATATACTTGATAGTTTCTGTTTTCCGGGGTGAAGTCTAGCACTGCGTGCTACTTTTGGTAATGTAGTTAAAAGTTGTACACAGATATACAGGTCTGGGAAGCTAGCACTTAAAATACCTGCTATCATTTCATATGTTTACATAAATTTTTCTACTGTGATCCACAAAAAATAAAAACCCTCCATGAGAGATACTCCATTCACAGAAGAGAAAACTGGAGCTCAGGGGTGTGGCAGAGCCAGGGTTTGGGTGAGCAGCTGCCCAAGCTCCTAACCATTGGAGCACACTTCCTGGCTAAGCGAACTGGGCTCCCTCTGCCGCCTCTGCCCTTACTCACTGGAGGCTAAAGCCCCAGGTCGCAGGGCCTGGGGAGGACCACTCAAGAGTGCTGTTTAACACTCCCTCAGTCAGGGGCTCCACGTCTGCAACTTCCAATGTTCCTGCAAGCCTCTTTTCAGAGATTTGACAATCAGTGAGATCAGCACAGATTCCATAAATATCATTTTCTATAAATAGCCATTTCGTGTAAGGCACCTGCTTCAGAATGACAACTACCTTGCTGAGAGAAGCAAATTTCAGGGTTATGTTTTATTCCCAGTCTCCAATTACAGCTGAGGTGGTTTTTTATTATTATTATTATTTTTATTTTATTTTTAATCTGTAGCCCGAAGGACAAACCAGGACACTGACCTTAAAGAGTCTGTGAGGTTTTTGCAATGAAAGAAATAAAGTCCATGCAAAAACCAGGTTCTTACAAAGCCGGCACAGATTTTTCAGTTGCTTCAGGGCACATGTAGTGAGCTACCTTGGTTCTATGTCAAGGTCCCCAAACTCTACTTCTTGGTATAGAGGCCAAGACCCTGGGTTCAAATAGCATCTCCACAACGTTCAGACACGAGGAGGTATATTTCCCGTCTTGAGGCCTGGGTTCCTTCATCTGCATTGGGGGAACAGTTGCAGTGTCTCCTTGAGTTGATGTGAGAATTCACTGAGAAAATAACCATCAAGCACTTAGCATGCAGCCTGGCACATAGCGCACAATATATAGGAAGATGTTGCGTTTTCTTCTTTCTTTCTTTTTTTTTTCTTGAGACAGTCTTGCATTGCTGTCTGGGCTGGAGAGAAATGGTGCGATCTCAGCTCACTACAACCTCCGCCTCCTGGGTTCACGCGATTCTCCTGCCTCAGCCTCCTGAGTAGCTGGGATTACAGGCGCACACCACCACATCTGGCTAATTTTTTGTAATTTTAGTAGAGACGCGGTTTCACTATGTTGGCCAGACTGGTCTTGAACTCCTGACCTTGTGATCTGCATTCCTTGGCCTCCCAAAGTGCTGGGATGACAGGTGTGAGCCGCTGTGCCCTGCCAGGAAGACATTTCTATTATTAGAAATGTCTTCTAATATACATAATGTGGTTACTATATAACATATATGATATAGAATATGATTACTATTACTAATACATGTTATAACAATACAATTTTTTTTAAGATGAAGTTTTGCTCTTGTTGCCCAGGGTGGAGTGCAATGGCATGATCTTGGCTCACTGCAACGATTCTGAGTTCAAGCGATTCTCCCACCTCAGCCTCCCAAGTAGCTGAGATTACAGGTGTGCACCACCATGCCTGGCTAATTTTTGTATGTTAAGTAGAGACAGGGTTTTCTGGTCAGGCTGGTCTCAAACCCCTGACCTCAAGTGATCCACCCACCTCAGCCTCCCAAAGTGCTGGGATTACAGGTGTGAGCCACCGTGCCTGGATGACACAGGGAGAATCTGTTTCAAAAAAAGAACAGAGTGAGAATCTATTTAAAAAAAAAAAAAATACTCTTCCTCTCTCTCTCTGGACAATCCTGTCTTCTTTGCAAGTTCCTTTCCCCATAAATGCTGGTGTTCCATGAAGCTCTGCCCCAGATCTTCTTCTTCCACCTAAGCATCCTCCACAGGCCAACTCAAACACCCTCGTGGCCTAATCACCACCCAAAGACCTGTGGCTCCCAGATCCGTATCTCCAAGCCAGGCTCTGTCCTGAGTCTCAGACCTGTCCAGCTGCTGGATGTCTCCACTGCCATGTCCTACCAGTAGCTCAAATGCAGCGACCCCAAGCATGATGCAGCACTGCCACCTCATCAACCACTCACCTGGGTGCTCAGCCCAAAACCTGGTAGCTTTCTGTGATTCTCTTTTTTTAGTTCAAAAATATAATTTTGGGACTAGTATTTTGCTGAGCTTAAAAAATATATAAGACTTTGGCCAGGTGTGGTGGCTCACCCCTGTAATCCGCACATTTTGAGAGGCCGAAGTGGGTGGATCATTCGAGGTCAGGAGTTTGAGACTAGCCTGGCCAACATGGCGAAACCCCGTTTCTACTAAAAACACAAAAATTGGCTGGGCGTGGTGGCTCACGCCTATAATCCCAGGACCTTGGCAGGCCAAGGCAGGTGGATCACCAGAGGACGGGAGTTCCTGACCAGCATGGCCAAGATGGCGAAACCCTGTCTCTACTAAAAATACAAAAGTTAGCCAGGCGTGGTGGTGCACGCCTGTAATCCCAGCTACTCGGGAAGGTGAGGTGGAATAATCGCTTGAACCAGGGAGGTGGAGGTTTCGGTGAGCCGAGATTGCACCACTGCACTCCAGCCTGGGTGACAGAGTGAGACTGTGTCTCAATCAATAAATAAATAGTAAAACATAAATAATAAACATACAAACATTAACTGGGTATGGTGACGCACACCTGTAATCCCAGCTACTTGGAAGGCTGAGGCAGGAGAATCGCTTGAGCCCGGGAGCGGAGATTGCAGTAAGCTGAGATCGTGCCACTGCACTCCGTCTCAAAATATATATGTATGTATGTGTGTGTGTATATATATGACATATATATTACTTTTAAGTGCACAATTCAGTGATTTTTTAGTGCAACCAAATTCACAAAGTTGTATAGCCATCATCACTATTGAATTTGAAAACGTTTCATCAACCTCTGAAGGAAACCCCATACTCACTAGCAGTCACTCCCCATTCTTCCTCCCCCTGCCCCTGCAGCCACCAATCAGCATTCTGTTTCTATAGATTTGCTTATTCTAGACTTTTCATATAAATGGAATCATGTGCAATGTGTGGTCTTTTGTGACTGGCTTCTTTGACTTGGCATAATGTTTTTGAGGTTCGTACATGTTGTAGAATGAATCAATACTTAACTCCTTTGTATGGCTGAGTAATATCCTATTATATAGATAAACCACTTTTGTCTCTCCATTCATCAGTTGACAGATATTTAGGTTTCCACTTTCTGGCTATTATGAATAATGCTGCCATGAACACGCACATCCAAGTTTTCACGTGGACATATGTTTTCATTTCTCTTGGGTATATTCCCGGGAGTGGAATTCTTGGGTCACATAATAACTCTATGTTTCACATTTTGAGAAACTAACAAATTGTTTTCCAAAGCAGTTGCACCATTTTCCATTTCCACCAGCACTGTGTGAGAGTTCCAGTGTCTTCTCACCAATGCTTGTTATTGTCTGTCTATCTTCTGGTGTGAGGTGATATCTCTTGTGCTTTTTTTTTTTTGAGATAGAGTCTTGCTCTGCTGCCCAGGCTGGAGTGCAATGGCTCACTGCAACCTCCGCCTTCTGGGTTCCAGTGATTTTCCTGCCTCAGCCTCCCAAGTAGCTGGGATTACAGGCACCCACCACCATGCCCGCTAATTTTTTTTTTTTTTTTTTTTTTTTAGTGGAGACAAGGTTTCTCTACGTTGGTCAGGCTGGTCTAGAACTCCTGACCTCAAGTGATCCACCTGCCTTGGCCTCCCAAAGTGCTGGGATTATAGGTGTGAGCCCCCACTCTCGGCCTCCTTGTGCTTTTGATTTGCATTTCCCTAATGACCAATGACACTGAACATCTTTCCATGTGCTTAGTGGCCATTTGTAAAACTTCTTTGGAGAAATCTCTCTTCAAATTCTTTGCCTATTTTTAAATTGGGTTACTTACCTTTTCATTGTTGAGTTGTAAAAAGGTTTTCGTTTTTAATATTCTGAATACTAGACCCTTATCAGATATGATTTTGCCCATACTTTCTTCTCTTCTGTGTATTATCTTTTCACCTTCTTAATGGTACCCTTTGAATCACAAAAAGTTTTAGTTTGGGCTGGGCACAGTGGTTCACGTCTGTTATCCCAGGACTTTGGGAGGCCAAGGCGGGTAGATCACCTGAGGTCAAGAGTTCAAGACCAGCCTGACCAACATGGTAAAACCTTGTCTCTACTAGAAATACGAAAACGAAGCTGGGCGTGGTGGCGAGTGCCTGTAATCCCAGCTACTCGAGAGGCTGAGATGGGAGAATCTCTTGAACCTGGGAGGCAGAGGTTGCAGTGAGCTGAGATCGAGCCACTGCACTCTAGCCTGGGTGACAAGAGCAAAAAACTCCATCTCAAAAAAAAAAATTAGTTTTGATGAAGTCCAATTTATCCAATTTTTTAAATCACTCCCGCTTTTTGTGCCACAGCTAAGAAATCTTTGCTTAATACAGGATGACAAAGATTTATGCCTATCTTTTCATCTAAGAGTAACTCTTATGTTTACATCTGTGATCCACTTTGAGTTAATTTTTGTATATGGTGTGAGGTAAGGGTCCAACTCCATTCTTTTGCATGTGCTATCAAGTTGTCCCATCACCATTTGTTGAAAGACTATTCTTTTTCTATTGGACTAGCTTGGTACCCTTGTCAAAAATCAATTGACCAGGCCAGGCACAGTGGCTCATGCTTATAGTCCCAATACTTTGGCAGGCTGAGATGGGTAGATCACCTGAGGTCAGGAGTTTGAGACCAGCCTGGCCAACATGATGAAACCCCTTCTCTACTAAAAATAAAAAAATTAGCCGGGCATAGTGGTGGCTACTCAGGAGGCTGAGGCACGAGAACTGCTTGAACCCAAGGGGAGGAGCTTGCAGAGCCGAGATTGAACTACTTCACTCAAGCCTGGGAGAAAGAGCGAGACTCTTTCTCAAAAAAAAAAAAAAAAAAAAAAAAATGGCCATCAGAGTGTATTTCTGGACTCTCAGTTCTATTCCATTGATTTCTATGTCTGTGCTTTTGTCCATACCACCTTCCTTGACTCTCCACTCCCTGTCACCCTGCATCCTTCCATTCAACAACAAGTTGTGTGTCTGTCTGGGACTGGTACTGTGCCCAGAGCTGGCATTCAGTGGTGAGCAAGATGAACACTGTTCCTGCCCTCATAGACCTGATGTTCTAGGAGTGGATAGACAATGTTCAAGTAAAGGGATAAATGAAAAAGGTAATTTCAGATAGTGATTAGTGAGTACTATGGAAAACAAAAAATGGTTATGTGATAGTGGCTGGTGGAGGGTTACAGAGGAGGACTTCTAAACTTTGGGATGCTGGGGAAAGCCCCTCTGGGGGAGGGGGTAACATTTGAGGTCAGAATGAGAAGTTAGCCATTCAGATTTTGGGATGAGATGTGCCAGGCAGAGGGGTACAATTTGCTTGAAGATGAAACTGATACACAAAGGAGGGCAAAGTAGAGACATGCAGAGCTACAGAGCCAGGATTAAACCATGCCTGAATTCCACCTTCATCTGGACTCTTGTTAGCGGGTCTTTACTTTTTTTTTTTCCATTGTTCAAGCCCTTTTGAATTGAGTTTTCTCTTGCTGACAACCAACAGTGTCCACACTGAAGTAAATGCTTGTCACCCATAATAGACTTTAAGCCCTGAGAGCTATTTGGGAGATATTTGTCTAGTTCACATTTGTACACAAGTAGCTCTTGTATGTCACATTTTTATCACCAAAACGTAAAAATAAGAGATTTCACAGAGACATCCAGATTTTTTGCTTTGCTGAAACAACTGGAAGCTTGGCATGTGCATAGCAACTATGGCGAAGCTGAGAACCAGTAACCCTCTTTGGATGAGGAAGCTGCTCTGAACATGAAACTTTCACCTGGAGGAAGACGGAACAGAGAGGATCACCCTTTCCAGAACAAATTTTCTTACATGAGCTGTGCTTGGTTCATTTACATTCCATGCCTGCCCCCTACAGGCAAATAAGTTTGTGACCCCCTTGGACATGAAATAGGCTCAGTGCCAGGAAAGAATGAATGAATGGATGGCTGAATTTATAGCACTTCCCAATTCCTTTTTTTTTTTTTTTTGAGACAGGGTCTTGCTCTGTCACCCAGGATGGAGTGCAGTGGCCTGATCATAGCTCACTGAAGCCTTGATCTTTTTTGGTGCAAGCAATTTTCTCACCTCAGCCTCTCACGATCTGAGATTACAGGCACCTTCCATCATACCTTACTAGCTTTTATTTTTATTTTTATTTAGAGACAGGGCTTTGCCATGTTGATCAGCCTGGTCTCAAATTCTCGGGCTGAAGAAATCCTCCTGCTTTGGCTTCCCAAAATTGTTGGGATTACTGTGCCTGTCCTACTTCCGCAGTTCTTTTTTTTTTTTTTTTTTTTAATATAGCTTTATTTTATTTTATTTTTATTTTTTATTTTATTTTATTTTGAGACAGAGTCTCACTCTGTCGCCCAAGCTGGAGTGCAGTGGCATGATCTCTGCTCACCGCAACCTCCGCTCCCAGGTTCAAGCAATTCTCCTGCATCAGCCTCCTGAGTAGTTGGGATTACAGGCGCCCACCACCATGTCTGGCTATTTTTTGTATTTTTTTTTTAAATAGAGACAAGGTTTCAACATGTTGGTCAGGCTGGTCTCGAACCCCTGACCTCATGATCTGCCCGCCTCGGCCTCCCAAAGTGCTGGGATTACAGGTGTGAGCCACTGCGCCGGACTTCGGCAGTTCTTAACACAGTGCATAGCACATAGGTAAGTGTCAAATAGTTTGATTTCTCTTAAAGAAACATGAATTGAATCAGATTGTTTTCTATCACACGGATTGCAGTTTAAACAAATATTTACACAGAGTGTTTATTTCTGAGATGAGGTTTATTTTTCTCCCTTAGCTGGGCAAATGGACAGCAAGGTGCTCAAAATCAGGGTTCTCTTTCAAACCAATCCCTTACACTTTCAGTCCAGTAGAGGGCGATCGCAACAATGACTAGAAAGAGAACAGCAATGAAAGGCGGAATGAAGTGGGGCTTCCCGATCCCCAGCACATTTGTGGGATTCCTCCAGGAACACGCTGAACCGTGGAGACTGAGGATCGAATTCAGCATGGCAGCCACGTTTTTGGGTGGTAGTTTAGCATCCTGAACAGAAAATACATTCACATGGTTGAGAACTAAACTAAAATAAGAAAGTATATAGTAAAACCTGACTTTCTGCTTCATGTCCACCACAGGTACTGTTACTTTTCTCTTGGGTACTCTACCAGAAGTTTTAATGCCAATATAAAGAAATGCAGGCCAGGTGTGGTGGCTCAAGCCTGTAATCCCAGCACTTTGGGAGGCCGAGGTGGGTGGATCACTTGAGGTGAGGAGTTCGAGACCAGCCTGGTCAACATGGTGAAACCCCCATCTCTACTAAAAATACAAAAATTAGCTGGGCGTGGTGACGCGCACCTGTAGTCCCAGTTACTCAGGAGGCTGAAGCAGGAGAATCACTTGAACCCGGGAGGGAGAGGTTGCAGTGAGCCGAGATTGCGCCACTGCACTCCAGCCTGGGTGAGACTCTGTGAAACAAAACAAAACAAAACAAATACAATATTAACACTCCACCCTATTTTACCCAAAAGGTAGTATTGCTCCGAACACACTATTCAGTAGCTAGCTTTGCTTATTCATGATCTATCTTGTAGAATGTTCCATATCAGCATCTAGAGGGGGTCCTCATCCTTTCTTTCTTTTACAGCTTCATAGCCCTGCATGGTTCACCAGCATCATGACCTATTCGTCTAGCCCTTCATTGATGGGGACTCAAGTTAGCTCTCACCTTCTGCCTTAAAAATAAATCTCAATGAATACCCTGGATATATTTTGCACACATACAAGTGTATCTAGCAGTGACTTTCAGCTCCAGCTGAACATAAGCATCATCCAGGCGGCTTTACAAAAATCCCCATACAGGTGGCGCACATCTCTAATCCCAGCACTTTGGAAGGCTGAGGTGGGCAGATCACTTGAGCTCAGGAGTTCCAGACCAGTCTGGGCAACATGGCAAAAACCTGTCTCTACAAAAAAAAATACAAAAATTAGCCAGGTGTGGTGGCACACGTGCCTGTGGTCTCAGCTACTTGAGTGGCTGAGGTGGGAGGATCGCTTGAGCCTGGGAGGTCAGGGCTGCAGTGGGCTGAGACTGCGCCACTGCACTTCAGCCTGGGTGACAGTTTTTTGAGGCAGGCAAGACCCTACCTGGAAAAAAAAAAAAAAAAAAAAGGCCGGGTGCGGTGGCTCACGCCTGTAATCCCAGCACTTTGGGAGACCGAGGCAGGCAGATCACGAGGTCAGGAGTTCAAGAGCAGCCTAACCAACAGGGTGAAACCCTGTTTCTACTAAAAATACAAACATTAGTCAGGCATGGTGGTATGCACCTGTAACCCCAGCTACTCGGGAGGCAGAGGTTGCAGTGAGCCAAGATCACACCATTGCACTCCAGCCTGGGCAACAGAGTGAGACTCCATCTCAAAAAAAAAAAAAAAAACTCCATACCCAGGGCATATATCTGACCAATTATATCAGAATGTCTGGGTGTGGGACCAGGGACCTTGGTGATTCCCATGTCCAGCCAGGGCCGGGCACCACTGACCCTATAGGGTAAATGGGTTGATCAAGGGCACACAGACTTGGGAATTTGCTAGACATTGCCCACTGACCTCCATGCTGCTCCATGGGGCTTTTGTCAGTTCACACTCCCACCAGCAATGTACCAGAGGGCCTGGGTCTTCACAGCCTCCCCAGCAAAGTAGGCTGGTCAAAGATTTTTATTTTTGCCAACCTGCTTGTTTGTTTATTTTTTAAAAGTATCTCAGTTTTGCTTGAATTTGCATTTCTCTTACTAGGAGTTGAGGTTGGGCATCTTTTCGCATGTTTAAGATCATTTAATCTGTCTGATCATGTTCTGTGACCAGTTTTCTTTTCATTTTCTTTTTTTTTTTTAAGGTTGACTTATCTATATTTTAGCAAGACTTATTCTTTTTTTTTTTTTTTTTGAGACAGAGTCTCGCTCTGTCGCCCAGGCTGGAGCGCAGTGGCCGGATCTCAGCTCACTGCAAGCTCCGCCTCCCGGGTTTACGTCATTCTCCTGCCTCAGCCTCCCGAGTAGCTGGGACTACAGGCGCCCGCCACCTCGCCCGGCTAGTTTTTTGTATTTTTTTTTTTTTAGTAGAGACGGGGTTTCACTGTGTTAGCCAGGATGGTCTCCATCTCCTGACCTTGTGATCCGCCCGTCTCGGCCTTCCAAAGTGCTGGGATTACAGGCTTGAGCCACCGCGCCCGGCCAAGACTTATTCTTTACTTGAGTTGCAAACACTTTTTACTGCTGTGTCTTTTAATTTTTACTCTTTGCATCAGGTGGTATGGTATGGTTTTTTTTTTTTTTTCTTGGATCACTTTTAATATGTTCAAATGTATTCATCTTTTCAATGGCTTTTGGATTTGGATTTGGGTAACATGATTTATGGTTAGAAGGAAGCTCCCCATATTTTCTTCTGGCACTTTTGTGATTTCCTTTTTTTTTGAGACAGAGTCTCGCTTTATCGCTCAGGCTTGAGTGCAATGGTGCAATCTCAGATCACTGCAACCTTTGCCCCCTGGGTTCAAGCGATTCTCCTGCCTCAGCCTCCCAAGTAGCTGGGGTTACAGTCGTCCACCATCATGCCTGGCTAATTTTTGTATTTTTAGTAGAGATGGGCTTTTGCCATGTTATCCAGGCTGGTTTCGAACTCCTGAGTTTATGAGATCGTCCCACTTTAGCCTCCCAAAGTGCTGAGATTGCAGGTGTGATTCACTGCAACTGGTCTGATTTCCTTTATTTGTGTTTACATTTTTGATCCTTTTGGACTTTTCCCTGATCAATGGATCCATCTTTGTTCTTCTTTCCAATGGCCAATTGTCCCATTATCCTTATCAAAGAGTTAAGTAGGAACCGCTTTGTGAGGAATGAAATGAGCATTTCTTTTTGTCTTATAACAGCATCTAGCCTCTACTCTTCTGAAACTGTGTTCCTGTCCACCCACCCATTCAACTACCCATTGATTGGTTGATTCGTTCATTCAATTTCTTGTTTTTGTTTTTTTGCTTGTTGAGAATTCTAATATTAATTGGACATTGTCCCTGACCTTTTGGGTTTCCATTTAGGATTTGTTTTTATCACTTAATAACCAAAAATGATGACATTTTATCAAATGTCTAGTATATTTGTTCCATGTGTCATTTGAATTAAACTTAAAACAAAGCAGTGATATCAGTTATACTATTTTTCCCATTTGAGGAGTCATTGAAGAGAGGTTTTGAGGCTTTCCAATGGCCCTTTAGTTGGAAAGTGGCAGTACTGGATGCAATTTAAGAGCCCAGTCTTCAGGATCCTGCCTTTTTACCTGCCTGCACGCTGTAACTGGTCTTTGTGGAATGGCTGGATGAGGGAATGAATGAATGAGTCAGTGAAGGAATAAGGAAGACAGAATGAGTCAGCTCTTGCTTTCAGAGGAGCCCAAAGGGAGAGGTTAAGATAGGAATGCAAATGACCAGAATCCAGAGTAAAGAGAGAGCCCACCAGCGTTTTGGAAGCAGTCCACTTTCTACCTCTTCCTATTAAAAATGCTTCATTCTTTCCAATTCTTCCCCACCTAGAATCCACGGAACCAAACGCTGGGGTAGGTCGTGGCCAGCCTGTCTCCTTGGGTTTGATGCATTACGTCATCCACGTGGCGGTCCCCTGTGGAGCTCCGCAGCCCTGCAGCCTCGGGGCAGGGGCATGGGGAGAATGAGGAAGGGGGAGGGGGAATGGGAGGAGGGAATAGGGGACAGGGCGGGAGGAGCTGCCGGGAGGGTAAGTGGAGAAGAGGGAGGGGAAGCCGAGGGAAGCAGGGGAGGGGGTCAAGGAGGAGGAAGGAAAAGAGCTTGGGGAGAAGGAAATAGGGAGGACGGAGAAGTTTCGGGCTGGGATAGGCAAGAAGAGGGAGGAGGAGAGAGGAAGAAGAAGAAGGGGGAAGGGAGAAAGAGGGGGAGGGAAGGTAGGGAGAAGAGGTCAGGGGAGTGGGGGGAAGAAAAGGAAGGAGGAGGGAGAGGAGGAAGTCGGGTGGGAAAGGGGTTAGCGTAGTGGGAATTTCCAGGGAGAGGTCGGGAGGGGAGGAGGGGAAGTGAGAAGGAGGAGAGAGAAGAGGGATGTTGGGGGAGAAGAGAGCGGGAGGGAGGAGGGAGAGGGAGGAGGCAAAGCCCCTACTCCGGCCCCCATGTCCGAGTTGCGCAAGCCTTCCGGGCTGGGATTGGCCGCCGGAGAATCAAGACGCTCCGCCCCCGCAGCCCGGCCGCCAATGACGAGCCGGGCCGCGGCCTGGGAGGCCAATGGGCACGGGGGGGCGGGGTGGGCCACGGCCTGGGGGGTCCCCGCGCGCTCTCCGTCCGCAGTGGAAGCGGCCGCCGTGTTCGGAGCTCGCAGGCGCCGCGTCGCCGTAGCCACCGCCGCCAGCCCGTGCGCCCACGGCGCGTACCCGCCGCGCTCCCATTCCCGCCGCCGGCCAGGGGCGCGCTCGGCCGCCCCGGACAGTGTCCCGCTGAGGCCCCGCGGCGATGGCCACCAAGATCGACAAAGAGGCTTGCCGGGCGGCGTACAACCTGGTGCGCGACGACGGCTCGGCAGTCATCTGGTAGGAACTTTTCATTCCTCTCCACGCCCCGCTCCCCGGGCTCGCGCGGGGCCTCGTGCACCGAGCCGGCCTCCAGGCGGGACGGATTCGGGGCCTCCCGCGCTGTCTTCCTCGCCTCATTCCGGGACGGCGTGCCAGGCCCCCGCGGGCTTCTCCGTGGCCAGCGCGTCTGTTAGATTGTCCTCTGCAAGCGCCGCGCCGCGCAGCCACCAGCGCTGATGTGTGTGTGTGTGTTTTTTTCTTCTCCCAACCCAAAGGGTGACTTTTAAATATGACGGCTCCACCATCGTCCCCGGCGAGCAGGGAGCGGAGTACCAGCACTTCATCCAGCAGTGCACAGGTAGGGAGGCGCGCCTGCCGGGCGGATGCGCGGTCGTTGGGAGGTTGTCTGCACCCGGGGAGCCCCGGCCAGAGCCAACCTGGGAGGAACCGGTGGCCACATGGGGTGCCCCTAGCGCATGGCGTGGGAGGAACCCGATGTGAGCGTTTTAAGGCCTCATAAAACCTTCTCCCCTCTGGACATGCGAGGCAACAGAATTGACCCACCTGCCTCCGCCATCCCACAATGCCTTCTCCAGGCGGGGCAGCTTTTTTGCCCCCTGCGATTCACAGGTTTTCCAAGGTCAGCTCCTGTGTTTCCAAACTCCACTGTCCAGCTCTTCCCACTGTCCCCTTTTATCAGTCACTGAGCCCAAATACGAACAGGCTAGGGGGCTGCTTGGAAGGGAAAGAAACTCAGCCGCGCCCTCCTTTCTCCCACTATCATTGTCTGCCCGTGTGCTAATTTTATGTGATTTTTAATTTGACAAGTAGAATCAGATGCAAAAGAGTACACACCATATGATTCCATTTATAAATCTTAGACAAGGCGAAACTAATCTATGGTGTGAATGTCAGAATTAGGTTAGCTTTTGGGGTAGATAGCCACTGATTGGGAGGGGCACACCACCCGGACTGCTGGGAGCTGGAAATGTCTCTGTAGACATTTGTTGATCTGGGAGGGGATTATGCAGGTGTGTACCCAAGTAAAAAGTCATCAAACTGTATACTTAGGATTTGTGTGCCTTAGGCACTTCCCTGTTGTGTATGAACCATGAAAAGAAAGACCACGTGGCAGGCATCGCCATAAACCCCTCAGTAGTGGCAGAGGCTCTGTGATGTTGGTAATGGGACCTTTTAAAGAGATTGGAGAATGCGACTCCCTCCCATCTCTGGTCTTTAGTTGGAAGCAAACTTTTGGACAAAGGCAGCACAGCCCGGAGGTTAGGGCGTGGACCCTGAGCCAGACGGTGTGGGTTATTTATTTATTTATTTTGTCTTTTTGAGACAGAGTCTTGCTCTGTTGCCCAGGCTGGAGCGCAGTGGCCAATCTCAGCTCACTGCAACCTCCCTCTCCTGGGTTCAAGAGAGTCTCCTGCCTCAGCTTCCTGAGTAGCTGGGGTTACAGGCGCCCACCACCACGCCCAGCTAATTTTTTGTAATTTTAGTGGAGACGGGGGGGGGGGGGGGGGTGTTTCACCATGTTGGCCAGGCTGGTCTCCAACTTCTGACCTTACGTGATCTGCCCGCCTTGGTCTCTCAAAGTGCTGGGATTACAGGCGTGAGCCACCGAGCCCAGCCGACGGTGTGGGTTTGAATCCCTCAATGGCTGCTTCCTGGCTGTGTGGCTTGGAGCGAGTTCCTTAATCTCTGGGGGTGTTGGTTTCCTCACCTGCACTCCCACAGTGCTGTTGTGAGGGTAAGTGAGTCAGTATGTGTAAAATGCTCAGAACAGTGCCTGTACAAGCTACATGATTATTTGCGAAATAAATAAAAAGTACAGAATTGTGCCAGGGATCATGTGGGTGTTTCTTTCCTTAACTGCTTCCATAATCAAATTACATTTTACATTTAGTTCAATTCAAAGGATATTTGTGGAGGGACTGCTAGAGGCTGAGTGATACTAAGAATGTACGTATGCACACACACACACACACACACAACTAAAATTACTCCTTGAGCGCTGCCTCTAGACATTCATTCATTGCTTTTGTAAACAGTTGGCCTAAAATAGCAGCATAAAGCACTGCAACGATGTGAAGAGTTGGCAGGGTAGGATTTGAACCCAGGCCTCTGTCCCTCTGCCTCTGTGGTTGAATGCTTTTGCAAGCAGAATAAGTGCAAAATCTTAACTTTCTCCCCTCCGGTTAGTGAACAGCCGGAAGATTCAGCAGTATTTCTGCTTTGCCAGCTCTGAGGCTGTGCTTGACGCTAAATTCACTTCTTTCCTCCCGCTGGTCACCAATCACTCCCTTCCCCCATCAAACCATGTTCTGCCCCTGAAGCTACTGTTCTCTCCAGCAAGTAGAAGGTGATGAGGAAAGGAGCATCCATCCCATCAGGAGACTCCTGGCAGTTGCTCCCAGGCCTCAGCCCACTCTGGTGTGGTGGGAAAACACTTCCTCCCGCAGGCTTGTGGTTTTCTGCTCATACGCACCCCCTGCCCCCCAGACGAGAGTGGGGAGTGGCGCACGCTGGTGAGGAAGCTGAAAATGCTCCCCTGCTGTGTGTGGATCCTCATGAATGGGCCATAGGAGCTTCAGCTGCAGTCTGCTTTCTTTCTCCAGCCATCTGTTGGACAAATGCATAGGAGATTTATGGTTGCCATGTCTGCTCTTGTTCCTCTCGGAAAAGCTTGTTCCTTCCTGCTGTCGTGTCCTCATAACCCAGGGACGGTGGACTCAACACTGGCGCTGGATGGATACTAGTCACGCTCGACATGCCTTATCTTGGTCATGCCTCAGAACAGCCCGGTGTGACAGGTACTGACGTTGTTCCCATTCTACAGATGAGGAAACTGACGCCCAGAGAGGTTAATAGGCTTCCTGTGTTCACCCAGCTAGAAACTGGCAGAGTCAGGACTTGAACCCAGGCAGGCTGGCTCAGGGGACGTATTCTTGGCTTCTGAGGAGGTCGTTTAGATTCTCACCTCTGGATGGGATTGCTTGCATGTTGCAAATGACATGTTTTTGCCCACTTGTGGGCTCTTTTGTGGCCCCAGTTCCCTGCCAGGTAGGTATCCTGATAGGCCTGAGAAGAAAGGTTCTACTCTGGTTCGGGCTTCCTGCTTCCACACATCTCACAAGATGGCCAGCAGACTTGGAAGGCCAGAAACAGCACCCAGTTTCTTCCTTATAAACTCAGGGTGTGGGCCTTCCTGGGGTCCTGCTCGCTTCCCAACATTCCCCGCTCTGGCATTCAGGCATTCTCTCTAAAATACCCCCTTCCGTGGCCCTCCCACCCCAGGCTACTGTCCCTTCTCCCCTTCCTCCCCCAGGGCTCTCCAGAATGGGATCTCTCCACCCCAGCCTCCCCTCCTCTTCTCTCCCCAGCCTCCTGGCCTGGCCTTTCCTCCCTTGGAGCTGTTTTCCAGAGGGTCACTAGGTATCTGCACGGCCGGACCAGTTCCCTCCCACCCCCGCACTCATTCTCCCAATCTTTCTGCCTGCTCTGTGTCTGTACTGCTTCTTCCCGGGCTTGCCTGGCTCCCGGCCTTCCTCGCTGCCTGCCCCACCGCTGCCTCTGCTCTTGCTTCTTGCTCCATAGCTCAGTTCACCTGGGATGGTCAGAGACCTTGCAAGGGCCGTGAGAGATGCCCAGTGCAGATTAATGTCAGCAGAAAACCCACTGTGGCCTCTAGGTTGGAAACTCCAGGGGAAGTTCTAGCAGCAGCAAAGGCTGCCCAAACTCCAAACAGCCTCTCTTCCTCCTCCTAGCTCTGTCTTCATCCTTCACCTCCATTCTTGCGGGGAACGGGAAGGTTTAGCCCCTGGGCAGAGCCATCTTGGTGGAGAGACAGAGCAAGCCTCTTTGCCAGTGATTTTGGGGGTCCCTGGACTGTCTGTGGCTCCCCTGAGGTCATGTGGCCATCCCTAGACCAATCACTGAGACTCTGGGTGGCCAGGCCTGGATCACGTGCGCACCTCTGGAGTCGGGGGAGGGGGCAGCCCCACCCAAACCAGGAGACTGACTTGGGGAGGTGGCCTTCTAGGGAAGAATGGCATGCCACTTTCAGAAAAGTGTCCATTTGCCCCTTAACATCTCTGCCTTCCTCTTAATAGCAACAGTCTGTTGCCCTTGATCTTCCTTGTCTGGTATCTACTCTGTCCTCCCTTGCTGGGGTAATTCTTTCTATAGTACATTTCTTTTTTTTTTTTTTTTTTTTTTTGAGACGGGGTCTTTCTCTGCCGCCCAGGCTGGAGTGCAGTGGCCGGATCTCAGCTCACTGCAACCTCCGCCTCCCGGGTTCACGCCATTCTCCTGCCTCAGCCTCCCGAGTAGCTGGGACTACAGGCGCCCGCCTCGTCGCCCGGCTAGTTTTTTTGTATTTTTTAGTAGAGACGGGGTTTCACCATATTAGCCAGGATGGTCTCGATCTCCTGACCTCGTGATCCACCCGTCTCGGCCTCCCAAAGTGCTGGGATTACAGGCTTGAGCCACCGCGCCCGGCCTCTATAGTACATTTCTAATCAAGTCACTCCTCTGCTCATTAACCTTCTATGGCTCTCTTCTGCCCATTGGATTACACTCAGGCTGTCTGCTTGGTTTTCTAGTCGGTTTGTCCCCACCCACATCTCCTCTCTAGTATCTCCACACAGCCTCCCTCATGCACCTGCGGCCCAACACTGTAACATTCCCCGCCTTGGCACTTTTGATTTTGGAGGTTTCTACCATGAGGAACTCCTCTTCCCCATCTCAACTCATGTGGGACTCAGCCGACCACCTAGCTTACTGTGATTCCTTCTTTATTTCAACTCTGAGTACACTTTGGAATCAGAAACGCTCTAGTCTGGGCGCCATGGCTCATGCCTGTAATCCCAGCACTTTGGGAGGCTAAGGCAGGCGGATCACTTGAGGTCAGGAGTTTGAGACCAGCCTGGCTAACATAGTGAAACCCTGTCTCTACTAAAAATACAAAACTTAGCCGGGCATGGTGGCCAGTGCCTGTAATCTCAGCTACTCGGAGACTGAGGCAGGAGAATCGCTTGAACCCAGGAGGCAGAGGTTGCAATGAGCTGAGATCGTGCCATTGTACTCTAGCCTGGGCAACAGAGTGAGACTCTGTCTCAAAAAAAAAAAAAAAGAAAAAAGAAAAAAGAAACATTTTAAATTGACATCTCAGCTCTGCTTCTCACTCACTGTGTGGTCTTGGGCAAGTGCATCCCTCCCTCTGTGCCTCAGTTTTTAGGTCTGTAAAATGGGGATCCTGACATGCTTACCTCTGAGGGTGGCTGGGAAGGTTCCCTGAAGTAATGGACCTAACATGAGAGCACAGCCCATGGTATGTGTTGGCTGCCCTGACTACTGCTTTTCTTTTTTTTTTTTGAGACAGAGTTTTTTTCTGTCGTCCAGGCTGGATGCAGCCTCTGCCTCCTGGGGTCAAGTGATTCTCCTGCCTCAGCCTCCCAAGTAGCTGGGACTACAGGCATGTGCCACCACACATGGCAAATTTTTGTATTTTTAGTAGAGATGGAGTTTCACCATGTTGGCCAGGCTGGTCTCGAACTCCTGACCTCAAGTGATCCACTTGCCTCAGCCTCCCAAAATGCTGGGATTACAGGTGTGAGTCACTGTGCCCGGCTTCAAATAATTGTTTTTACTCTGATAGCACTCATGGAGGCATTATGCTTTCCATTCGGAAGCTTTCAGTACATGTCCCCACTCAGCACACAGTAGCACCTGGCCCAAGCTGGTATGTAATAGGCATTTGGCCCCATGCGGACACGCATTAGACCTTTGGCACGGGTCTGCGTGCAGGAGCATGGTGAGAGGTGCTTAGCTCAGTGGTTCAAGGTTTGGGTTTTGTCCGATTGCCTGGGTTCAAACTCACCTCTGGAGCAGGTGAGTTACCTGTCTGGTAACCTGCTACAGTGTGGTCATTAGGAGGGTTAAAGAAGCAAGTCCTTATGCTGCTTGGGACATAGTGAGCACTCCATACATGTCAGTTACTGTGATTGCCATTTTTGTCTGTGGAATTTAAGTGACATGGAAGAAGTGTTCAAGAGCACCAAGAAGACGGAAGAGGGAGAGATGACGGGAAGGAAATGGGTGCTGAGCTGGGCTGGAGGGTCACAGGTTCACCTAACAGAGCCACTGGGAGCCAGGAGCAATCAGGGCTCAGCTGGCAGAGGTGGAGGGAAAGAAGCCATTTACCAGATCATGTATGTATGGCAAGGAAGTGGCTGGGGCTGTCTATGAAATCATATTTTGTTTCTGTAGCACTCAAATAATACATGTGCTTTGTAGCATACTCATAAACCAAGATGAAACCAAAAGAAGAGAATACCAAGTAATACAGTTCAGATACAGTTTTACAAACTCTCAGGAACTTGTTCCCTCATTCTTTCATTTATTCCTTCATTCTCCTGTTCATTTCTTCATTTAATTTATTGAACATATGGGAGTGCTACTCTGTGGGGGCACGATTCTAGGCACTGGGGTTAAGCATAGAAGCAGAAAAGACCCCTGTCCTCATGGAGCTGACATTTTATTGTCATCTCCCAGGACAGACTACTGGTCTCATTTTTATCTATATTCTTGAGATATTTTTCTATTTGTAATTCTACTTCAAAAAGGGATCATAGATATTTTAGAGCCACCTCCCCCCCATTCCAAAGTTTCCTCCTTATCTTCCTCTCTTATTCTGCAATACCAGTTTGAAAATGGCTACATAGTTTCTCTCATACAAATGTAACATTGTTAAACCAATCCTCTATCCATGGACCTCAAATTATGTGTTGCAAGCAGTTTTATTTTAGAAGGAATCCAGGCATCTGGGAATGAGTCCAGTTTTCTGTTGGTGCAGATTTTAGAGCTGATTGGTTAAGAGCATCAGTGGTGGGGCTGGGGCATCTTGCCTTGAACGATAGCGTTGTGCTGTGTGACCTTGGGCAGATCTCCCAGAGTTTCTGTTTTCTCATCTGTAAAGATGGGGATAATGATTGCACGTAGCTTGTTGTAAGGATAAACCGGCATGTTCCATATAAAGCTTGTAGAGTACTGCCTGACACAGAATAAATGCTCAATAAATGTGGTTGTTGTTAAAGTAGCCCCTTCTGAAAGGTGTTACATATCAATGGATAGGTTGAAATAAATTTGAGATGTGGGGTGGTTACCAGAAAAGGCATCTTCATGAAGGGCAGCATCGGCTTGCTTGGAGGCAGGTGCCCTGTAACATTTGTTGGATGATGGTCTGGGTGGAGTTGATATTCCCATGAGGCTCTGGTCAGCCAGTAGTGTTTAATCCAAAACGTCACACAGAGAGATGTAGGGATTGATGGGTTTTTTTTGTTTGTTTTGTTTTTGTTTTTCTGCCCAGCATTCCATCCTTTGGGGGAAACTCTTCCTTCCATTTCATAATAATCCTGGGCAGCCAATGTAGTGCCTGTGAGAGGGCACATGACCCAGACTGTCCAATCAGAGTAAGCCACCCTTCTGCCAACTGGTTCAAGGGCCCTTGTGACTCACATCTAGCCAATCAGATTCATCCCTGAGACTTTGGACAGAGTTGTTGGTAAAGAGTCTTTTTATCTTTCTCTGGGATTAAAACAAATAAGAATGATGAGGACTTGGAGCTCACAGGGCGTGTCTACCATTTATAGAGAGAACCTGTCTGAGAACTCAGGAACAGAGCCTGGTGGTGGGGGTGGAGACAGGTGACGCAGCTTAAAACTCTGGGATCCAGCCATGCCTGAAGCTTTCTCCTTAGACAGTTCACTTTCATGAGCAAGTAATATTTTTTCTTAGGCCAGCGTGAGTGGGTTCTGGATTTAGTTTCCATCTAAATAGAGTCCTGGCCATAGTCTCCAGGTTAGGCAGCTGGACACAGTCTCAGAGGAGAGGAGAATCCAGGCTGGACAAGGAATTTAAAGCCTCTCATGTGAGAACTGACTGAGGAAATTGGGCACATTTAACCTTGTGAGATCAAGAGGAGAGATCCTTGGGGGCACGCGAGTGTTGTCTTCAGATGTTTGACGGGCTGTCATGTGGAAAGTGTGGACTTCTTGTGTTCCTACCTCCACACCAACCCTATGTGGTAAATGGGACTATGCAGTAGGAATTCAGGGATAGTGTGTGAGTCTGTTCTCACGCTGCTATGAAGAAATACCCGCAACTGGCTAATTTATAAAGAAAAGAGGTTTAATTGACTCAGTTTTGCGTGGCTGGGGAGGCCTCTGGAAACTTACAGTCACGGCAAAAGGGGAAGCAAACACATCCTGCTTTACATGGCAGCAGGAGAGAGACTGAGAGCCAAGCACAGGGGGTAGCCCCTTGTAAAACCATCAGCTGTGTGAGAACTCACTATCACCAGGACAGTGTGGGGGAAACCGCCCCGTGATTCGTTATCTCCACCCCGTCCTGCCCTTGACACGTGGGGGTTATTACAATTCAAGGTGAGACTTGGGTGGGGACACAGCCAAACCATATCAGATAGATTTTGGGTGGACCTGGAGAGGAAGAACGGCCCTCAGGGTAGAACGGGCTACCAGAGGAGAAAGCGAGGCCCCCGTCACGGGAGGTATGTCAGGAGAGTCCGATTGACCGCTCGGCGTAGATGTTGAAGAAAGGATTGAAGGAGGCGCTCCTTCCGTCTGCGCTGTCCTGTCTCACAACCCCGTTTTCTGGCCTGCTGTGCCTCCAGGAACACTGACCAAACGTGGCTTAGTACAGGCCTGGCGGATGCCTCTCGGAGGTGGGATCAGCGCTACCTGGATGACGGAGACTGAGAGTGGTGGAGGGGTGGTTCCTACGGAAAACGAGTACAGTTAGCAAAAGAAGGGAGCTGGAATGCTAAGCAGTCAAATTCACTTGCTGTCCATGACCTCCTCATATATAGCAATACAATGCACAGAGTTGGCAGTCTATTTATCATGCTGTTTTGCACCTGAATATTTTTTCCCTAGCTGCACCTACACACACGGGTTTCAGAAATTTGGGTGAGAAGCGAAGGAGAGAAATTCCCTTCTTTCCTAAGGTCTAAGGGACTGAAGCTCTCAATCTGTGACGGGGCTTTGGGCAGTTATAAAGTGCTGAACAGTCTGTCTGTTATGCATGCGACAAACATTTTATTGAGTCCCTACTTTGCTCCAGAAACAATGTTGGGTTTTTAATTTAATTTAATTTTTGAGACAAGATCTTGCCCTGTCACCCAGGCTGGAGTGCAGTGGCACGATCTTGGTTCACTGCAACCTCTGTCTCCCAGGCTCAGGCGATTCTCCTACCTCAGCGTCTCCTAGTAGCTGGGACTACAGGCACCTGCTTTGGCTCATTTTTGTATCTTTTGTAAGGATAGGGTTTCATTGTGTTGTCCAGGCTGGTCTCGAACTCCTGGGCTCAAGCAATCCACTTGCCTTGGCCTCTCAAAGTGTTGGAATTACAGGTGTGAGCCACCTCGCCTGGCTGGGTTTTTGTTTTTAAGTGGTACCCTGAAGGGCTGCTGAGACATTACCTTTGTAATTTTGTGCACTATCCAGTCTCCCATTGCCTTCTTTGCCCACGTATGTGTTGCTGGGAGGCCCTGAGCCATGCTGTGTAGCTTTTTTTTTTTTTTTTTTTTTGAGGCGGCGTCTTGCTCTGTCACCCAGACTGGAGTGCAGTGGCCGGATCTCAGCTCACTGCAAGCTCCGCCTCCCGGGTTTACGCCATTCTCCTGCCTCAGCCTCCCAAGTAGCTGAGACTACAGGCGGCCGCCACCTCGCCCAGCTAGTTTTTGTATTTTTAGTAGAGACGGGGTTTCACCGTGTTAGCCAGGATGGTCTCGATCTCCTGACCTCGTGATCCGCCCGTCTTGGCCTCCCAAAGTGCTGGGATTACAGGCTTGAGCCACCGTGCCCGGCCTTGTGTAGCTTTTTTGTGTATCCAAAGGCACGTGGGCTTTGTGGTAGCTCTTTCAGTCTACTGCATGGTGATGTTTGTGTTTTCTTTTCTGTTTGTGGCCTTGTCACCCATGATGAAGGATGGTAGATGTGCATCTTCCTGGTAAGTACAGTGTCTCATGTTTAAAAAAGGCCTTCCCCAAACACTAGTTAAATTGTGTTTTTGCCCCTTGAAAATCTTCAGAAGTTAATGCAAACTTTTTGAAAGCATTGCTTACAGGTTTTAGGGATGTTATAAATACCTCCTTGTCTTCCATCCTTTCTTTACCCTATTTCATTCTGGCGCCTATCCACACCTGGAGCATGGAGGGCTATGCCTAGGTCTTTGATAGTATTCCAGTTGCCAGATTTGGTGGTCATTTCTTTGTCTCTGATCCACTTTACCTCCCTCCAGCATTTGCCAGTGGCCAGCACCTCCCGAAAAAATAGTCCCCCTCGCTTGTGCTTCTGCTTCTGCACGGCTAGACTTGCCTAGTTCTCCTTTTATGTCTCTCTCCTCTCATTCTCACTTCCTTCTGCTGCTGCTTCTTCTGCTTCCTGCCTGGTAAGTCTAGGCGTTTCTTAGGGCTCCACCCTTGATCATGACCTTGTCTTCTCCAGGACATTTCTTGAGCATCTACTGTGCGCCAAACCCTTTGCTATGTACTGAGTTGAGTCCTTTTCCTGAGCCCAGTGAGCCTGCAGTTCAGGCCAGGGGTGGCTTTCTAACCTTCAGGTCGGGCTGCTCCCCCGCCTCCCACTCCCAACACCTTTTCCCCATAAGGTCCAAATGCTCAGACATGACATGGGGTGCCCTTTATGACAGGTGCTGGCCAGCCAACTCCTCCAGTGCGTGTCCCCAACACACACGATGCTGACCTCAGGGATGCCCAAGTCCCAGGCCCTACGTAGGGGCTTTATGTGTGTTAGCTCATCTAATTTATCTTCTCTCTGAGGGTGTAATGAGCAGAGTGACACCCACAAGTAGGAATTATCCGCACTACACTGAGGAGGAACCTGACATTTTCCTTGGAGAGCCAGAGTCGCTTGCTGGAGATGCTGCAGCTGGGAAGAACTGCACTTTGACTCCAGATCTGTGTCCGAGGCTCCCAGCCCTTCCCTGTGCCGCGCTGCCCTGCCTTCCCGCTTCCCTAGGCCTGTGGATGCTCTTCCCTCTGCCTGCACTATCTTCATCTGTTTCGCCTTCCTGGAGGACTCCTACACACCCGTCAAGGCCCGGTGTGAATGTTCCCTCTGCTCGGATGCCCTCCTTGTCTTCGTGGTGCTGGTGTCCTGTGTGGTGGTGGTGTGCATGTCTGTTTCTTCATCTCCTTGGCGAAGTCCTGGAGAGAGGGACTTTGTCCGTTTCGTGGTGAAATCCCCACCTTTCATGATTAGCTGGCTCCCATTCTCTTTTCCTTACAGGTGTGTTGCTTCCTTGAGTGGGCCCAAGTCATGGGCTGTATCCTGGGTCGTAGGCTTTTCCCAGCAAGTGCTGGCTGTCCACCCCTTTGTCTCTTGCTTATAGAAGAGAACCCATAATGCCTGGGTTCAAATTTCAGCTCTACTTCTTATGAGCTGTAGGCACCTGGGACAGAATCCAACAGTCACTGCTGTGGGCATCTGGGACAGAATCCCGCAGGAACCCTTAGAGGAACGTGGAGAGTACAGCCATGGGAGGCGGCGGCACGTAGCCACCGACTCTCATCCCCCATTGGTTGAGGGGTCCTTTAGGGGCTTTAGGGTTTCTGCACTCCAGGCTGTGCCTCTGTGGGGTTGAGCAGCTAGCACATGGCAGGATGTCATGGTGTACCCACATGGCTATGCCCACCACCGCTGAAACCAGACGTGGCCTTCGAGAAGGTGACGAGGAGTCAAAAAGCATATCCTTGCAGCATTTAGCAGTGCCTAAGATCATAGCCACATGTACAGTTATGCACCTCTTTATCCTGTGACTTTCCTGGGAGCATCCAAGCCCCGTGGGGCGGAAACCTGGTCAGCTTTGTTTTCTGCAGTATTGGCAGTGCTGGGAACAGCACCTGGCAGCCTGCACAGATGTCGTTGAGGAGGCAAATGAGTGACAGTCCATGTAGCTGTCTGAGAGCTAAGCTCACACAGGAGGGCCCGCTGTCCCCTCCTCCAAAGTAACAGTCCAGTGGCCCACAAGGCTCCCCGGCTGCTACCACTGGCCACGTGACTGCTCTGGCCCCAGGCTGCTTACTCCAGAGCCCAGACATTGCCACCTTCCTCTTCCACTTAAACAAGTGCCAGAGACTTTTCTGATTTAGCTCAGTGGCCTCAGCAGTGGCAGGTCCCCAGAGGCTGGTTTCTGAAGCCAGGCATAGCACCTCAGCATTTAATATTTTATTTCATGCGTGCATTTTGAAATTAACCCATCATAGATCTTGTTTTTAGTTCTGTACTTAGTTTATGGTCATCACGCTTTTCTTCATGCATTTATTCTTATTTTGTCTTCTATGTAGTTAGGTAAGCTTCCTTGCCAGTAATAAATAACTAAGTTGACAACAGCAATGGTTAACAGTGCACCTCTATTAGGCCAGGCATTAGCCAAGGTCATTGTGTTAATTTCCTATGGCCACTGTTACAAATGACCACAAACTTGGTGAATTAAAACAACATAAATGCATCATCTTACAATTCTGGAACTCAGAAATCTGACATGAGCCTCCCAGGACTAAAATCCAGGTGTGGACAGGGCTGGTTTTTCCTGGAGGCTCCAGGGGAGAATCCATTGCCTTGTCTTCTCTGGCTTCCAGAGGCTGCCTGCATTCCTTGGCTTGTGGCCTCTTCCTCTGTCTTCAAAGCCAGTCGTGGCGGGTCGAGTCCTCATGATGCCATCTCTCTGGTTCTGGCCCTCCTCCCCACCCTTCCCCGTTTCAGGACTGCAGTGATCACACAGGTCTCACACAGATAACCCAGGAGAATGTCCCATCTCAGGATCCTTACCTTAATCACATCCTCAAAGTCCCTTTTGCCTTGTGAGGGACATATTCACAGTTTTGGGGTTTAGGACGTAGATGTCTTGGGGGCCATTGTTTTGCCTGCCACAGTCACTTTCTTGTGATTTCATTTAATATGCACGGTGACCAGCATCACGGGCCCTGTTGTTATCCCGTTTCACAGCTAGGGCGGCATGCGGCCGGGCTGCAATTCTTACCTGGTGCATGTGCTTCTCGCCCCCACTCCTGACACCCCCTGCACCCCAGCTTGCAATGTAAAATCTTTGTGAAACAAGGAGGCAAGACCACGGGAGGCTCTTTTGTGGAACACCAAGGGGCAGACCTAAGGCCCAGGCCCAGGCCATGGGGGAGCCGTGGCACTGTTTAGAAGCCACTGTTGTTTAGAGGCCATTTCTGCCATCGTTGTTGACACAGAAAACCTGTGAGTGTGTCTGGGGAGCAATGCTCCTTAATTCCTGAACCCAAATGTTCCCTCCTGCCCTGGAGAGATTCCCAGGAAATCCCGATTTCCCTACTTTTGCCTGAAGGGCTGGCCTTTGGAGGTCTGATCTGACCCGGAAGCGGAAGCGCTTTTCTCCCCCTTTCGGGCTAGAGCTTTTCTCCCCCTTTCTGGCTAGAATTCTACCCTGCTTATAAAATGGAGTGTATTGTTCATGGCTTGCAAATAAAAGCTGCTGCCGCCTCAGGCGGGCCAGGGGTCAGCTGGAGCTGGGGGAAGGGTGAAAAGAACCTGGCTTGAGATGCAGAGAGCCAGGCTCCTGGTGCCCCCTGTGTGACCCCTGCAGCCACAGCCCCCTCTGGGCCGCTGCCTCACAGAGGGACAGAGAGGACTCTGTCCACCCTGGAGCTCTCAGGTCAAACGTGGCTGCTGTGTGGCCCATTCTTGGGAACACCATACTCTCTTCCTGGGTGACTTTGATCGCTCATCCCCGCAGCAAATACAAACTGAGCACTCACGGTCTGCTGGGCACTCGGTCTGCTGGGCACTCGTGCTGGGAGAGCTCAGTGGGGTGCATCACCGTGCACAACCTTGTGAATGGACCAAAACCACTGAATTGTACAGTTTAACAGGGTGCAGTTCATGCTTTGTAAATAATATCTTAGGTTTAAAAAGCATAAAGAAAAAAGGAGGATGAGGCTCCTGGGTGGGCAGGAGGGCAGGAACCTAGCGGGACCGTGGGGTGGGGGCCGTGGGGTGAGGGCTGTGGGGGGGGCAGTGTGGGTGGGGAGCGGGACGGTGGGGAGCTGGCAGGGCCCAGGGTGCAGTAGCCCCGGGAGCCATGTAAAGCCTCTGGGTTTTCCTGGAGCAGCATGCATTTTATTCTGACTACTTTGGTTTCTTGTCCTCCTAGAACTTTGCCTTGGCCGTTTTTGTGGCTCATTCCCACTGGGCAGTTTTATTCTGCCACTTCTTCCTCTGGGTCCCCAGGGATGATGCGCCAACCCCACAGGCCCTGAGCGGCCTCTTTCTCGGAGCCTAGCCCTGCCTCTCCCCACTGAACTCCCGGCTCCCCCACTGCCCCCATTCCCTTCATAGTCTGTTGCCATTGTCCCCGTTGGTCCCAAGGCCGCCTTGTCCTTATCCTCACCTAGCGCTTCTCAACACTTTGTATGCCAGGCCCAATTCCCAGGGCATCACCCCCTCAGCTGACTCTGATGAGGATCAATGTGCTGTGTCACTGATGAGGAGACCTCCAGGGGGAGGCTTGCTGGTCCCCTGGGCTCTCAGTGGGGTCCTCCTGTGTTTAGGGCCGAGCCACGACACCGTATCGTACCCGCGTTTCCAACGTGCTCACTCAGAGTCTGGCGCAGAGCCCTGGCTGAGTCACGCTTCGCTGCCTCGGTCCTTTGGGAAGAGGGGAGATTCTGCCTCGGATGTTGCATGGGGTAATGAATAAGTGAATCTGTAGAAGAGTAAAGTGAGTCAGCCATCCCCGTGGGGGCTGGTGTGCGCAGGCTTGCGGGCTGGAGTGTTGTTAAAGTCCACCGGGAAGGAAAACCGGCTGCGAGTCCACCCCCGCCAACCAGGGGCTCCCACGCAGAGGTGGAGAGGCCTCCGGGGAACTGGGGGGCAGAGAGGGGAAGTCGCTGGGCCATTGACACATGGGAGGAAAGGGGCAGAGCCAGGACCTAAACCCTGCTCTCCAGGCTCTCCTGCGGCTGAGGTTTCAAGCCGGCTCTGCCCTTCTGGGCCACCGTCCTTGAGGCGTGTGAAAGGTGGAGAATCAGCTTCCTCATTACGCAGGCATCGCAGACTCTAGCAATACTACCTTATTGGCCTGCCCTTTCCATGCACGATTTTCTTTTTTTTCTTTTGAGATGGAGTCTCACTCTATCTCCAGGCTGGAGTGCAGTGGCATGATCTCAACTTACTTCAACCTCTGCCTCCTAGACTCAAGCGATTCTCCTACTTCAGCCTCCTGAGTAGCTGGGATTACAGATGTACACCACCATGGGTGGCTAATTTTTATATTTTTAGTAGAGACAGGATTTTGTCAGGTTGGCCAGGCTGGTCTCGAACTCCTAAGCTCAAGTGATCTGCTCGCCTTGGCCTCCCAAAGTGCTGGGATTACAGACATGAGCCACCGCGTCCAGCCCCATGCACTTTTATTAGACCACAAATTTGTCAAAACAAATCAGGTGTTATGTCTGTCCCTATCCATTCGTTCCTGCCTGTCTGTTCATTGCTGCTCTCTGGGGTGGAAGTCGCACTTCAAAAATCCTGAGAAGGAATTGGTTTTATTCTCTTTTTTTTAATTAAAAGAAAAAAATTTTTTTTTGCCGGGCGCGGTGGCTCAAGCCTGTAATCCCAGCACTTTGGGAGGCCGAGACGGGCGGATCATGAGGTCAGGAGATCGAGACCATCCTGGCTAACACCGTGAAACCCCGTCTCTACTAAAAAATACAAAAAACTAGCTGGGCGTGGTGGCGGGCGCCTGTGGTCCCAGCTACTCGGGAGGCTGAGGCAGGAGAATGGCGTGAACCCGGGAGGCGGAGCTTGCAGTGAGCTGAGATCCAGCCACTGCACTCCAGCCTGGGCGACAGAGC
>NC_045450.1:69254866-69256795 GCF_002776525.5 Piliocolobus tephrosceles | reverse complement strand
CCTCCTGCCTCAGCCTCCCAAAGTGTTGGGATTACAGGCCTGAGCCACTGTGCCCATCTTCTTTGTTTTACCTTGTAAAATTGCACCCCCAGCTGCAAACTGGGAACTGAAAAGCCTCTGAGAAATCAAAGATGCCATGCAGATGCCCTTCATTTATTCAGGAAGTATGTATTGAGCACACGTGGGGCATCGTCTGGGTGCTTTGGATGTGCTAGGGAACAAGATTCCTTCCCTCCTGGAGTAAGGCTGAGCAAGCTGAAGGAGCCCTGTAGCTCATTCTGAGCCTTTAAGCTCTTATTTTGTACACAGTTATAATCAACTGCATCATATGCCCCTCTGGCTTATGGTGAGTCAGAAACAGAGAGACGGGCTGGTGGAGGAAGGCGTTTTGAATTTGCCAGCAGAGGCTGTTACTTTGTTTGGAGTTCTGTCACAATCTCTCTCTCAAATTGTTAACAAGAACTCTCTTTGTCCTTTCCCTGTTCTCTGGAGGAACTCTAAGTCATCCTTCAAGACCCTGATCAGGACGGGTGTGGTCGCTCATGCCTGTAGTCCCAGCACTTTGGGAGGCCAGGATTGGGGGATCACAAGGTCAAGAGTTCGAGACCAGCCTGGCCAACATGGTGAAACCCTGTCTATACTAAAAATACAAAAATTAGCCAGGTGCGGTGAAGCGTGCCAGTAATCTCAGCTACTCAGGAGGCTGAGGCAGGAGAATTGCTTGAACCCGGGAGGTGGAGGTTGCAGTGAGCCGAGATCGCGCCACTGCACTCCAGCCTGGGTGACAGAGTGAGACTCCATCTCTGGGAGTAAAAAGAAAAAGACCCTAATCAAACATCACCTCCTCTGCGAAGCCTGTCGTGATCACAACCGTCCAAGCAGAGTGGATTTCCTTCTTTCCTTGATGCTCCTATCACTGCCAGCCACAACTCTTTACCATAGCAGTAATGTCATGGTATTCACACACTACATTTTTGTTTGCCATGGTAGACTGTATATTTTTTGAGGGTAGGGATTGCATGTTTTTCAGCAAAATCCCTGTATCACAGATTGTCAGTAAGTGTTTGTCAAATAACCAACCCACAGTGATGGAAGACGCAGCACAACAGTAAAAAGCAGATACAAGAGTATAAAGCAGTGTGTGCCAGGGCTGTTCAGTGATTGGGAGCCAGACGCTGAATCCCTCAGTGGCCGAGTGTCTCCTTGTCGATGCCATAGATGCTGTAATAAGGTCCTCAGAGCCTCCAGGGCCTGGTTAGAGCCACTCTTCTCTAAGTCAGAGGATGGAGTCAGGTCTAACACACTAACTCCCATTTAAGGAAGTAGAGAATTACCATTGAAAGAAAGTGCTAGTGCTTTGTCGTAGGGGGGAAACCTTTAGCTCTCGGTTTAATTTGGGTATCCAGATCAGTTTATACCCTGGAGGTTCTGCCGAAGTAATCATCTTTCTTTTCCTCTGGCCATCCTGCACTCTATTTTCTTATGTTCTCTGTCGAACTAGGAAAGCTGGGTCATTCACACCTAATGAAAATGCAATGAGTCAGGGATCATTTGAGGAGTCTTCTGCATTGGATATCAAACCGCATTTACAGTGTGAGCTCCAATGCAGAAACGATGTGCCTACACGCAGATACCCACACAATGCAGATCACATACAGAAACGGAGCCTTGACTGGACGCAGTGGCTCATGCCTGTAATCCCAGCTCTTTGGGAGGCTGAGGCGGGCAGATCACCTGAGGTCAGGGGTTCGAGGTCAGCCTGGCCAACATGGTGAAAGCCCATCTGTACTAAAACTACAAAAATTAGCCGCGCATGGTGGCAGGCAACTGTAATCCCTGCTACTCGGGAGGCTGAGGCTGGAGAATCGCTTGAACCTGGGAGGCGGAGGTTGCAGTGAGCTGAGATCATGCCACGGCACTCCAGCCTGG
>NC_045450.1:69250788-69254766 GCF_002776525.5 Piliocolobus tephrosceles | reverse complement strand
AAAAAAAAAAGGCTGGGCGCAGTGGCTTACACCTGTAATCCCAGCACTTTGGGAGGCCGAGACGGGCGGATCACGAGGTCAGGAGATCAAGGCCATCCTGGCTAACACGGTGAAACCCCGTCTCTACTAAAAATGCAAAAAAATTAGCCAGGCGTAGTGGCGGGCGCCTGTAGTCCCAGCTACTCGGGAGACTGAGGCAGGAGAATGGTGTGAACCGGGGAGGCAGAGCTTGCAGTGAGCCAAGATCGCGCCACTGCACTCCGGCCTGGGCGACAGAGCGAGACTGTGTCTCAAAAAAAGAAAAAAAAGAGCCTTTAGTCATTCCCTATAAGGAATAAACCAAAAGGAGTTTATTTCTAGAGTAATGGGTTTTAGTTTTTACACTTTTTAATATTTTTGCAAAGTTTTTTGAGCAGGACAGGAGGGTGTTTTTGGTTTGGTTTGGTTTTTGTCAGTCAGGGGAAGTTATGAAAGTCATTCTGAAAAAAGACAGCAAGTGCTATAGTGATACATGGCCTCTTAGTGAGAGCTCTCCCTTCAACTTCAGCCACAAACCTGGCTCCTTCCAGCCCCAGCCTCAGGCCCCTCCCTCTTACACACATGGGCGCCTGCTGAGCCCTCCTTCCTCTTTGGTGGCGAGAAACATTTCTCCTTCCTCAGCCTTGCCCCCCTCCCCTTAGCCGCCTGCTAGAAGCCAGGCGCTGCCATGGCGACTGCCCAGCTGTCCCCTTGCTCTGGGCAGCAGGATGTAAGAATTCTTTCCCGTTTCCTTTCCTCCTCGCTCCGGGGAGCTCCCTCGGTGGAAGCTGACCACTCAGCTTTTTGGTGTGTGGGTTGTTTTTTCCCTTCCTGAGCCGTGTTTGCACAACCTCTCCGGAGTCTCTGTAAAGTGAGGGCAGCGTTAGAGTGAGCTGCAATCTTGCCGCTCTCTGGGGCAACTTCCTCCCGTCCTCCCCTTACCCCTTTCTTCTGCCTTGCTCTAAGGTTGAGTGTGGGGTTGAAATTCTGAAATGCTTCTCTCGTTTTTCTTTCCGTTGGCCCACAGATAACGTAGAGGGTGCCTGTGACATGCCTGGCGTGGTGATCAGTGCTGGGGCCATAACAAGACCCAGACAGATAGGAAAGTAGCCGAAAAGATCAAAAGGACTTACACGAAGAAGTTTCTAGGGTGGTGGGGGATCCTTAATTTCTTAATTTGGCTTTTTTGTGTTTCTCATTATTCTACACCTAGTATGTGTTTTTGTAATGAAAAAAAAAAAAAGTTGTTCAAAACATTTGCAAACGTGTTAAGAGAGTTGTGCGGTGCTTGGCCATCCAGATCCTCCTTCCTCCTGGGGTCAGTCCTCCAGCCAGGACTGGCTTGGGGATACGCAGAGGAGACTAGAATCTCTCTGGGGAGAAGGCCCCCAGTCAATGTGGGTCTTGTGTCGGGGCTGCCCTGGTGAAAACACTGGGTGGGCCTGGTCAGAATCTCTTCCTCAGAGCTGACCTGAGCCTGAGATTTCCAGTTTGGGTGGGAGGGGGAAGGGGGGAGGGGCAGGCCTTCCGAGCTTAGTGGGTACCATATGCCGTTTGTAACTTTTGGGGAATGATAAGAGCAGCTCATCCTGGTGGCTTTGGTGATTACAGAGGATTCTTGCCTTTGCCCCCCTTCCTAGCTAGCCGCTTTGTGGTCATCCTCCGTTTCCGTTGTCATTGATTTTTTTTTTCCCCATATCTCCATCACTTTGACTGCTCAGCAGCTCAGGCTTCTTCTCCCCCCCCCCCCCCTTATCCCCCCCCCCCCCCGCCCGCCTTGGTCCCCGCCCCCACTTGGTTCTCCCGCTGGGTCTCCCTGTGTGGTCCCTCCCACCCCCACTGTCTCTCCTTTACCGCCTCCCGCCTTTCCCTGCCCCATCCCTCTCTCTTCCTGAGAGGTTGGGAGGAGGGAAGAAGGGGAGGAGGAGGCACAGAGGAGGAGGAGGAGGCGAAAAGGCACTTCCAGGAGCCAGGAGAAGGCCAGAGAGAAGAGCCTGTAACAGCCACCAGGGCTGAGCTCCGCTCTGAGCCAGGCAGTGTCCCGAGAACGTTAGGATGCTGATTTGTTGACACAGATGAACTTAGTAAATGAAGGCAGGGAACCTTGAAGAGATGACCTGGGCATTGGACTGAGGCTCCCTTTACCTACCTGCAGGGCCCTGCCTGGGGCTTCTAGGTCTTCAGGGGTCCTTTCCAGGAGCCAGAGCTCCATCGTTGGCCTCTGATGAGGCTTCGTAGACCAGCGGAAGGAAGGGTCAGGCGCTTTTGAGAGTGGAGTTTTATTGATGTTAAACATGACAGCTGCCTTTTCATAAACAAGACTCTCCCTGGGTGGGAAGGGGAGGGCATCCATAGTCTCCAAATCGGGAACTTCCAGTGTGCAATCGGCCTGGGCTCTGAGTGCATGACACCGACCAGAAGGAAACCACGGTCCTCGGGATGGGGCTCCTGACCTTGCTGTATCCTCAGTGAGACAGGGCTCGGTGTGATGCTGTGATGCACATCTGAATCCTCGCGGCTTATGGGCAAGCAGAGGAGCTAGAGGCAGCACAGGCAGAAAGGCCTCCCGGTACCCAGGGCTGATGCTCAGTAGCTCTCCTGCTAATGATGGCTGTTCCCTCTCTTGGGGTTGGGGTTTTGGGGAGGGAACACTGGAGGGACTGTCCTGGTGGTCTTTGATGGACCAGCTCAGGAACCATGGACACTGCAGGAAGCTGCTTCATGCCGTCACTTGCTTAAAATAAAAGGCAGGCAGGCAGCAAGGAGGACGTGGGGAACTGAACTCTGAGCACTTCAGCTTTTCTGCCCTTGAGACCTTTGTCTCGTCCCCTCTCCCAACAGTGAGTTGTCACCATTTCCTCTTCTCCACCTCTTCCTCTAAGCCAGTGGGTCTCAAGGTTCAGCAGCCTCAGAATCACCCTGGGGCTCATCCGAGCACAGTTTCGGAGCTCCACTCTCGGTGTCTGGATCAGTAGGGCTGAGTGGAGTCTGAGTACTCACATTTCTAGTAAGTTCCTGGGTGTTGTGGTGCTGCTGGTCCAAGGACCACGCTTTGAGAACTGCTGCTGTAGACTTCAGCTCTGCAGCGCGCAGGGAGGATTGCGTGGCTCATTATCACTTCACCTCTCCAAGCCTCGGTTTCTTCATCTGTGAAATGGGTCTGTGATCTGTGCTGCCCTCACAGAGAAGAAGAATCTGCAATGTGCAGATTCTTGGAGTGGGGCCTAACCCCGCGTAAGTGCTTGATAGACTTAGGGCTCAGTTCCCTCCCAGATCTTCACTGTCTTCCATCTCTCCTCAAGAGAGACTCACAGGAGTGACTCCGTGACTGTGCGCCTCGGAGTGCCCCACTCTGAAACCCAGAGCTGGAGGCAGAAAGTTGTCCCCATTCTACAGCTGGAACAGCTGAGGCTCAGAGCATGAAGCACCCTCATCTGATGTTCCATAGCTAGAAGGAAGCCAGCTGGGATGTAGCCCCTGCTGGGATACAGCCCCGGCTGGGATGTGGCCCCGGCTGGGATGTGGCCCTGGCTGGGATGTGGCCCTGGCTGGGATGTGGCTCTGGCTGGGATGCGGCCCCGGCTGGCTGATCTCTGGAGTTTGTGCTCTTCTCAGTGTGCCAGGTTGCCTTAGCAAACAGTTGTGTGTAAGGGGTATGAGGTGCCAGGAGATAGCAAGAAACGGAGGGCAGACTCTGCCCATCTTGTTAAGGACAGAGCAGTGGACAGTTGTGAGGGCAGAGGCAGGTGCGCCAGTGTTCTGTGGTGGTAGCTGAAATCTCCTGGGGAGAGAGTGTCAGGGGAAAGGAGAAGACGAGGTGGAACGCTGTGGAGTGCCTGTGTGGAGACAGAGCGGGTGGAAGAGCCAGGGAGAAAGTAGAAGGCAGGATCAGCGCTATGAGAACCAAGATGGTGCCATGCCCTGGGTGCCATGGGAAGGGAGAAGTTCAAGGAGGGCAGA
>NC_045450.1:69236797-69250778 GCF_002776525.5 Piliocolobus tephrosceles | reverse complement strand
GCCATGCCCTGGGTGCCATGGGAAGGGAGAAGTTCAAGGAGGGCAGAATTGACAATGGTGCGAAACACCTGAGAACCAAGATGGCGCCATGCCCTGGGTGCCATGGAAAGGGAGAAGTTCAAGGAGGGCAGAATTGACAATGGTGTGAAACGCCACCAGTGGCCATGGAGAAGATGCTGTTGGCTTTGGCAATTAGGAGACCCCTGTGGTGCCCTGAGGGCAGTTTCACTGGAGAGGTGTGGGCGGTCAAAAACCAGCAATGATTCCCATCCGCCAAGCCCTTCAGATCTCGTTTCTTTTTCATGTAATCCTCCCAACCACTTTAGGAGGTAAGTATTTGACCCATTTTGTGGATGAGGAAACTGAGGTTTAGAGCCATTCAGGACTCCGGTCTGGGTCACAAGGCTAGTACATGTGGCGGTAAGTTTTTAAAGGATTCTGAAATGTGAACCTGCCATCTGGACGTTGCAGAGAAGGTTAAGGGTGTAGACTGTTCCACTGTGCTGAGGCCTCCAGCAGAAGCAGCTCATGGCATCTGTCTCTGGTGCCTGTGTTTGGGTGAAGTCTTGGGTCCCCTGTCCCCCACTGGGGTTGCCCAGTCTCCCTGTCTCCTCTGTCTAGACCTGGACTGTCAACCTCAGTCTGAAGAGATGGACCATTGGCCCTGTTGGGGACCAAGTGGCACAGTGGGGGTGATGGAGAGCCCGGGTACCAACCTTCTTCTGGGCAGTTTTGCCATCTTAGTGCATACACACACATACACGCACATATATATAACACACGTACACATACACAAATACTTGAATATATATACACACATATATGTACACCTGTACTCACAAATATATGTATATACACACATATACTAACACACCTATACACATATATATACATATTATACACACAAATATGTGTATATATACACATACACAAATTTACACACACACATCACATTAATATATACATGATGGCGTTTCTCTGTGCTCTTTAGTAGATATGCCAGTTTTCCTGTGTATAGGAGTGACAATAGCCCAAGGTAGACAAGGGAGCCTCGGGCTCTCCACTGCTGATGGGGGGCTGTGACTGCCACTGGGGTTTGTGGACCCAATTTGTTCAGAAGAGGGAAAGTAGCTGAACCAGGGACGAAGAACTAGCACTTCCCCTTCCACTGCCCAGCGTGAGGTCAAAAGGGGCTGAAAACCTCCTTCGGGGTGAGCGGCGTGGGGAAGAGGCCTCCAGTCTGCCGGGCAGCTGCAAAAACGGTGCGCAGACCAACAGGTTTTCCGTCTCAGACTCAGCTGACCTGTCACTGTTGTGCCAGATCTCTAGCAGCAAACATTTGTAAGCACAACGTGACTCGGATTTTCAGAAACAGGCCTGTCAGCAATCTTGTTGATCAAACCATTGTCAGATAAGCACCCAGCAGTCACCTAGCAAGCCATGTCCCCCTTTTCCCCACTCCCCCATGATCATTTAAATGACATCAGGCTGCGGTTCTGCAAGGTTCCCAGTGTCCTTGGGGTTGGGGCTATGACTTACTTATTGTACATCTATCTTGTGCCAGGCCCTGGGCTGGTACTTGGGACACAGGGACAATGCTTGTGGTTCTTCAACAAGAACCTGTGAGCCTACAGGGGCAAGGGGTGTTGCCCAAGGTAGACCTGGGGGGGTGTGAAAGAGGGGAAGGGTGGGTGATGTGGAGGGTTGGAGGGTGTGCAGAGCACGGCCGGCGTGTGGAGGCACTTGGCAGCCAGCAGAGAGGGCAGACGCTGGAAAAGCCGTGGCGCTCCACAGAGGAGCCGGCCAGAGCCGTGGGACGGGGGGCACATCGAGAAGAGAGAGGCTGGGAGAGCTGGCTCAGCCCAAAGGCTTGGCACTGGGCTGAACACGTGGTCAGGGTCCCCAGAAACTGCGTTGGCCCAAAGCAGGGCTAGTAACTTTCCTCCATGGAGGCTTGGGCCGGGGATGGGCAGTTTGGATCCAAGTCTGGGCTGACCACTGTGGAAATGGGAACCGGAGAGTGGTTACCATGGAAACAGACTCACTGTGTTCTTTTGCTTGTGAAATGCAGTCGGAGGCGAGTGTGCAGCCCCTCCTCCCCCTCAGGTCAAGGCTGCCATTTAATTAAGCACTTTGGTGTTGATGCTCTGACAACAGAGCCCTGGCTTCCCAGACACCACGGGGACTGCTGAGAAATGCTCTGGAGTTAAAGGGCTGCTCCCCCACACTCCGAGTCTGCACCCGCCGCCTGTGGCTGTGCACTTTGCACCTTAGAAGGGAGGAACTGCCCTCTCTTGCCCCAGTCTCGTTTCCTGTGCGCAGTGGCCACCTGGCAGCCCCGCCCTGTGTCAGGAGCTTGAGGTTGAAGGTTCCACCCTGACAGCTAGGTGGGTTTTGTAGCTTTCACATTTAATCACCATGGTCACCTGATAGGGGAGGCGTGAAATCACCCCTTTTTGGAAGGATCCCAAATGTCTATCAACTGATGGACTGATAAGCGAAATGTGGTCTCTCCATACAATGGAGTACTGTCCGGCCATAAAAAAGAGTGAAGTGGTGACCTATACACGCAGCAGCAGGGATGAACCTTGGCGATGTGGCACTGAGTGAAAGAAGCCAGACCCCAGAGGCCACAGAGCGTATGAGTCCATTTCAATGAAATGTCCAGCACAGGCCAATCCATAGAGACAGAAAGTGGACGAGTGGTTGCCAGGGCCTGTCCTCACTTCGCACATCCAGTTGGTCACCAGGCCCTGTTGATTCACCTGCGCAGTGGCCCTGAGATCATCCTTCCTTCCATCCCTGCTGCCTTGTCACCTACTGACCCCCAGAGGGCCATGGCCTGGTGGGGCAGCTCCCTGGAGAAAGGGGGCTAAGCACACACACCTAAGGTGTCCAGGCCCTTGGCTCTGGCCTCACTGTGTTGTGACTCTGGCCACATCACTTGGCCCCTGAGCCTCCAGCCCTTATCTATGAAGGTGATTTGGATGTTGATGATGAAAGTGATCATGGCGTCTCTACCTCATCTACCTCCCAGCATTGTTACAAAGACCAAATGAGATGAAACAGAAGCATGTTTTGTAAACTGAAAAGTGCTGTGCCAGTGTGAGTGTTTCCTTTAAGAAACACGTGTGAGATGATCAGTTTCCTTTAAGAAGTAAGTGTAGTGGAGTCCCTGAACCTGGACCTCACTGAGGATCACGTGTTCATGGTCTGCTGAGAGCTGTGTGTTCCTTAGCTCCCCAGGACAGATGGATGATCCATTAGACAGCGCGGCTTCTTGTCAAAGGCAAACTTGCTGGTTGCCCTTCCGGTTTTGAGATAATCACCAGGAAGTGAACTTGTCAGCTCCAGGCCCATGTCTCCTTTAGACAGGTGGTTTGTGGCCTTGGGTCTTGGTACTAACTTATGTACTTTGTGTGGGACTCTGCAGGGAGGTACTTAGATTCTAGGAAGAAACGCAGATTGATTTTTTTTTTTTACCTCAAAGTGTGATCTTTTGACCAGTAGCATCAGCATCACTGGGGAGCATCTTAGAAGCGTAAACCCCAGGCCTGTTTAATCAGAAGCTCCATTTAGGAAGATTCCCCCAGTGATGCAAATCCACGCAATGTTTGAGATGCAAACGTATCACTCTACGATGTCATTGGGTGCCTGGGAAACCCTCACACCTGCAACTAAATGCCCTGAGAGAGCATCAGTTCGTGCAAGTGGCTAACACAAGGTGAATGACTCCAAACCAGTGGCATCCCTATGTGCCAGCAACCACCAGTTAGGAATTGTAATGAGATCCTGGTGATAATGGCAATTAAAATATGAACTGGTTGTGAAGTAAGCTGAATAAGGATATGTGGTCCCCTCAAGAGGCACAGAACTTTGTTGGAAAACACAAAAGGGGTCCCGATTAAATGGGGACACCAATGGTTTAGAGCAGAGGTTCTCAACTGGGGGTGTTCTGCCCCCTTTGGGGGACATCTGCAATGTATGGAGGCATTTTTGTTTGTCATAACTGGTGGGTCCAGGTGAGGGGTGCTGCTCAGCACCCTGCAATTTACAGGACAGTCCCTACCAGAGAGAATGATCTGGCCCCAGATGCCAATTGAGCTGATATTGAACTATTTTGGTTTATCCTAGTGGAGTACACATGCACTCACATGTCACACGCACGCACATGCAATGCACACACACATGTGCACACACTGTTATGTTATGTTATGTTATGTTATGTTATGTTATGTTATGTTATGTTATTTGAGACAGGGTCTCACTTGGTCACCCAGGCTGGAGTACAGTGGCATGATCTCTACTCAACTGCAGTCTCAACCTCCTGGGCTCAAGTGATCCTTCCACCTCAGCCTCCCTGGTAGCTGGGACTACAGGTGCCCGCCACCGTGCCCAGCTAATTTTTTGGTATTTTAATTTTTTTTTTAGAGAGGGGGTTTCGCCATGTTGCCCAGGCTGGTCTCAAGCTTTTAGGCTGAAGTGATCCTCCCACCTTGGCCTCCCAAACTGCTGGGATTACAGTGGTGAGCCACCACACCCGGCCAATACACACATCACTTTAAAAATTCAAGAATATCAGGCCGGTTGCAGTGGCTCATGCCTGTAATCCCAGCACTTTGAGAGGCCGAGGTGGGTGAATCATGAGGTCAGGAGATCGAGATCATCCTGGCTAACACGGTGAAATCCTGTCTCTACTAAAAATGCAAAAAATTAGCTGGGTGTGGTGGCGGGCCCCTGTAGCTCCAGCTACTCAGGAGGCTGAGGCAGGAGAATGGTGTGAACCCCAGAGGCAGAGCTTGCAGTGAGCAGAGATTGCACCACTGCACTCCAGCCTGGGTGGCAGAGAGAGATTCTGTCTCAAAAAAAAAAAAAAAAATTTAAGACTATCAGATGATATTTTGGTAACAGAGCAGTGGAGGATGGGAGAACTTAGCATAGTGGATTGTGAAACAGATTTTAAAGTCATGATAATAAAAACAGTGTGGCATTGAAATAAAACTTAATGTGGATCAATGGAACAAAATAGCTCTCAAAGCCATTTTAATAAAAATGACTGTATAAGATAGAACAAGCCTAACACAGCCAATGGAAAGGTGTTCAGAATTCATTGTTGACCTAATTGCCTAGTCATAAGTGAAATATCCCTGGAGCCATATCCCAGGCCAAATTTAGAGCCCCTTTCCTTGTTTGCTCTTCATACCCACCCACATTGCCCCAGGGTGGTTCCTGTCTCTCTACAGTGTAGAGTCTGATTCCAAGTAGGACTGCAAAGATCGAGGCAAAAAGAGTTGATGAATTTCTGGTCTACAAAGAGGATGAATTTCTGGTCCCTATTAATAAGATCCACAGTTTGAGCCTTTTTAAATTTTCATTTTTAAATTTTTTTTGGCTGGGCCCTGGCACTGCTGGCGGCGCCCACATCTGTGCAATGGGCCCACCCAGAATTTGAGCCTTGATTGTAGGAAGGCTGTAGGCATTGCAGCCAGAGAGGCCTGGATTTAAATCCCAGCATGACCTTGAATTCCCTCACAACCTTTAAAGCGTCATGTGACTTCTCTGAACCTCCATTTCCCATCTGTGAAATGGGCATGAAGCCTGCAGCGCTGTTGCCAGGATTCAGGAGAGAGTGCCAAGGGCAGGGGATGAGTGCTTCCCCCCTGCCCTCTGCACATGGCGCTCCCAGGGAACGGCACCAGGTTCCTGCTGTGCTGCTCCAGGTGCACTCACGGCTCTTGGCCTCCTCGGGGTCACGACGTTGGGATGTTTTAACGGAGCACCATGTTCTCTTTTCGCTCTTGGCCACAGATGACGTCCGGTTGTTTGCCTTCGTGCGCTTCACCACCGGGGATGCCATGAGCAAGAGGTCCAAGTTCGCCCTCATCACGTGGATCGGTGAGAATGTCAGCGGGCTGCAGCGTGCCAAAACCGGGACGGACAAGACCCTGGTGAAGGAGGTTGTACAGGTACTGAGTTCCTCCAGGGTCTGGAGGTCACCGCTCACCAAGGGTTACCATCCTGCAAGGAGGGAGAGGGCTGGGTTGGACTCCTGGGTCCGTAGCTTAGCTGTGACTTGGGACAAGCCATGCTGTGTCTCTGCACCTGTAAAGCCATTGGTGAAATGTCACCAGAATTGTTTCAGGATGCGCGCTAGGAGGAGGTGACTGTGTTTGCAGTTCCACCTATCCCGTAACAGAAGCATAGCAGCTGGGTGCCTGCCTCCGTGGGTAGGGCAGGTTGCTTCTGGAGAAGGGGACTGGTGGGGGTACCAGAAGAGCGACCACTACCCTGTGGTGTCCTGGCTGGCTGTCGGTGATGGTGACAAGGATCCCGTGGGAGAATCCATGTGTGCCCTCTCTGAACAGTGCCTACTGTAAGTCTCTTCCATTCTGACATTTTCAATGTCAGAAACTTCCAACGTTGTTCACTTGGGATATGGGTTACGGTCATGTTGAGAAAAGAACATCTGAACTCCAAAAAGGTAATCCTGGGGTAGGGTAGAGGAGGGAGAAAGGTCTTTCCCTACTAAAGGGATCTCCATTTTGCAAAAGGATTTCTCACAACCCATGAACTAGGGAATCTCTCCCTCTTACCACCCCTTTAAACTGTTGTTCAGGTGAGCAGAAATAGTGTGTTACACATCCCTTCAGCAGCTTGTCTGTTACAGAGGGCGGGGGGTACCACTGCCCGTCCTCCACCGTGCACATTGTTTTAAAGATTCAAAGCAGTGTAATTGGTCCATGATAAAACAAACGTTTAAAAAGAATAGACTCAGCTGGGTGCGGCGGCTCACGCCTGTAAATCACAGCACTTTGGAAGACTGAGGCGGGAGGATTTCTTGGCTAAGGAGTCTGAGACCAACGTGGGCAACATAGTGAGACCCCATCTCTACAAAACATAAGAAAATAAAATGCGCCAGGCATGGTGGCACATGCTCATAGTCCCAGCTTCTTGGGAGGCTGAGGCGGGAGGTTCGCTAGAACCCAGGAGGTCAAGGCTGCAGTGAGCCACGATCGCACCACTGCACCCCAGCCTGGGCAACAGAGCGAGATCCTGTCTCAAAATCAATAAATAAAAATAAAAATAATAGTCTAATGATGGAAGTGGGTGATAGCTAAAGACACAGGGTTTCTTTTTGAGATGATGAAAATGCTCTAAAATTGACTATCGTGGTGGTTGCACGTATCTGTGAATATACCAAACATCACCAATTGTCAAAAACAAAAACAGCCTGGGCACAGTGACTCACACCTGCCATCTCAGCACTTTGGGAGGCCGAGGTGGGAGGATTGCCTGTGTCCAAGAGTTCAAGACCAGCCTGGGCAACATAGTATTAATATTACTCCATCTCTACAAAAGAATAAAAAATTAGCCAGGTGTGGTGGTGCATACTGGTAGTCCCAGCTACTTGGGAGGCTGAGGTGGGAGGATCACTTGAGCCTAGGAGGTCGAGGCTGCAATGAGCTGAGATCTTGCCGATGCACTCAGCCTGAGTGTGGTGAGACTGAGACCCTGTTGTAAAAAGAAAAACAACAACAAAATAGGCTATCTGCAATGCACTATCTTGAATTGGACCTTAGAACAGAAAAGCCGTGGAAATATGAATCAAGTCAGGAGTTTAATTAATTGTAATGTACCAATGTTGACTTTTTCACTGTGACAGATGTACCGTAGTAATGTAAGATGTTAACATTGGGGAAATATGTATGTGTGTGTGTTAAGGAAGGTAATATAGAAACTCGGTACTACTTCTTGCAACTTTTCTGTAAATCCTCTTCTAAATAAAAAAAAAAATTTTTTTTTAAGAGAGACGGGTCTCACTATATTGCCCAGGCTGGCCTCAAACTCCTGGGCTCAAGAGTTCCTACATCTCGTCCTCCAAAAGTGCTTGGATTATAGCCCACCACGCCCAGTCCAAAATAAAACTTTTATTTAAAAAATAACAATATGGCCAGTGCCATGGCTCATGCCTGTAATCTCAGCACTTTGGGAGGCCAAGGCGGGTGGATTACCTAAGGTCAGGAGTTCGAGACCAGCCTGGCCAACATGGCAAAACCCTGTCTCTACTAAAAATACAGAAATTAGCCAGGCGTGGTGGTGGGTACCTGTAATCCCATCTACTCAGGAGGCTGAGGCAGGAGAATCTCTTGAAACCAGGAGGCAGAAGTTGCAGTGAGCCGAGATCCAGCCACTGTACTCCAGCCTGGGGGACAGAGCGAGTCTCCAAAAATAAATAAATAAAAATAAAAAATAATGATAGGACATAATAGAGTCATGTGGTCCCCCGTCAGCTCCCGCTTTTGGACGTCCCTCCTGGCCAGTCTCCGGACGGGCTCGCCTCCTGCCTTTCAGCTTTGCTGTGGTCCCAGCCTACAGGTCACACTCTCTTCTGCAGCTATTTTTTTTAAGGCTAATGTAATTTCATAAATGATATGGCTGCACCGCCTCTGTAATTCATGGTTTTCTGGTAGCAGAGTGTCCTGGTTCACAAGCGTACTGTCATGTACTAAATGTTCCCCTGTTCTTGGTCTCTTAAGTTGCTTCCAATTTTTATTTTTATAAACAATGTTCCATCCAACATTTTAATACATGCGGCTCCTTTCTTCTGTTGAATTATTCTTTTAGAATACAATCTTGGCAGGTGGGGTTCTGGAGTTAAGAGGCAAGATCATCATTTTTAAAAGGTATGGGTGTCAGATTGGCTTTGAGCAGTGCTAGCACTGTGCCTGGGACCGAGGAAATGCTGACAAAGGCCGTTTGTTTCACATGCTAGTCAGCGTTCCTGGTTGACACTGCTGTCTGCACCCTGTCTGGCCCTGGAGCCCTTGTTTTGGAAAACCACTTACTCAACCCTACAGGCTGTTTTTCTCCAGGCCAGTTGGGTTTTAATGGTTAACCAGCTTCCAGGGGTCTTCTGAGGGGCAGCAAGATGGAAAATGGAAAAGAAGACCTGTTCTGTGGCCAAAGGTCTGCTGAATTCTGCCCGCCGTGTTTGGCCCACTCTTGGACGTGGCCAGGAGGAAAGGGAGCAGAGGGAGGGGGCGTTCGCCAGGATGTGTGCACAGGACACCACATTGCAGATCTTGCGATTCTCTTTTGTCTTCCCATTTAAAAAATTGTGGTAAAATACAGGCCAGGCGTGGTGGGTCATGCCTGTAATCCCAGCACCTTGGGAGACCAAGACGGGTGGATCACCTGAGGTCAGGAGTTTGAGACCAGCCTGGCCAACATGCCAACACAATGAAACCCCGTCTATACTAAAAATACCAAAAAATTAGCCAGGCGTGGTGGCGTGTGGTCTGTAGTCCCAGCTACACGGGAGGCTGAGGCAGGAGAATTGCTTGAATCCAGGAGATCACGTCAGGAGATTGAGCTGAGATCACAGCAAGACTCTAAAATAAATAAATAAATAATAATAAATTGTAAAATACAATAACATAAAGTTTACCATGTTAGCCATTTTAAATTACAATTCAGCAGCATTAAACAGAGTCACAATGTTGTGTAGCCATCACCGCTGTCTAGTTCCAGAACTTTCTCATCACCCCCAAAGGAAACCTCATACCCACTAAGGCAGTCTGCAGAGTTTCTTTCCGCTCTAGAACTCTTTTTCAGTTTGGGTAGGTGCGCCGGTAACTGAGGGGGATTGGAGGAAATTAATTCCCTGGTGGGAACCTTTAGGCGGGAGTGGTGGTGATAATTTATATGTTTGCAAGCTCGAGTAAGTTGAAGCACAAAGAGGAATTGCTTGGCTCTTGGTAGCGGGAAGTGCAAGGGTTTTGGCTTTAGGTGTGGCTAGATCGAGGGCTCACGCAGTATTTTCATCTCATCTCTCAGTTCTGTTTTTCTCTGCGGTTGGCGTCAGGCAGCCTCTGCACAGCCAAAGAAATGGTCCATGCTATGGTGGTCCCTCTGGGTCAGGATCCCAGAAGAGAGAGGCCGCTTTCCTCAGTGTCAATCAGTCTCTTCAGAGGACCCTGATTGGCCCAGCTTGGGTCACATGCACACCTCTTTGGGCAGGGAGGCGGGGTTTCGTGATGGGCAGCTCCAACGTAATCCCAGTTGTTAAAGAAAGGCATGCTGGTGAGTGAAGAAGCGCAGATGTGCGCTGCAGTGGGGGAGCTGGAATACTGTCCTGAACTACAGGTGCAGGCTCATATTTTGACCATTATCATTTGCATTTTCCACCTCTCCACTTAAAAATGTTAATTATCTGAAGCTGCTACAAGACCTTGTGTTTATGCTGCAGTTGCAAATAGAGCCATTTAGGTTACAAAGGGTCCATTCTGCTGGTATCAGGCTATCTTTCCACAGCCGCTAAAGCCATGCAGAGACTGGCATGCCCATCAGCTTCCCCTCTGCTTCATGGGGTTCAGAGCAGATGTTCTCTAAGGAACCTTCCAGATGGGCCCATTCTGGATGCCATGTCTTGGGGACCAGGTCACTTCCCCGGCTGCCTTTTTGCCATCATTTCCATGTGAAGAAGAAGTAGATTGGCTTTTAGTTTAAGATTACTGTATTAATAAACTCTTGACTTTGATTGTAATAAAGTAATGCACATACATTCTTGTGCTTTGTGTGAAACATGGAGGGTGTAAATTAATTGCATGGTCATTGATGTGGAGGGACTGGAATCCAGGGGGGCGTTTTTTTTTTTTTGTTTTTGTTTTTGTTTTTTTGGAGACGGAATCTCAGTCACCCAGTCTGGAGTGCAGTGGCACAATCTCAGCTCACTGCAGCCTCTGCCTCCCATGCTTAAGCAATTCTCATGCTTCAGCCTCTTGAGAAGCTGGGGATTACAGGTGTATGCCACCACGCCCAGCTAATTTAGAGGAGGGATCTGCATGTCACTAACCACCTGCCTGACCATGGGCAAGTCTCTCCCTCCCTGGGCCTCAGTGTCCTCATTTGTAAAATGAAGAATTGGATGAGTTGACTTGCTGTGTCATATTCTATTTTGGGGTATTCTGGAAATTTTTCTTTTCTTTTGTTTTAATGGAGTAATTTGTTTATGAAGGCATTCTACCTTTATATGAACCTTATTTTACTTTGCCAAGGGGGAAGGTGTAGTACAGTGGACTTTGGAGCCAGGTGGCGTGGGTTCAAATTTCAGCTCCATCACTTACTGTGTGACCTTGGGCACATGGCTTACCCTCTCTGGGCTCAGTCACCTGATGTGTAAAATAAAGGTAATATAGTGCCTGCCTTGTAGGGTTGTGGTGGGGATTAAATGAGCAAATATAGGGAAAGTGCTTAGAACAGTATCTTAATTTCTGGGACCCGAAAGTAGTAGCTGTTATTTCCAGTTTTCCGTTTAGACAACCCCGTGATGCACAGTTTGGGCAGGAAATGTTTCTACACTGTAGATTATTTCCTTAGGAGATGCTAGATACAGATGCCGAGCTCCAGGGCATGAATCTTGTTGTTCACCAATATTGCCAGTTGTCTTACAAATGGCTTGGGCCAAAGTCACAGCCATCAGCCACACAGGAAGGCTCTGGCCTCACCCGCACTTGCCAGCGCTAACCTCAAAAAGTTCATACTTCACCTGTGGCCAGCACACAGGTGCATCAGCATATGGGGAAACTGAGGCCCACAGCAGTGACAGGACCTGCTCTAAACCCACAGCTAATGAATGACAGAGCTGGGGCTAGAGCCTGGAAGAATTAGGAGTGAAGTTCGACTCTGATCCTCTTTGGTCTGTATTCAGAGCCTGAGAAACTGAGAGGCGTCTGTGGCTGGGGGAAAACAAGACAAAACAAGACAAATGCCAGCAAGGCCACGGGGCAGCAGGGGCTGCCAGGCAAGCTGGGCGGGGCGATTGCGACGCCCAGACTCGCGTCCGGGGAATGCGCTGAACGCACAGCACGCACGGCTGGCTGGCCACAGCTGTTGTCTGCCACACAGAAGTACCCGGCTGGTGCCCAGGACAGAACCTCGGTCCCATTGTTCTCATGTCTCTGCAGGATTGTGGGGACAATGCAGTGACCGCTGGTAGTGACCTACGATGTGCCAGGGCCAGGCTTTCTTGATTTAGAGCCACACTTGGTCAATGCTGCATCATGCTTGTCTTGCAGAATGGGTTCATTCACTTGATCCTTTTATTTATTCTTTAACATAATATGAACATTCACGGAGCCAGGAATCCAGAGGGCGTGCAGCTCAACTGTCAGGGTCAGGAACAGAGGACATCAGAGGGTGCTGCCTCTGAGCAGAAGTGGAAGTGGGAAGGACGACGTGCCAGGGATGGTGTGAACTAGCTAATTGGAGTCTATTCTGATGGCTTCTAAGCCCCAGGAGTAACCAGGCTTAGTGACTCACACCTGTAATACCAACACTTTGGGAGACCAAGGCAGGAGGATTGCTTGAGCCCATGAGTTGGAGACCAGCCTGGTCAACATAGTGGGACCTTGTCTGTACTAAAAATAAAAAAAAAAACTAGCTGGCGCGTGGTGTTGCATGCCTGTAGTCCCAGCTACTCAGGAGTCTGAGGTGGGAGGATCACTTGAGCCCAGGAGTTGGAGGCTGCAGTGAGCTGTGTTCATGCCATTGCACTCCAGCCTGGGGGACAGAGGAAAGCCCTGTCTCAAAAATAAGTAAATAAATAAATAAAAATAAACGCTAGGGGCAGGATCGGCTTAATTTCTGGGACCAGATTTACCCACCCCTCCCCTCTGAGGGCCTCTTTTGGGTACCAATGTGGCAATAATATGAATAACAGTGGTTTTATTGTGGCCCTACTATGTGCCTGACACTCTTTGAAGGACTTTCCGTGTATTAAGTCATTTGTCCTTCACGAGGCCAGGTCTGCCACTTTTCCTGTTTTATAGATGAGGAGCTTGGGATCCGAGGAAGCTGAGTAACTTGTTCAAGGTCCGGGTGCTTGGACATGGCAAAGCTATGCCTGGAATCCAGGCTGTGGGCTGAGAGCCCCGACATGGCCACTTCACCACACTGAACGTTTCCCAAGCCATCTGGCACCAGGGAAGAGGTTCGAAGGCCATAAGCAGGGCTGGACACTCCTTTTGCAGACTCCTGTTGCCCATGCAATTAGTTCTCAAATTTTCTGATTCTCAGTTTTCCTTGATGGTGGAATCTTTAAACTGGAAAGTGAACTTTGTTGGTCTGTGCCTACTTTAAAAAAATGCGGCTGTGTAAAATGGAGAAAGCTATGGCATGTAGGGAGTGAGGCTCAAGTTGATATTCTGGCTCCATCAGCTCACAGGCGTGGGACTTTGGGCAGGTATTTATCACTAGAATTTCTGTGTTTTCACTTAGGAAAAAGAGAATGTAAAATGTCACAGAGTGGTTGGAAGGATTAAAGAAAAGCAGTGGGTATGTAAAGGGCTTCTCCATTTTGATGCCCGGTGAACTATTTATCCGTCAAAACCCTGATTTCTTACCCCATTCTCCTACCAGCCTCAATCAGAATTAATTGTGTCTGCATCTGTATCTACTATGGTCTAGATAGTATTATAATTAAGGAATTATAATTAAGTAACTAACAAGGAGATAATCTCCTAGAAGGCAGAAGTCATGGCTGCTTTGTGAATCGTACTCCTAGTGCTGGAAGATTACTGTGTGCTTGCACATAACAAAGGCTAAGAAATGCAGAAATGAGGCCGGGCGCCATGGCTTATGCCTGTAATCCCAGTACTTTTTGAGGCTGGAGCAGGTGGATTGCTTGAGCTCAGGAGCTTGAAACTAGCCTGGGCAACATAGTGAGACTGCATCTCTGTTTTAAAATAATGTTTAAAAATTAAGAAATGGGCTGGGCATAGTGGCTCATGCCTGTAATCCCAGCACTTTGGGAAGCCGAGATGGGTGGATCACTTGAGGTGAGGCGTTCGTGACTAACCTGGCCAACACAGTAAAACCCCGTCTCTACTAAAAATACAAAAATTAGCTGGGTGTGGTGGCATGTGCCTGTAATGCCAACTACCAGCTACTCAGGAGGCTGAGGCATGAGAATTGCTTGAAC
>NC_045450.1:69232971-69236697 GCF_002776525.5 Piliocolobus tephrosceles | reverse complement strand
AAAAAAAAAAAAAAAAAAAAAAAAAAAAGCTTATATAGGCTCTTTGGGTATTACCAGGACAGAAACTTATAAAGGCTCAGTAACTGTTCTCTGCATTAAATTAAATTGTGGAAGCTAATTACACTCAGGGGACTCGGGGCTAGGTTGAAATTTCCAAATCTCTGCTTCTGTTTCAATAGAAAGCAGGAGGCTGAGTGCAGTGGCTCACGCCTGTAATCCCAGCACTTTGGGAGGCCGAGGCGGGCGGATCACCTGAGGTCAGGAAATCGAGACCAGCCAGGCCAACATGGTGAAACCTCGTCTCTACTAAAAATACAAAAATTAGGCTGGGCTTAGTGGCACACACCTGTAATCCTAGCTACTCAGGAGGCTGAGGCAGGAGAATCGCTTGAACCCAGAAGGAAGAGGTTGGAGTGAGCCGAGATTGTGCCGCCTGCACTGCAGTCTGGGAGACACAGTGAGACTCCATCTCAACAACAACAACAAAAATTAGAGAAAGCAGGAGTGAGAGCTGACTGGGGCAGCCAGGAGAACCTGCACCCCTCCGTGGGATGAGATTTATGAGGCTGCTGCTCCCCTCTGCAAAGCATGAGTTACCACTTAGCACTGTGTGGACCATCCATAGACCGCCCGTTGCCTTCAAAGGGCTTCCACTGTTTATTTCTATGTGGAGTGTTTACGCCTCCTTAAGCCAGTGGTTCACGGAAGGACTCTGTATTTGCATAACCAGAAGGCCCTTTTTGGCCTGATGCATTTCACCTGGGCCTGGGCTCAGGCCAGGGGCACTTCTTGTTGCTCATGTCATACATATATATATTTTATATATGTATATATAATAGATATAAATATTTATATTTATATTATGTTATATATACATATATAATATATAAATATTTATGTAATATACATTTATATAATTTATATAATATATATATTTATATAAATATATATTTTTATAAATATATAAATGTATATAAATATATAAATATATATAAATATATATACATATTCATATATAGTATATAACATAAAATATAGAATGTATATAATATATATTACATATATTATAAATATATATATTTTTATATATATATGTTTGTTTGTTTGTTTGTTTTTAGATGGAATCTCACTCTGTTGCCCAGGCTGGAGTGCAGTGGCGACATCTTGGCTCACTGCAGCCTCCGCCTCCCGGGTTCAAGCGATTCTCCTGCCACAGCCTCTCAAGTAGCTGGGATTACTGGCAGCTGCCACCACGCCCAGCCTAATTTTTGTATTTTTAGTAGAGATGGGGTTTCACCACGTTGGCCAGGCTGGTCTCAAACTGCCTTAAGGTGATCTGCCCGCCTCAGCCTTTCAAAGTGCTGACATTACAGGTATGAGCCACTGTGCCTGGCCTCGTGTCATATATGTTTAAAACACAAATTGCACAATTGAAAACTCAAAAGCTCCCATGCAGCCTGTGAATGGTGGGATCAGGTACTGCATATGGAGGGCCAGGCTTATTCATCCATGAGCTGGGGGCTGTACTGACCCCAATATAGAGATGAGGAAACTGAGGCTTAGAGAGGACTAGTTATTGAGCCAAGGTGAGTGTTCAGGCAGAAGTCAGATGGTGGGGGACCGGAGGCCACTTTCAATGTGGGACTTTTATAATGGGAGAGCAGTGAGGAGCCCTGGGAAGATCTGAAACTGAAGAGCGATGGGTCTGCTTTGCGGATCTTTTACTTAAGAGGTTAAAAGCCCTTGGGGAGCTGAAATGGGAGGATTGCTTGAGCCCAGGAGTTCCAGACCAGCCTGGGCAATATAACGAGACCCTGCCTCTACAAAAAATATAAGAATATTAGCCGAGCGTGGTGGTATGTACCTATAGTCCAAGCTACTCGGGAGGCTGAGCCCAGGAGGTCAACGATGCAGTGAGCTATGATCACACCACTGTGAGGATGCAGTGGCACTCCAGTGTGGATGACAGAGCAAGACCCTGTCTCAAAGAAAAAGTCTTAGAGAAAAAAAAATCTCTTAGGAGAAAGAAGGCGATCCCTGCATCCCAGGTTTGGGCCTGGGATGTATATGAAGCCACCTTAATAAGCAAAGAATGCTGCCCAGCAGGCTGTGACCTGGCTGCCCTCCACCAAACTCCAGACCAGTGCCAGCCTGCCCTAGCCTGGTACCTGCCCCAGGCACCTGCCAGCAGCTGGTCTCCGGACGCTCTGGTGCGGTGATTCCCGACACAGTCGCTAGCATAGTATCCAGTCGCTGTGCTGTGAGGATGCAGCATTCGAACGTGTGCAGGTCTTAACCTGAAGAAATCAATCTGGAGAGGTCTTTGTGTGTGAAGTGCATGTTTCCCAGCCTTCAGGAAAGGCCGAAGGCTCACTGCACTCTCAATCTTGCCCCTGTGTACAAGTGTCTTTCCTCCCCATCTTTTCTTCCCCTTCCCTGCACGCTTTTGTCCACCTCTTGTCATTCTTTGTTCCCGGACATCTTGCCTCGTGAGATTCCCTTACGAAACAAGCACACACGCTTAGTCTTCACCCCATGGTGGTTTTATTCTAAGTCGCTGTGGTTTGCCCAAAGGGTTCCGACAAAATGCAGGAGCTAAGTGATCAGCCACTACCCCCGACCTCACACAGAGGGGTCTGCCCCTTCCCGTGGAGCCCTTGCCACAGCCTTTAGCGAAGCAGAGATGACAGCCTGTGTCCTTTCTCTTGACATTTCATAAATGCTTTTTGTTTTTATAATTTTTCTTTTGAGATGGCATTTTGCTCTTATCACCCAGGCTGGAGTGCTGTGGCACAGTCTCGGCTCATGGCAACCTCTGCCTCCTGGTTCAAGTGATTCTCCTGCCTCAGCCTCCCAAGTAGCTGGGATTACAGGTGTATGCCAATGCTCCCAGCTAATTTTGTTGTTTTAGTAGAGATGCCATGTTGGCCAGACTGGTCGTGAGCTCCTGACCTCAGGTGATCCACCTACCTGTGCCTCCCAAAGTGCTGGGATTACAGGCATAAGCCACCGTGCCCGGCCTGTTTTTATTACTGTAATGGCCAAATATTATTTTGTAAGTGGATGTAGTACAACATATGTAAGTCTGTGATACACATTTTGTGTGTATGTACACCTCTGTATGGTGTGTGTGTGCATGCCTGGGTGTGGGAGTGGATGTGTGTGTGCATGTGTGTATATATATGTGTGTGCACTCCTGTGTATGAGTGTGGATGTGTGTGCACGCATGTGTACATGTGTGTATGCATGCTTGGATGTGCATGTGTGTGCATACCTGTGTGTGCATTGCATGCATCTGTGTGTATGCACACGTGTCGATGTGTGTGCATGCATGTGTATATGTGTGTGCATACCTGTGTTTCTATGCACCTGTGTGTGTATACGTTTGTGTGGACATATTCCTGTGTGTCTGTGTGTATGTCTGTGTGTGCATGCCTGTATGTACATGTGCATGTATATGTGTGAGAGGGTGTGTGCATGCCATGTGTGTGTGTGCACCTGTGTGGGTGCATGCCTGTGTGTGTGCATGCCTGCATATGTGTGTGGGGGTGTGTACATATCTGTGTGTGTGTGCACATCTGCATATGTGTGTAGGGGGTATGCATATCTGTGTATGTGTGTATGCCTGTGTGTGTGTGTGTTGGTGTGTGCATATCTGTGTTTGTGTGTGTGCATGCCTGCATGTGTGTGTGCATATCTGTGTGTGTGTGCATGCCTGCGTGTGTG
>NC_045450.1:69227070-69232871 GCF_002776525.5 Piliocolobus tephrosceles | reverse complement strand
TGGGTGGGTGTGTGTGCATATCTGTGTGTGTGTGCATGCCTGCGTGTTTGTGTGGGTGTGTGTGTGTGCATATCTGTGTGTGCGTGCATGCCTGTGTGTGTGTGTGTTCCTCCACCTGCTGAGTTCCCTGGTGTGGAGTGAATCCTGTGATCTGCTGGTTACTTCAATTCCCTTGTCCTCAATTTTCTCATCTGAAAAATGTGTATGATAATATCTCACTGATGGAATTGTGAAAATTCAGTAAGATACCATGTATATAATAAGTGCCTGGTGTATATGAAGTCTTACATAGATACTATTTACTTACTTTTCCAACTTCTGCTGAAAAAATGGAAACAGCCTGGTATTTACTGGCAATGAACATCTTTGAGTATGTATGTTGTCATTAAAAAAAAATTCTGTTACTTCTTTGGGAAAAATCCCCAAACATAGATGTGGCCGAGGAATAAGAAATGCTGGACACGATTTCGATGGGGCAGAAGTTGAAGATCTGAACCTGGATTTAATCTCTAGCTTGTCAACTGATCAATAAGCCTGGGCTATTTGGAGCTCTGGGTTAAGGGGGATTCTGAGGCTAAGCCTGGACTCAGTGGGGAAAGTGCCATGATTAATTTGTAATGTCTGCTGTGGACACTGGAGAGAGGAGAATGTGTTTCCCGCATGCTTTCTATGCCTGGTCTAGATGAAGCTGTAGTTAGAAATTAGGCAAGGTGCATATGGGGCTTCTGTAAATCTCTGTGGTCAGGAAAGCCGAGCCTTAGACCCCAGCCAGTTGCCCAAATGCTGAAGAGGTCGGGGGCTCTGTCGGGATCACGGATCCAGGCGTAAGAACATCTGCCCCTATTTGGTTTTGGCCAAAACACTCACAGTATGCTTCTAGGACACCACAGCGTGCTTCTGGGACGCCACAGCATGCTTCTAGGATGCCACAGCGTGCTTCTGGGACGTCACAGCGTGCTTCTGGGATGCCACAGCGTGCTTCTGGGACGCATGCCTTCCATCTTCATTAGATGGTTACCCTGTGTCCACCTGAAATACAGCCGTGTGTCTCTGTCTTGGCTTTTGTTCTCTCCCAGTACAGCAGGGTCGCGTCACTCCTGAACTGCGAGGGTTTGACCTGGGTGCCTTTGTTCCTGAATCTGTCAAAACCTAGCCAGTGCCATTTTGATCTGTTAGTTTTTTCCTTTATCTATGATGACTCATGCTTATTATAAGAACCTGTTCTGGCAAGGTGTGGTGGCTCACACCTGTAATCTCAGCACTTTGGGAGATCTAGGCAGGCAGATCCCCTGAGGTCAGGAGTTCAAGACCAGCCTGAGCAACACGGTGAAACCCTGTCTCTACTAAAAATACAAAAATTAACCAGGTGTGGTGGTGCACACCTGTAGTCCCAGCTACTTGGGAGGCTGTGGCGGGACAATCGCTTGAACCTAGAAGGTGGAGGTTGCAGTGAGCCAAGATGGTACCACCATACTCCAGACTGGGCAACAGAGCAAGACTCTGTCTCAAAAAACAAACAAACAAACAAACAAAAAAGAACCCATTCCTTTTGAGTAAATGATGCCTTGCTGGTAGATTTTAAAACCTCAGTCTTTTAAGCACTTTGACTAGTTGTGGGAGGGAGGTGTCGGGGCCTCGGTGGGGTTGGCAACGCCCAGTGGGTGCCCAGTGGGTTTCATGGCTGTGGGTTTTCAATTGGCTACCGTTCCTTGGAGATTGCCTTGTCGCCTAGCAAGATGCGGGGTGCTGGGGACTGTGGCTGCTTTTCTTCAGCAGTCCACGGTCTTTGGTTTATAAGTCATCATCACCCACTTGTGGAAAGGACACATTCATGTGGCCAGCATGTGTCTTGTCTGTCCCCAGCGCCATCTCATGCCTGCGGGAGGGGAGATTCTAGCCCCCACACCTTATTGCGAGGGTTTGGGATGGACCTGAAGCCAGCCTGCAGCCTTCGTTGTGAGAGCCATGCTCTGATCCCAAAGCTGACTTTTCCATGCCAGGTTTCCCCGTTGCCTTAGGATCTGGTGTCCCTGGTGGAACTTCGTCCCATGTCCATGTGCTTTGGAGGTTTATGCATAGGATCCCTGGATGACGGGTGGGGAAAGGTTGGGGGACCCTGTTGTCTAGCCGCCTTCTTTCACAGAGGTGGAAACCGGGGCCCAGAGCCATTCAATACTGTCTTCTGGGCGTTTTAGAGCCCGCTGCTTCTATTTTTCTATTCTCAGCCTGTCAGAGAGACCAGTCAGTACCAGAATTTTGGCTTCAAGTGTTTACTAACATGTGTCCGTGGGAAGAACAAATTGTGTTGCTTTCATCGTCTTTCAATACAGTGAAGATCAGCTCCTCTCCTGGCCCCACTTCGTAGAAATACGCATTCCAGGCCGGGCGCGGTGGCTCAAGCCTGTAATCCCAGCGCTTTGGGAGGCCGAGACGGGCGGATCACGAGCTCAGGAGATCGAGACCATCCTGGCTAACACGGTGAAACCCCGTCTCTACTAAAAAAATACAAAAAACTAGCCGGGCAAGGTGGCGGCGCCTGTAGTCCCAGCTACTCGGGAGGCTGAGGCAGGAGAATGGCGGGAACCCGGGAGGCGGAGCTTGCAGTGAGCTGAGATCCGGCTACCGCACTCCAGCCTGGGTGACAGAGTGAGACTCAGTCTCAAAAAAAAAAAAAAAGAAATACGCATTCCTGACTTCACAAATGGAACTGCCCAAGAACCCCCACTCATGTTTTCTCCCCGGAGCTTCCCCTGCACCCACATTCTGTGCATGGGTTAGGAATATCCTCATGGCCCAAACACTCCGAGTAGCAGACCCTACACTTGTACCCCGACAGGCCTCCCCGTTCCCCTGAAGCTAGTCCTGGGTTTGGCTTTGGAGTTTGCAGCCGATTTGTCACCTTCTCTCTGCCAGTTTCACTGACCTGGTTAATTCCAAGGAATTCCTGGGACTTCCCTTCATTACAAAATAAACGTTAGGAATGAGAAGAGGAACCAGCTACTGCCTGTGTCTTCACTCTGAGTGACTGAGGGAACTTCATTGTATCTCAAATTCCCCTAACGATCCTGAGAATGAAGGTGAGCCCACAGTCCTGTAGAACATTCTCTCTGACTGTAGAGCACTCCGCTTTGTACCAGGCATTCTCATCAAGTGTGCAAGCCCCTTTTACGCTCATATGCCCCTCACAGCAGCCCTAGGATGTGAAGCTGCTGTTGTCCCCATTTGCAGATGAGGAGACTCAGGCTTAGGGAGGTTGAGTCCCCAGGGAGGCTCAGGCCACTGGAGATGCCTGTGGACAACGGTGCCTGTTTGTATTTGGCCTGGACCTACTCCCAGCATCCTGGGGTTTAAGCCCCGGCAGTTGGGAGCCATTTACAAATGAAAAGGGGTGGGGTATGGTGGCTCATGCCTGTGATCCCAGCACTTTGGGAGGCCGAGGTGGGTGAATCACTTGAGGCCAGGAGTTCGAGGCCAGGAGTTCGAGACCAGTCTGGCCAACATGGTGAAACCCTGTCTCTACTAAAAATGCAAAAATGAGCTGGCCATGGTGGCTCATGCCTGTAATCCCAGCTACTTCAGAGGCTGAGGCAGAAGAATTGCTTGAACGCACAAGTGGAGGTTGTGGTGCACTGAGATTGCACCACTGCATTCCAGTCTGGGCGACAGAGTGAGACTCTGCCTCAAAAAATAAAAATAAATAAAAATAAAAATGAAAAGGATGGGCCGGGCGTGGTGGCTCACGCCTGTAATCCCAGCACTTTGGGAGGCTGAGGTGAGCGGATCACCTGAGGTCAGGAGTTCGAGGCCAGCCTGGCCAACATGGTGAAAGCCCGTCTCTACTAAAAATACAAAAAATTAGCAGGGCGTGGTGGGGTGTGCCTGTAATTCCAGCTACTCGGGAGGCTGAGGCAGGAGAGTCACTTGAACCCAGGAGGTAGAGGTTGCAGTGAGCTGAGATTGCGCCACTGTACTCCAGCCTAGGTGACAAGAGCAAAAACTTCGTCTCTAAATAAATAAATAAGAAAAGGATGATTTAAAACCAAGATAGGAGAACATGCACTTTAAAATCCAGCCTTGCAAATAGACGGCTAGACTGTACAGAGTCCCCGTACCTAACCCGTACCCTCTGCTATATTACCCTCCTCAGAAAGGTGGAGACAAGTTTTGCTGCCTGTTTGTTTTGCATCTTTGAAGCATGAATGTATAAGCACTTCAGAAAGGTCACAGGGACAAAACTTATCTTCATTCATGACCAGCCTGGCCAACGTGGTGAAACCCCGTCTTTACTAAAAATACAAAAATTAGCCAGGCGTGGTGGTGGTTGCCTGTAGTCCCAGCTACTCAGGAGGCTGAGGCAGGAGAATCACATGAACCCGGGAGGCAGAGGTTGCAGTGAACCGAAATGGCACCATTGCACTCCAGCCTGGGCGACAGAGTGAGAGTCCGTCTCAAAAAACAAAAACAAAAAAACTTGTCTTCCACTTGCTGGTTGCATAATTCCAAACCATTCAAGTAGCTTCAGCCGTTTGGAGTCAGACTTAGTTGGATGAGGCCCTTGGGAAAAAATCCTGCTTTGGCCAGAAAAGAGAAGTCCGCTGTCTGGCAGCTATGAGAGAGCACCACCGAGCTCCTAGACAAAACAAAGAGCTTTCTTCAGCCACAGGTGCCAGTGTCCCCAGACTGACACATGTTGCCGTGCAGTCTCTGGCAGGTTGTGGCAGCCCCCTTGAGGGCTTGGCAGTCTAGAGCAGCCCCTGGAGGCGGGATGTGGGGAGAAAGTGGGGCTGGCACCAGGAACGCATCCCCAGGGCCCTGCCGGGAAGTTGCTGTGTCCCCTGGGATGAATTGTGTCCCCTCTCTGGGTTGCTGCTGGTCCTCTATGTAATGAAGAGGTGAATGGCAGGTCTGAAGGGTGAGGTGCAGTGGTGCGATCATGGCTCATGGTAGCCTCGACCTCCCAGGCTCAAGTGATCTTCCTGCCTCAGCCTCCCAAGTAGCTGGGACAACAGGTGCACACCACCACTCTTGGCTATTTATTATTATTATTATTATTATTATTATTATTATTATTATTATTGTTATTGTTTGTAGAGACAGGGTCCCACTATGTTCCCCAGGCTGGTCTTGAACTCCGGGGCTCAAGCGATCCTCCCTCCTTGCCTTCCCAGAGTGCTTGGGATTATCAGCATGAGCCACCACGCCCCACCACCTCCCTTCACTATTTTGTTTAACTGAAACAAATTACAAAGAGTAAAACGCACAGATCTTAGGAATACTACTCGATGAATTTGTGTGTGTGTGTGTGTGTGTGTGTGTGTGTATTTTTTTTTTTGAGACAGAGTTTCGCCCTTGTCACCCAGGCTGGAGTACAATGGTGCGATCTCGGCTCACTGCACATTCTACCTCCCCGGTTCAAGCGATTCTCCTGCCTCTCACGCCCAGCTAATTTTTTGTATTTTAAGTAGAGACGGGGTTTCGCCATGTTGGCCAGGCTAGTCTTGAACTCCTGACCTCAGGTGATCCACTTACCTCGGCCTCCCAAGGTGCTGGGATTCCAGGCGTGCTCCACTGCATCTGGCCCAAGTTTTTGTGTATTTTGAATGTTCGTTGTGCCTACCTTTGAAGCCACCACCCAGATCAGGACATGGCACAGATGCCCAGATGTCCACCCCCTCAGATGGTCTCTAAGCTCTGCAATTCCTGATTCTCTTTGCCTGATCACATTATTCTTTCAGACTCCTTAATGTTCTGCATTATTATTATTATATAGTCTAGACCTGCACTATTATATTATTATTATA
>NC_045450.1:69207198-69227060 GCF_002776525.5 Piliocolobus tephrosceles | reverse complement strand
TATTATTATTATATAGTCTAGACCTGCACTATTATATTATTATTATATAGTCTAGACCTGCACTATTGCCGGCCACTTCAAGCACACCCGGCCATATCACTGTGTGCGTAGACCTGGAGGAACACAGCGTTTCTAAGGCTGGGTTCAAAAGAAATGAATGTAAAGGACCTCGTCAGTAACTTTTAGCATTGATGACATTGTGGAAATGACAATATTTTGCATATATTGGATTAGATAAAATACTATTACAATTAATGGCACTGGTTTCTTTTTTACATTTTTCACTGTGGCTAGGAGAAAATTGAAAATTCCAGGCCAGGCACAGTGGCTCTCGCCTGTAATTCTAGCACTTTGGGAGGCCAAGGCAAGTGGATCACTTGAGCTCAGGAGTTTGAAACCAGCCTGGGTAACATGGTCAAACCCTGTTATCTACAAAGAAAAAAAAAAATAACCGGGCATGGTGGTGTGTACCTGTAGTCCCAGCTGCTTCCGGGGCTGAGGCGGTACGATTGCTTGAGCACAGGAGATGGAGGTTGCAGTGAGCTGAGATTATACCAATGCACTCCAGCCTGGCAGCATGGGTGACAGAGTGAGACCTGTCTCAAAACAAAAAAAAAGGAAAGAAAGAAAATTCAAAATTCTGGCCTTTGGGAGGCCAAGACGGGTGGATCGCCTGGGAGGCAAGACGGGTGGAGCTGGAGACCAGCCTGGGCAACATGACAAAACCCACATCTCTACAGCAAAATACAAAAATCAGCTGGACGTGGTGGCTCGTGCCTGTAGTTCTAGCTACTAGGAAGGCAGAGGTGGGAGGATCGCTTGAGCCTAGGAGGTTGAGGCTGCAGTGAGCTGAGATCGCACCGCTGCACGCCAGCCTGGGTGACAGAGTGAGACTGAGTTTCAAAAAAAGAAAATTTAAAATTCTGTATGTGTCCGCATTGCTCTAGGCCCTGGAAGTCTCCTTCTGATGAAGGACTTACCTCCTGAATCTTGCCACCTGCCCCTGGCCCTGTGGGTGTTGGTGGCATGTGGGTGCTGGCGAGTGCTGTGTTGTGAGGAGGTGTGTGTGGCATAGGGGTGGCGACACTCTGCATACATATGTTCCCTGTGGTTTCCAGCCTCAGGTGCAAGGCAGACTTCAGCTGCTCCACGCAGGCTCCCTCCAGTCTCAGGCATTGCTCCCAAGTCAGACTCCGTCTGCCCAGTGCCATTTTTGCTTGGCTTCTGCCTCATTTTGAAGACTTCCAATGAAGCCTACTCCCCGGTGGTGCTTGCAACTCCCTTATCTTGCAGGAGCCGCTGGAAGGCGTGGAGGTGGAGAGGTGCTGAGGTTGTTTTGAATTGGTTTTTGGGCTGAGGCTCAGGTCAGACATTTTGGGGACATTCTGTGGCACTGGATGGGAGGCTCAGGTCAGACATTTTGGGGACATTCCACGCACTGGATGGGAGGTGCTGGCTCACCTCTGTAAGCCTCTGGGGGCTTAGAGGCACCCTGTGTAGGATGGAGGCCTGCTAGTACCCCTTCCATGCAGCCTGACCACCTGGGCCCCGGCAGAGTTGGTGCTGGCCCTGTAGAAGGTGGGAGCGGCTTGGTGTCCACTCTGGAGCAGGCTGGGGTCCAGCTCTCGCTCCAAGGGAACTGACCACTATTGGTCACAGGCCTATCTCACCGATGTGTCCACGGGACGTCCAGGCGGTGGGCCTGTGCATGACCAGTCTGCCAGTGAGGTGACAGTGGGAAGCCAGTCCCAGGGGGATGATTGGATTGAGATGCAGACACTTTATTTGGAAGGTGCTAGGAGTCACTACCAGGCTCAAAGAATGGGGAAGGGGTGGACAAGACACAGGAGCAGCACGAGGAGGAGACACGAAGAGGGTTGGGAAGCCGACGGGCACAGGGGAGAGGTGAGCAGACCCAGGTGCAAGGGTGGAGAGCAGTGGGCTGGGGGATGACCACCACTTAACCAGCCTCATGGTGTCACTCACCGAGCCTCAGTTTCCCCTTCTGAATTGAGGGGCAAGAGATGACCTCTAAGGACCACCAGCCCTGCTGTCTATGAGGCCATGGCAATGGTAAGGCCCAGAGGAAGCCCAGCCCTCCAGTGTCCTCCATCCATCCCTTCTCTCTGCTCAGCTTCACACCAGCGTGGGCTGTAGTGAGTCCCAGGCTGTACACCTTGGCAGCCATGCGGCGGGGACTCTTGTGTGAGGAGAGGAGCAGTGCCAAATGCGCCAGCTGTCAGCCAGACTGAAGGTGAAGGGAGCCAATAGGCTCATGTTTGAATACAAGGTCTTCAGCCCACCCCTGGAGGCAGTATGTCAGGATTCTTCTGAACAGAGAATCTGGGGTCTGTTCTAAAGGGGCCTACAGCATGGCCACGGTCACTGTAGCTTCAGAAATGTTTAAATTTTTTTCTTTCTTGGTCACTGGAAGAGGGAAAAAAAAAGAAAGAAAAAAAGAAAAGCAGTAAAAAACGAGGGGGGACTCAATTTTGCACAGTCTAACTCTCTGTGTTCCCCTGAGGATAAATTGGAAATGAAATATGAACATAGGACTTTTAGGTGTGAGTCAGTTCAGTGTGTTAAGACACTTGCTTTCTAACCCTTCTTTGCTTTTTGGCAGTAATCGGATTGCTGGACGACTTGGTTTTTAAGGCCTCTCTAAGTACTGATATTAAAAACAGCCCTTCTACAGGGAAAATAACCTTCCATTCTCTTTTCTACTGAGCAGAGAGGAAAGAACATCGACTGAGCCAGGAGGATTAGCAACTTGCAGGATGACCCTGTTTATCTTGTGAGATTCAGTTGGCTTTAAACGTTTTCAGAAAGCATATGGTTGCTTTTGTATATATTTTGTTTGTATAACTTGGAATCATTTTTCTGCTAATCTTTTGATTTTAAACATGTCTCTGGTATGTAGTACAAGGTTTGAGGGGTTTTTTTTTGTAGTTTGAAACATAGCATTTTTAAAGGTAATTTTGTTCATTTACATTTATTGTTATATTTTACTAGATCTGCTGTCTGTTTTGCTTCTTTTTGTTTCGTTATAATTTGATTACGTAAGTACTTGTGGTTTTAGGTTGGCCTGTGCCTAGCTCCATGTATCTTTCATTTTAGATTTCTTAGACCTTATCAAACTTATTTTTCTTTTTTTGAGATGGAGTCTCACTCTGTTGCCAGGCTGGAGTGCAGTGGCGCCATCTCGGCTCACTGCCATCTCTGCCTCCCAGGTTCAAGCCATTCTCCTGCCTCAGCTTCCTGAGTAGCCGGGATTACAGGCACACACCACCACACCCAGCTAATTTTTGTATTTTTAGCAGAGACAGGGTTTCATCATGTTGGCCAGGCTGGTCTCGATCTCCTGACCTCGTGATCTGCCCACCTCAGCCTCCCAAAGTGCTGGGATTACAAGCATAAGCCACCATCCCTGGCCCTCAAACTTATTTTTCTTAATCTAAATCTTCTAATAGCTAACCGACTCGAACTTCAAGTGTTCTTATTTCTGTAGATTGCCACATATAGCTATCACAAAGCAGAGGAACTTTGGACTTTCTTCTATAAGCATCTTAAGCTGTTGGCTTCCTCCTTCTGAACACTCTCTGCCCCTCCCTCATGCTGTGGGGCTCAGGGTTGAGAAATGCGTTAATTCTCGATTCTCGTTTCTGGCTCTTACATCCATCTTGTGTTCTTTCATTGCACTGATCACATACACATAGTAACATACTATAGTGGGGTGGGAACAGAAAGGATCTAAAGGGTGTTTTTGTCATTCTGGGCAAGTCTCTCCAAGCCCAGCCTGTGAGTCTTATCTTCAAAAAGTGAAATAAAATAAAGCTAACATACTGAGGACTGAAAGAGAACATGAGTGAGGCTGTTCCTGGCACACATCAGCTGCTTGATAAAAATTAACCTCCCCTTCTCCACCTTGTTAGTGTTCTCAGTGGCTTTGCACACCAAATGTTTTGTCTTTTTATTGTAAAGCTTGACCTTGAGGATGTTCCTGGGCTCATCATTCTTGGCGGTATGGTGACTTTTTTGCTTTTTATTTATTAATTGTGGTGGACAATTAATAAATAACATAAAATGAACCTTTTTATTTGTATGTTTATTTATTTATTTTGAGATGGATCTCGCCCTGTTGCCCAGGCTGGAGTGCGGTGGCGTGATTTTGGCTCACTGCAACCTCCGCCTCCCAGGTTCAAGCGATGTTCCTGCCTCAGCCTCCCGAGTAGCTGGGATTACAGGCATGTACCACCACGCCCAGCTAATGTTTGTATTTTTAGTAGAGATGGGGTTTCGCCATGTTGGCCAGGCTGGTCTCGAACTCCTGACCTCAGGTGATCTGCCTGCCTCGGCCTCCAAAGTGCTGGGATGATGGGCGTGAGCCACCGCACCCGGCCCAAACCATTTTAAAGTATACAATTCAGTGACTTTCAGAACATTCACAGTGTTGTACAAGCCTTACCTCTGTCTGGTTCCAAAACTTTTTCATCACCCCAAAGGAGATGGTGGCTCTTTCAAGATGCCAGCTTTGGCGTCAACTGGACCTTCTGGCTGTCTGACTTTGCACAAGCATTGTAAATTCCAGCCTTTGTTTTCTCACCTTTAAAATGGAGATAATGTTGATCACCTTACGGTCCTTTTTAGAAAGAACTTGATTGAGGTATAATGTATGTACCACAAAAGCAAGTCATCCTAAGTGTACTTTTTCAGTACCTTTTCGTGAATTTGCAGAGTTGTGCACCCATCACCACAATCCCAATTTTAGAACGTCTCTATCATTTCCTGTTCCTATCTCCAGCTCCTTGTAACCAGGAGTCTGCTTTCTGTCTGTATGGGTTTGCCTTTTTTAGACATTTTGTACCAATGGCAGCTGACAATATATGGTCTTCATGCCTAGCTTCTTTCACTCAGCGTCCTGTTTTCGAGGTTCATCCATATAGTTGCATGTGGCAGTGCTTCATTCCTTTCTGTGGCTGAGGAATATTCCATTGTGTGGACAGACCGTGTTTTGATAATCCACTCCTCTGTTGATGGACATAGGGGTTCCTTCCACCTTCCATGATTCATATTTACTACTGTGTGTCATTCTCAGTACTGTGGCACTGTGCTGGTACACAGAAATCCTAAATAATTGTGGTTGACCGGGTGTGGTGGCTCACACCTGTAATCGCAGCACCGTGGGAGGCCAAGCTGGGTGGATCACTTGAGGCCAGGAGTTTGAGACCAGCCTGGCCAACATGGCGAAACCTTGCTTCTACTAAAAATACAAAAATTAGCCGGGCGTGGTGGCGGGCACCTGTAGTTCCACCTACTGGGGAGGCTGAGACATGAGAATGGCTTGAACCCTGGGGGCAGAAGTTGCAGTAAGCCAAGATTGCCCAGCCTAGGCAATAGGCTTTTCTCTCAAGAAGAAAAAAAAATGATGGTCATTGTTTATGTTATTTCCTTATGGGCTTTTTTTTAAGTGTGGATGAGTTTCTTACCTTTAGACTTGTTGTTTGTGGTTTTGATAGCTTTTTTTTGTCAAGCTGTCCATCATCATCCTGAAATTTCATTTGTTAAAGTCTTACGATCCACATATGGCAATAACCGTGTATCATCATGGCTTAGGGCTGTCTGATAAGCCAGGTCACCTGCTTCCCTCATTCACGCCCCAAGTGTTTACTGAGTGCACCATGGGTGCCTGCAGGTCCTGTGGGTGAAACCTGTGTACTCCAAGAGGAGAGAGTGACTGCATCCATTTTGCTCAGCCCTGTAGCCCCACAGCCTGGATGGTATTTGTTGAATGAAGGCAGAGCCTCTACCCTTGTGTAACTCATGTGGGTGGAGAGCCCATGGCAGACCCAGGACTGGAGGCTCCTGCATCATTAGGAACATTGGTGGCTGAAGCTTGCTTGTCCCAGCTGGCAAGAGCCAGTTACGCCTGTCTCCTTCCACCTCCATGTATGGTGACGTCACTTTGATAGCTTGACATCAGCCACTGTGGGACTATTTACACCATGGAAATGGGCAAAAGACACTAATCTGAGCTTTTGTCCTTTTATTATTATTATTTTTTGGAGTGCCTGGTGTTAAACATTTACCAGAACACCCATCTGCCTTTCCAACCTCATGACCTATTATTCTCCTGACAAGATGTGTTTTTACAGATAAGGAAGTTGAGGCACAGAGAATTGAAGGGACTTGGCCAAGGTAACACAGCCAAAATTCAAGCCCCGGCTTCCTCGGGCTGTCCCCACGGACATGGGAAGACGCAGCGTCAGATCTGCCTCGCTCCCTCCTCCCAGTCAGGTTTTTTCTGCTGCTGAATTTCCATTTCCATCCGTCGCCAGAGTTTTCGGTGCTTTGCTTCCCAGTGTGTTGCCTGAGCCACCCTCACATCCTGTCCCTTCCTTCTTAATAGGAACACTGTGTTTTCCTTTGTTCTTGCAGAATTTCGCTAAGGAGTTTGTGATCAGTGATCGGAAGGAGCTGGAGGAAGATTTCATCAAGAACGAGCTGAAGAAGGCGGGGGGAGCCAATTACGACGCCCAGACAGAGTAACCCCAGCACCCCCCACACCGCCCCTTGCCAAAGTCATCTGCCTGCTCCCCGGGGGAGAGGACCGCCGGCCTCAGCTACCAGCCCACCAGCCCACCAGGGAGAAAAGAAGCCATGAGAGGCAGCACCCGCCACCCTGTGTCCACAGCCCCCACCTTCCTGCTTCCCTTAGAACCCTGCTGTGTCCTATCTCATGACGCTCATGGAACCTCTTTCTTTGATCTTCTTTTTCTTTTCTCCCCCTCTTTTTTGTTCTAAAGAAAACTCATTTTGATGCAAGGTCCTGCCTGCCATCAGATCCGAGGTGCCTCCTGCAGTGACCCCTTTTCCTGGCATTTCTCTTCCATGCGACGAGGTCTGCCTAGTGAGATCTGTCTGACCTCACGTTGCTTTCCAGAGCCCGGGCCTGTTTTGCCATCTCAGTTTTCTTGGGCCCTGCTTCCTGTGTACCACTGAGGGGCAGCTGGGCCAGGAGCTGCGCCCGGTGCCTGCAGCCTTCATAAGCACACACGTCCATTCCCTAGTCAGGCCCAGACCTCCTGGAATCTGCCCTGGGCTCCCTCATCCCACCTCCATCCAGAGTTGCCTAAGTTGCATGTCCAGCAGAAGGAGGATTGCTCGATGGTGAGGTTAGGTCTGGCTCAGACTGAATAAGAAGAGATAAAATTTGCCTTAAAACTTGCCTGGCAGTGGCTTTGCTGCACGGTCTGAAACCACCTGTTACCAACCTCTTGACCGAAATTTCCTTGTGACACAGAGAAGGGCAAAGGTCTGAGCCCAGAGTTGACAGAGGGAGTATTTCAGGGTTCACTTCAGGGGCTCCCAAAGTGACGAGAACATTAGGGAGAGAGGCCCAGGGTGGGGACTGGAAATTTAAGGAGAGCTGGGAACGGATCCCTTAGGTTCAGGAAGCTTCTGTGCAAGCTGCGAGGATGACTCGGCGAAAGGGTTGCTCCGCCTGCCGCACTAGCTGTGAGCTGAGCAAAGCCCTGGGCTCACAGCACCCCAGGAGCCTGCGGCTTCAATCCTAGGCCTGCACCACGCATTCAAAAGGATCGTTTTGTTTGGTTTTTGAAGAAAGATGAGATTGGCTTGGTTCTTCATGAGCACATTTGATATAGCTCTTTTTCTTTTTTCCTTGCTCATTTCGTTTTGGGAAAGAAATCTGTACTGTGTTGGGATTGTAAAGAACATCTCTGCGCTCAGTTTACAGAAATAAATGTTTTTTTGTTTTTCAAAAAACAGTTTGGTTTCTGATTTGTCCTACAAAGTTCTTTTTTTTGTTGTAAAAACAAAGGCAGTCATCATCACCTTCAGATTTAATGGGTGTTTGCGGAGCTGCTGGGGCCAGGCACATTCGTGTTCACTAGCTTATTTAATTCTTAGCACCCATAAGAAACAGGGGCTGCTTTTGTCCCCATGTCCTCAACACTGAGGCTCAGAGGGACTCATTCACCTGAGGTCACCCAGATAGAAAGTGGCGGTGCTGGGATTTTTTTTTTTTTTTTTTTTTTTTGAGACAGAGTCTCACTCTGTCGCCCAGGCTGGAGTGCAGTGGGGAGATCTCAGCTCACTGCAAGCTCCGCCTCCCAGGATAATTCAAGAGATTATCCTGCTTCAGCCTCCATAGTAGCTGAAATTACAGGTACCTGCCACTATGCCTGGCTAATTATTGTATTTTTTAGTAGAGATGGAGTTTCGCCATGTTGGCCAGGCTGGTCTTGAACTCCTCACCTCAGGTGATCTGCCCATCTCGGCCTCCCAAAGTGTTGGGATTACAGGCGTGAGCCACCGCACCCAGCCATAGCTGGGATTTGAACTGAGATCTCTCCACGCCCCTGGTGCTGTGGCTTGTGAAGGGAGCGGGGAGGCTACATACGTGGGACAGCGATGGGACCACAGGTAGTGATTCTTTTTGAGTGGCCAAAACTCCCCTGTCTGCCTTTTTAGGAAAACCCAGAGAAAGCATCTTCCTCGTTGGCCGTGACATCCTTTCCGAGGTTATCCTACAGCTGAGAAACTGGACTTCCAGCACACCAGACCCTGTGGGAGCCCAGAATCAGGGCAGAGGAATTTCAGACACAGATAGCGGGGCTTGGAGGAGCTGAGCGTGGGGCAGGGAGGGTGCGGGGAGAGGGCAGAAGCCGAAATCAGGGCAGGAAGGTGTGGGCAAGACCCTCATCATGCTGCCCAGGTAGCAGGGGCCACAGGTCACCACCACCCGCAGCCCCAGCCCGCTCCAGCCACGTCTGGGTTCTAATTTCTGCTCATCTGTTCACAGCTGTGTGGCTTTAGGCAATTTAGTTAACCTCTCAGCCTCGGTTTCCTTATCTGCAAAATGGACAACATTGCCTACGTGTAGAAAGGCTGAAGAAGCAGTGAGGATTGTGCAGGCAAAGGGTGCCTGTCAGGGCGCAGTGTTCTTATCTCACACCTGCCCCTGGTCTTGTTAGCTCTGTGGGCTTCCATCTTTTCCTGTACCTAGAGTTGAAGGAGCTAAACTAGGTCCGTTCCCAGGGCACGGGTTTTAGCTCCGTTCAGAACTTGGGCTCTGTTCAGAACATGGGCATGATTTCATGTCACCATGCACTCCGCCCCGCAAGCCTTCCATCCTCTCCTGGCATCTCCTGGTCAGCCAAGCCCTCCTCCAGGCTCACTGCCCACCCCACTCCCTGCCCCAAAGCGGACTAGAAAGAATGAGCAGCTCTCAGATCTGCCCCTAGGCCTGTGGTCTCATCCCTGGCTGTGAATTAGGATCACTGGGAACTTTGAAAACGCAGATGAGGCCTCTATTCCAGACTAGGGAAATCGGAGTGCCGGACTCAACAAACGCCAGCTTTTCCTTTCCAGACAGCTGCAGAAGTGGCCCCGATCCCGGGCAGGAGGGGCTGGAAGGGAGGTCTGCATCTCCTCCGTGGGTTCCTCCTGTGAGTGGAATCTTTTTTGTTTGTTTTTGTTTTGTTGGTTTAGAGACAGGGTCTCACTCTGCCACCCAGGCTGGCGTGCAGTGGCACGATCACAGATCACTGCAGTCTCCATCTCCTGGGCTCAATCGATCCTTTTGCCTCAGCCTCCCGAGTAGCTGGGACTGCAGGTGTGCACCACCACGCCCAGTTAATTTTTGTATTTTTTGTAGATAGGAGGTCTCCCTGTGCTGCCCAGGCTGGTCTCAAACTCCTGGACTCGAGCAACCTTCCCACCTCAGCCTCTCAGAGTGCTGGGCTTATAGCCGTGAGCCACTGCAGCGAGCCGTGAGTGGAATCCTGAAGGCCAAGTGCAGACAGGTTTATTGAGCCCTTACTATGTGCCAGGCACTGGCCTAGGTATGGAGATTTGATGATGAACAAACTCAGACAGCCCCCAGCCTCAAGGAGGTTGAGTCTAGCAGGGATGATGGATATTAGCTTGTCCCACCAGAGGGTGCGCGTTTCCAGATGAGGATAAGTCCCCTTCAGAGGAAAAAGCCCGGGTTCTGTGAGAGCTCACGAGGGCCCTGGATCTGGTTGGGGTCTGCGGGAGGCTTCGCTAAGGAGGTGGTACCTGAGCTGAGAACGTAGGGAAAGGAGGGGAGGAAGAGGAAAGCGTGGACACAGCCTCCATGGAATGTTTGCCCACGGGTGAACCAGGGTCTGAAGCAGCTTGTTTGTGTGTCAAGGAGCTTGGCTTTAACTCGAAAACTGCAGCTTGGGCCTTTGCTGGGGGATCCCAAGGGATCATGAAACCATTGAAGGCAGAGAAATCTTGCCTTTTTTTTTTTTTTTTTTTTTTGAGAAAGAGTCTTGCTCTGTCATCCAGGCTGGAGTGCAGTGGCGCTATCTCAGCCCACTGCAACCTCTGCCTCCTGGGTTCCAGCGATTCTCCTGCCTCAGCCTCCCCGGTAGCTGGGATTAGAGGCGCCCACCACCATGCCCAGGTAATTTTTGTGTTTTTAGTAGAGGCAGGGTTTCACCATGTTGGCCAGGCTGGTCTCGAACACCTGACCTTGTGATCCACCCACCTCTGCCTCCCAAAGTGCTGGGATTACAGGCGTGAGCCACCACACTCAGCCCTATTTCTCAACTGTGCCGGGTGTTTATACCCCAGAGGTTATCTGGTGAGGGGGTCCAGGCCCAGGATGCTGCCCTGGCTGGGGGAAAGTTCCCCTGCAGCTCGTGCCCTGAGGATGGGCTGCCCTGGTTGAAATCTTTCTGTTCCCCATTTCTTAATGAACCGTAAAAGAGAAAAACAAGAACCAGAAAATCTGCACAGTCCAAGTGATGTAGAAAGAATTTTTTAAAAGAACCAGAAAAGGCCGGTCACCAGATGACTCAGTAAGAGACAGTGGGCAGCACAGCCGTGGCTCAGAGCTCAGCCTTGGGCTCAGGTTTGAGTCCGAGGTCCGTGGCTCACCCACCAGACGACCTTGGCCAGCAGTGTCACCTCGCTGAGCCTCAGTTTCCCCCTCTATAACACAGGGCCGTGATCACAGCACTTCCCTCATGCATTTATTGTAAGAACTAAGTGAGCTGAGCCTTGCCAGGTGCTTAGCGTGATGTGATCTGTTAGATTCCTATAGTGACTCTGCACAGTCCTGGGGGACCGTCCTTGTTTGGGGCAAGGGCTGTGGCCATGAGCAGCTCAGGCCTAACCTCGAGGCAGTGATGGAGCCGTCTGATCCTTCTACCCCTGCTTGTCAATGTCGCCGCCCGTGGGCTGCCATTATGAATGTAGGGCTTGGCTGGCATCACTTTGAGTACACAAATGTCTCCACCTGGGCAGGGCTTAGGAGCGAGCAAAAGGCATGGCGCTTCTATCCCTGTTGGGAAGGTGGGGCTGGGACTGGGAGCCAGCACGGTGTGAGGGGAACGGTTGGAACCCGAGCTCCCCGCCTACGGGCCGCGTGACCTTAGGCAGGATGCTTGTCCCCTCTGAGGAGTTCCCAAGGTGAGTCACACAGCTACAGGAGCTTCAGCAGGGCAGGAATGCACCTGTCTCTTGCAACGGGGGTCACCAAGTGTTTGTGAAGAAAAATACAGCCTAGGAAACACACGCCTAGGAAACAGCTGAGCCAGGATTTGAACCTAGGCACTGCCGGGTTCAAACATCTTTTATGAGATTATGCTGTAGGATCTCACAGAAATGAATGAATGAGTGAATCCTAACATTCTGTGCAACAGAAAGAGACTGGTTAGTCTGCCGGGGTCCTCAGCTGCCTCACGGACCAGGACGCCACCACTCCCCAGCACTCCCTCGGCAGGTGCTCCCTGCATGCTGCAGGAAGGATGGAGCAGGAACTCCAGCAATCCAGGCTGCTATCCAAAGAGGAGGAAGGGCCAGGCAGTCAAACTTCACCATGGCCATGGTGTCCCAACAGCATGAAAACAAAAGCTAGCCAGGCGCTGTGCGCAAGCCTATAGTCCTAGGTACTTGGGAGGCTCAGGCAGGAGATAGCTCGAGCCCAGGAGTTCTGGTCTGTGGTGCACTGTGCTGACCAGGTGTCCACACCGAGTTTGGCATCAATGCAGTGAGACTTTCTGGGAGCGAGAGAAGCTTGGCCTTGCCGGGGGGTTGCTTTCAGCTCCGAGATTCCTCCCAGTCTGATAGATGAGGCACTTGCGATATTACATTATTGTTTGAATGTAAAAAAATTCCTTTTTTTCTTTTCTTTTTTTTTTTTTTGAAACAGAGTCTCCCTCTGTCGCCCAGGCAGGAATGCAGTGGCACAATCTCTGCCTCCCAGGTTCAAGCGATTCTCCTGCCTCAGTCTCCCGAGTAGCTGGGATTATAAGCACCTGCCACCATGCCCAGCTAATTTGTGTGTGTGTGTGTGTGTGTGTGTGTTTTGTTTTGTTTTGTTTTTTGAGATGGAGTCTCTGTTGCCCAGGCTGGAGTGCAGTGGTGCGAACTCACCTCATTGCAACCTCCGCCTCCCAGGTTCAAGCAATTCTCCTGCCTCAGCCTCCTGAGTAGCTGGGATTACAGGCACGTGCCACCGTACCTGGCTGATTTTTGTGTTTTTGGTAGAGATGGGGTTTCACCATGCTGGCCAGGTTGATCTCAAACTTCTGACCTCATGTGACCTGCCCACCTCGGCCTCCCAAAGTGCTGGGATTACAGGTGTGAGCCACCACACCTGGCCAAATAAATTCTTAAGTCATAAAACTAAGGGAAAAATATGTTTTAGAGCTTTTTTTCTTCAGGATTATGCCTTAATTTTGAGCCTTTCCTTGCCCATCAAAACAGTTCATCCTAAATTGAGAAGAGAATTTCACCTTTTTCCAACAGCAACTCCATGTTAGCTTTTTGTACCCCTCACCCACTCAGCAACCTGTGGTCAAGGGCAAACTTCCAGAAGAGCCGGAGGGGCTCTGCGTGACCCTCTAGCCAGGACCTTGTCCACCTTCCTCCTCACATGCCCGCATCCAGGCCCTGGACATTCTTCCTCTACTTTTCTGAAGGCTCCTCTCTTTCCCTCTAGAGAGAGACTGGTCTCTGCTGGTCTGCCTCTTCTAGAAGGTTCCCTGTGCCCTGTGAAGTGGGCTGAATGATGACCCCCAAAAGATTTGTCTGTGCCCCAGAACTTGTAAATGTGACCTTATGTAGAAAACGGGTCTTTATAGATATAATTAAAGATCATCCTGGATTTAGGGCAGCCCCTAAATCCCGTAACAGGCATCACAGGGAGATTTGAGACAGAGACAAGACAGATGACAGACAAGAGACAAGAGAGACGAGAGATGAGAGACAAGAGAGATGGCCACGTGAAGGCAGAGGCAGAGATTGGAGTGAGGCCTCCGCAAGCCTGGAGCCACCAGGAGCTGGAAGAGGCAGGAAGCTTCCCCTAGAGCTTCCAGAGAGCAGGGCCCTGTCCACACTTTGATTTTTGACTTCTGACCTCCAGAATGGTGAGAGCATATCTTTGTGCTGTGTTAAGCCGCTGGTTTGGTGATTGACTGGGGCAGCCATGGGGGATGAGTCCACCCTCTTCCCTCCCTCCTCCAGTTGCGTCTCCCCTCTCCCACTAACTGTGCGCCTCTCTGGGGCAGGTGCCCCATCCCAGTGCCCGGCGTGAGGCCTTGCACACAGTAGGTGCTCACTAAGTGGTCACTGGGTCGGCTTCAGTGGAATTCCCCAGTCTGAAAGGGGAGGAGGTGGAGCCCTGCCCAGCTCTTCATGCCACACACAGAATCCATACTTGCTCAGGGGCTCGGACCTAGTCTGTGCTGAACTGGGCAATGAGACCAGAGGTCTTTCTGGTTTTCTCTGCCTGGGTGCTGGCTCCCGTCTCTCGCTCTGCCCCAGGGCTGGCCCTGGAGGACAGCTATCCTGTGTGCCTGTCCACCTGTCTGGCTCCTCCACCCCAGCGGCTTGACCCCATTACCCTGAGTGCTCCTCCCTTTTAATCGTCTCTGAGGGAGTCTTAAGACACCACTACCAGGAGGGGGCTGTGGAGGCTGCCGTGTGCTGCAGGCTTTGGGTTCTGCCAAGTGCTCCCCAGGTGCCAGGTGTGGGACTTTGGCTCCCTCTGGGTGGGGCAGGAGAGGCAGGTGTTGCCCTAAGGCTAAAGGCACACCAGGGAGTCTGGGGCAGGGGCTGTTCTGTCTGCCTGTGCTGGGAACTGGTTGAGGGAGCTGCCCCTGCAACTGGGGGATCAGTGAGTAAAGAGGCCCCTTTGGGCCTGGAGCGTTGGCTTATTCCTGCCATCCCAGCACTTTGGGAGGCCCATTGGGAGTCAGGAGGATCGCTTGAGCCCTGGAATTTGAGACCAGCCTAGGGAACAATGCAAGACTTTATCTCAGGAAAAAAAAAACAAATAGAGATGGGATCTTGCTCTGTTGCCCAGGCTGGTCTCGAACTTCTGGGCTCAAGTGATCTTCCAGCTTCAGCCTTCCAAAGTGCTGTGATTATAGGCGTGAGCCACTGTGCCCGGCTGGAAACCCTTTCTCTACGAAAAATAAAAATAAAATTAGCTGGGCCTGGTGGCATATGTCTGGTCCCAGCTAATCAGGAGGTAGAGGTGGTGGAACTGCTTGAGTCCAGGAGGTCAAGTTTGCAGTGAACCATGATGGTGCCACTGCACCCCAGTGTGAGCAGCAGAGCAAGACCCTGTCTCAAAAAAAAAAAGAAAAAAAGAAAGAAAAGAAAAAAGAAAAAGCCCCTTTGAACTGAAGGCTACACTCCATGGGTTATTTGTGGTAAACCTGAGAGAATGAGAGCAGGCACTGAATTCTTTGCTCCTTGGTTCATCCCTAGCAGTTCCCATGTCTGGTGTCAGTGCTAAAGACAGGCCACACCACTGCGTGTATGCACGGGGAAGACAAACTGTGATGACTCTGATAAACCCCAGAACATAAAGGCAAGTGTAAAAGGCAGCTTACAAAGTGATAGGGGCACAGTGATAACACTTGTGCTAAATTTCCAAACAAAATCCTAAGACCTTGGTTACGAGTGGGTCCACCTGAGCAGAGATGCATCTGGCACAATGAAAACGAGAGGTGAGCCCTGGAAGGAGGGTGGGAGGAGGGAGGGAGGGGGAAAGACAGTGCTGGAGTGGAGTTTTGGTGTGTCTTTCTGGGCTCATGTATTTTTAAAAGAGCTGGAGGAAATAAATAAGATGTAAGCATCTGGGTAACACACCTTACAGAGGCATATAGTAGGATGTTAGCATCTGTGTAATGGGTAGGTGGAAATTAGATAATTTTCCCTATTTTTCTGTCTGTTTGGAGTATTTTTTTTTTTTTTTTTGGAGACGGAGTCTCGCTCTGTCGCCCAGGCTGGAGTGCAGTGGTGCGATCTCAGCTCACTGCAAGCTCCGCCTCCCGGGTTCACGCCATTCTCCTGCCTCAGCTTCCCAAGAAGCTGGGACTACAGGCGCCCACCGCCACGCTCGGCTAATTTTTTTTTGTATTTTTAGTAGAGACGGGGTTTCACCGTGTTCGCCAAGATGGTCTCGATCTCTTGACCTCGTGATCTACTCACCTCGGTCTCCCAAAGTGCTGGGATTACAGGCGTGAGCCACCGCACCCGGCCAAGAAATACTTTTTAGACAAAGAAGGGAATTCATGTAGTACCTGCTAATCAGAGGGAGGAATATCAAACTGCTCACCTGGAACAGGTGATTTGGTTTAGTACACCTGTTGGAAGAGTCAACAGGAAGCTAAGAAGAAAGTAATGAGGGTTCTTACAGAGGGTCAATTAAGAACAGAGGACAGATTGCTGCGCCATGAACGAGTTCTGAGTATGAAGATTCAGACGCTACCAGAATGTGGCTGGTTGCTGCTGAGAACCAAATTCTTTGTCTGAGAGGTCAGGAGACTGAATGGCCCCAAAAGCTCCCAGTGCCCTCCTGTAGACTGCCTCCCTTAGCCCGGGGGCACTCACTGCCCAGGCCCTCATTTCCTGTACCCCTGTCCCCATCCCCCAGCCTCCTCAGATGCCTTCCACCTGGCTGCATTTGGCTCCCTGCAGTCCCTATCATCCCTAGTAGAGCCCAGGGCTGCACCAGGGGCATGTCTTATACATCTGTCCACCTCCTCCAGCTCCTGGCCCAGTGCCTGGCAAACAGTGGGAGCCCAGTAGCTGCTCACTTAATATATAGATGCCACCTAAATGAGCTCATACTACAAAGAGACCAGCAATCCCTCAATCCCATCTCCAAGTTGGCTTTTAGATCCAACCGTGCTTCTCAAAGGCTGTCCCCAGGAACCACCTACAGCAAAACCACCCTGTGAGTTTGTGAAAATGCAGATTCCTGGGCCCCACTCCAGACTCAGTGAGTTTCAGTCTTTGGGGATGGTCCCAGAACTACATTTTAAGCGAGTTTACCAGGTGATTCTTAGATATTCTTATGAGAATATCTTTACAGAGTACAGAGCCTAATAAGGCCTTTTTCCCCAGTGTTTGAAATGCGTGGTCTGGGGACCAAAGCACTAGCGTCACCTGGATACTTGCTTAAACAGCAAATTCCACAAGACCTATTCCAGGCACAGCCAGGATAGGTAGTAATCTGTGTTTGAGCTAACTGTCCAGGGCCATGCTGAAATATGCTGGAGTTTGAAAACCATTGCTTTTGGCCACAGCCCTACTCTCTTCCTTTTTGCTAGAAAACAAATGTTGATTCCATTTTAGAAGAATTATTGTTATTATTTTTTGAGACAGGATCTCACTCTGTTGCCCAGACTAGAGTGCAGTGGTTCAATCATGGCTCACTGCAGCCTCGACTGCCCAGACTCAAGCGATCCTCCCACTTCACCCTCCCAAGTGCCTGGGACTACAGGCGCAGGCCACCATGCCTGGCTTTTTTTTTTTTTTTTTTTTTTTTTGTAGAGACGGGGTTTTGCCATGTTGCTCAGGCTGGTCTCGAACTCCTGGGCTCAAGCGACCTGCCCATCTTGGCATCCCAAAGTGCTGGCGTTGCAGGTGTGAGACACTGCGTCCAGTCATTAGAAGACTTTTTGGAATGAACTTAATTTTTTAAATTTTATAAGTATTTACATGCCATCACAAAAAATATTGAGAAAACACAAAGATAAAGAAGATGAAAATAAAAATGATCTTATACCTCTCTGAGGTCACTGTTTTCACATTTGGGGGTGCAGCCTTGCAGACTATTCTGAAAAATTTTAAGTTCTGGGGTACATGTACAGGATGTGCAGGTTTGTTACATAGGTAAACATGTGCCATGGTAGTTTGCTGCACCTGTCAACCCCATCACCTAGGTACTAAGCCCAGCATGCATTGGCTCTTTTTCCTAATACTCTCCCTCCTCTCTCCTTGCAGACTTTTTAATACAATGTATACATCTTTATTTTCAAAAATTAAGATTATACTCTTTATATTTTTGTACTGTGCTTTTTTCACATGTCGATATATGGTGAACACCTTTTCACATCCATGAGTACTATTCACTATTTTTGGTGGCTTACATTGGTTAGTTGAACAATAATTTCTCTAGCCAGACCTCTATGGCTGGATACTTAGAATTGGAATTGGCACACTGGTGACAAGCCAAATTCGGCCCCCTGACATTACAGGACTACACACATCTGGCTTCGCAGTGTGCAGTTTACAGCAGGGAGCACTCCACGCTTGGACAAACACGAAACTGACGTCCTTGGAGTTGTGCAGGGCATGACTTGCACGACAATGCCTGGAAGCCCCAGTGCAAAGTTTGGGTTGGGTGCTAACATTTACAGATGAAAAGATTTCACCTATAAATCTAGCTTTCAGCTTTTCTTGACAAACGTGAAGATCCAGCAACCCTGGGTTTACATTCCTGCAGAGTAACAAGGGGCTAGGGCTATGACTGAGCTACAGTTGCCTGCATGGATGGGGGCGGGGAAGGTGCACTATCCAGGGCCCTCCAGCCCCCAACTACCCACTGAACCTCCCTGCCGTCCTTTCATTAGCTCCTTTACGTTGTCTGTTCGCTTCCTGTGAGCATTTGCGTTTGCCACCCCTGGGTGACACTGTTGAATGTCTGCTGAAGGAATCATTCTTCAAAGTCACAATGGTCTGGAGACAGAAGATGCTTCCTTTATTTCATTTAAATAGCCCAGATGGGGAGTTGCTATGGCAACTCTGGGACCATATTGTAGATTGCTTCAGGGAGGATCACAGAGCATCCTCCAAGAAGCAGGCCCCCTCCGCCGAGCCCGCCTCCCACCCTGGCTCCACGGGTAGTAACTTCCAGCACGGATGCACTCCCAGCTGCTATTGAACAGGGAATAAAGAGGCATGCTTGTAGAACAGAACGTTGGCTCTGAAAGGGCACAGGGATCATTGAGTACCACAGGCTCCGGTTCGTTCCCTACAAAGCATTCCTTTTACTATTCACCTCCCCATGCATTTTATATTTTGGAACAATTGTCTTCCAAAGAAACTTGATTTAGGAAGCACAGATTTGTTTGCTTATTTCAAAATAAAATAAAAATGAATAATGGCAGCCAATGTCATCATGTGGTTCAGCAAATAGGTTCTAATCATGGCTCTGTCATTTACTTGCTGTGTGACCTTGGGCAAGTTATAAAACCTCTCTGAGCCTCAGGTTCATCACCTTTTAAATGATAATAGTAACAACAGTCCTAATCATATACAGTTGCTGCAAAATACCCGATGCACAGTAATGCACGAAGCTCTCAGCGCAGTGCTTGGCAAGCCACTCAGTGCAGAGCAGCCGCTGAGATTGTGATGATCAATAATTATCAGAGTGCAAGACTCACAGGAGTGAATCTGCTCAGCCGCACTGAAGCTAAAGCAGAGGAACTTGACCCCCAATACTATGTTTAAAGACGAAGAGGTCACCCAGGAAACCTAGACCAGGGACCATGTCAAAGTGTCAAGGTTTTCCTTGCAGCTAGAGTGGTGATAAAGTTTGTATACTTGGCCCTGCTCAAATCTCATGTTGAATTGTAGTCCCCAGTGTTGAAGATGGGGCCTGGTGGGAGGTGACTGGATCATGGTAATGGGTTTATATATATACATATATAGTATATATACACACACACACATATATATATATTTTGAGACAAGGTCCCACTTCGTCGCCCAGGCTGGAGTGCAGTGTGGTGCCATCTCAGCTCACTGCAGCCTCCGCCTCCTGGGTGGGGTGGATTTCTCCTGGATGGTTTAGTTCATGCCCTTGATGCTGTCGTTGCGATAGTGAGTAAATGCTTGTCAGATCTTGTTGTTTAAGTATGTGGCAACTCCCTGCCCCCTTTGTTTCTTGCTCCCGCTCATGCCATGTTAGGGGCCTGCTCCCTTTTTGCCTTCTGCCATGATTGGAAGCTTCCTGGGGCCTCCCCAGAAGCAGATGCCAGTGCTATGCTTTCTGTACAGCCTGCAGAACCATGAACCAATTAAATCTCTTTTCTTATAAAGTATCCAGTCTCAGGTGTTTCTGTAGAGCAATGCAAGCGTGGCCCAGCTCAGACAGTGAACATGGCGTTGGACCTTGGAGCTGGATCCTCTCCTGCCTCCTGGGCCCCAGTCTGAGTTCTTGGCCTCCCGTGGTGTAGTCCCCATCCTGGGTAGTGACTCTTGGTACTCGGCATCCGTTCCCACTTCCTTCCAGGGCTTTCAACACTGAAAACTTAAAATGAATTACCCAGACTCTCTGACATCCGGGGTTTTGGGGGCACATTTGGTTGTGACAGTTAAGCACGTTCACATGAGATCTGGAAGACAGGAGGGAGATAGAAGCATCTCTCAGTGGCCCGTTTTCTCTTGGCAGGCAAGGTTGTGTGGATACGAGTGTCTAGTCTCCAGCTTCGTGGGTGCTTGGAGGCAGGTGCAGAGGCAGCTGTGGGGCCTCCGATCTCCGGGTTGCAGCTCTGAGGGTG
>NC_045450.1:69187674-69207188 GCF_002776525.5 Piliocolobus tephrosceles | reverse complement strand
AGCTCTGAGGGTGTGCAGAGGCAGGTTTGGAGGCAGCTGTGGGGCCTGTGGCCCCCGGGTTGCAGCTCTGAGGGTGTGCAGAGGCAGGTTTGGAGGCAGCTGTGGGGCCTCTGATCTCTGGGTTGCAGCTCTGAGGATGTGCTTGGCTCAACAGTCCCTGGGGCAGGTTTCTGATTCTGCGCATTCCTGATCAGGCAGCCTTGTTGGTGAGTGGGTTCTGCAGCACCTGGGGGGTCCTTACAGTCCTCCAGCCAACCCGTCAGTTTTGTCAGCATCCAACACCTTGTGTTCAGTTGTCTTCTGCCTGAAATACTTATGTACAGGAGGAAATTGTTCATTTTCCTCTACCCACCTTAGGCTCCTTGGCTGAGGCCCTATGAACTGACAAAAGATTGAGGCTACAATGAGCTGTGACAGTGCCACTGCACTCCAGCCTGGGTGACAGAGTGAGAGCCTGTCTCAAGACACATTAGCAAGAGAAAAACCCACAGAAGTTTATTATCATGTGTGTCACATGTTAATGTGGATGTCACACCCAGGATCATCCACTGACGAGTAACCCCGGGGTGGTGAGAACTTGAACTTGCATTCCACCTCAACCAAAAAAGCAACACATCTGTACAGAAGGGACAAGACCAAAAGGAAAAAGAAAAAAAAGGACTTGGAGTTTCTGGGGCAACAGAAGATTGGGGGAAGGCAAAGATGGGGAAACCGAGAGAAGATAAGGGCCAGTTAGCAAAGTTTGTTACGTAGATTCCTCTGGTGTCATCTGAGCAGTAAGGGTCTAGGGCTATGTCTGGTGATGAATTTCTGCCCTTCCTGGTAGAAAGATGACCAGGAAGCACTGTTAGAAATCTATGTCCTGCTTTTAGGGCCAGGCACGGTGGCTCACGCCTGTTATCCCAGCACTTTGGGAGGCCGAGGTAGGCGGATCACTTGAGGTCAGGAGTTCAAGACCAGGCTGGCCAACATGGTGAAACCCCATCTCTACTAAAAACACAAAAAATTAGCCAGGCATGGTGGCAGGTGCCTGTAGTCCCAGCTATTCAGGAGGCTGAGGCAAGAGAATCGCTTGAACCCAGAAGGTGAGGTTGCAGTGAGCTGAGATCGCGTCACTGCACTCCAGCCTGGGCAACACGAGTGAAACTCTGTCTCAAAAAAAAAAAAAAAAAAAGTAGCTGGGCATGGGGTATGCATCTGTAGTCCCAGCTACTCGGGAAGCTGAGGCAGGAGAATCACTTGAGCCCGGGAGGCGGAGGTTACATTGAGCCAAGATCGCGCCACTGCACTACAGCCTGGGCTACTGAGTGACACTGTCTCAATGGAGAAAAAAGAAAAGAAAAAAAAAATCTATGTCCTGCTTAAATAGGGGAGGGCAGAGCTTTTCCTTCATCTGCTTCTTCTCAACTGTCTTCAGCTCAAAATAATCCTGATGCCAGAATGGCATATTTTGGGGTGGCCTAGTCTGTGACTCTCTGGCAGAATAGAATCATTCCTACTTTTGGCATCAAGCCTGATTTATACAACCCCCCTGGGAACCCATCCCTGCTGCCTGGTGTGTGAGCCCACCCCACTCCATCCTCTCCAGCTCTTGACCCTCAGCCTGATTCAGGTCTCAGGGGTGCTGCTGACCGCCAGCGTGGACAGTCCCTCTTCCCTGCAGCTGCCTGCACAGAGGCATTTGGGCCCCTCTGAGAGAACAGAGCACCGGGTGTGGTTCCGGGTCCTCACCACACTCTGATTTCTAGACCTCTCACTGAACAATGAGGAAGTTCAAGAGTCATTAAGAAATAGTTCAAAATGGAAAAATAACAAGTCTGGGCTGGATACAGTGGCTTACGCCTGCAATCCCAGCACTTTGAGAGGCTGCTGAGGGAGGATCACTTGAGCCCAGGAGTTTGACACCAGCTGGGAAACATGATGAGACCCCCCTCCCCCCCCATGTCTACAGAAAAATAAAGATTAGCCAGGTGTGATGGTACGCACCTGTAGTCTCAGCTACTTGGGAGGCTGAGGCTGGAGGATCACCTGAGTCCATGAGGTTGAGGCTGCAATGAGCTGTGATGGTGCCATTGCACTCCAGCCTGGGTGACAGAGTGAGACCCTTTCTCAAAACAAACAAACAGAAAACAAAACAAAGGACCAAGCTGGCTTGGTAATTTCTCCCAGTGAGGGGGGACCAGCTTTCCTTTATGAACCTTAAACATTTAGTGATTACATTGTGAGTTTTTTTTTAATTTAATGTTTTAAACTTTTTTTTTTTTTTTTGTGAGATAGAATTTTCCTCTTGTTGCCCAGGCTAGCGTGCACTGGTGTGATGTCGGCTCACTGCAACCTCTGCCTCCTGGGTTCAAGTGATTCTCCTGCCCCAGCCTCCTGAGTAGCTGGGATGACAGGTGTGTGCCACCATGCTTGGGTAATTTTTGTATTTTTAGTAGAGACGGGGTTTCATCATGTTGGCCAGGCTGATCTCGAACTCCTGACCTCAGGTGATCCACCGCCTCAGCCTCCCAAAGTGCTGGGATTACAGGCGTGAGCCACTGCGCCTGGCCCTTAATCTTTTTAACTGTGAAAGTAATACATATTCAATGTAACTAATTTTAATGATATAGAGTATATAAAATAAAAAGTGAAAATTCTGCTTCATACAGCCTCACTTCTTTGAGGTACTTGCTATTTATAGTTTGGTCTATATTCTTCCAGACTTTTCTTTGTGCATGTACACACACACTTGTACAAGCATGCATAGCTTTCTTTCTTTCTTTTTTTTTTTTTTGAGACGGAGTCTCACTCTGTTGTCCAGGCTGGCATGATCTCAGTTCACTGCAACCTCTGCCTCCTGGGCTCAAGTGACCCTTGTGCCTCCGCCTCCTGAGTAGCTGGAACTATACGTACTCACAACCATGCCCAGCTAATTTTTTGCCTTTTAATAGAGACGGGCTTTCACCGTGTTGCCCAGGGTGGTCTTGAATTCCTGAGCTCAGACAATCTGCCTGCCACGGCCTCCCAAAGTGCTAGGATTACAGGTGTGAGTCACCGCACCTGGGCCATGCATAGATTTTTTTTTAAATGAAATTTTATATATATAAGTGAAATTGTACATATACAATTATATGTGAAATTATATATATATAATATGTATATGTGTAGTTTTGCAATTACATCAAAGAAACTGATGAAATTGCATCAATTATTTGCATGTCGTTAATAATGTCTCAAGGAAAATGTTCATATAGCTCTACCTCATTTATTGAAAAACTCTCCAGTATTTGAGATTATGGAGATGAATTGGTCCACTATTGACAGACACTGTTGCAGGCTGATGTCTATAACCCATAGAGGATCCTACAAATATGATAGTGGTATCAGTCCGTGATTAGATTAGAGGGTGTTTTATGACGTTGTTGACTTTAAGAATGGGAGATGACCCTCAGTAGGCCTGACCCAATTAGTCAAGCCCTTAAAAGGGCTGGGATTCTCTCTGACAGGGAGATTGTAAGTAGGAGAGGGATTTACCTTGAGGGAAATTCTCTATTGCTGCGGGGGTGGGTCAGAAAGGACCTGAGAGAGGCCTTCAGGAGATAAGGATGACTCTTGGCTCTCACAGTCAGTCGGGAAATATGGGAACCTCTGTCTTAAAGCCACTAAGTGATCTCAGAAGACGCCCTTGGGCTCCAGGTGAGAATGCAGTGAGCTGGCACCTTGATTTTGGCCTTTGGATGCCCTGAGCAGAGAATCCAGCCGTGCTTGTCCAGACTTCTGAACTGCAGAACTGTGACATCACCAGTGACCTGGGTGTTTTTATGGGGAGGGAAGAGTGTTATTTGAAGTCATGAAGTTTCTTGTACTTTGTTACACAGCAAAAGAAAACTGGTAAGGCATTCCTATGGCTTCCAGCAATTGTGCTTTTAAGGAACATTTCTATCTTGAACCTCCTTGCACGCACATCTTTATTTCAGAATTTCTGTGGGATGGATTTCTAAAAGATTTTTGGGCTAACCATTTAAATTATTGATGTGTGCTGGCACGAGCAGTGGCTCATTTCTGTAATTCCAGCACTTCGAGAGGCCGAATTGGGAGGATCATTTGAGGCCAGGAGTTTGAGACCAGCTGGGGCAACAAAGTGAGATCCCCGTCTCTACAAAAAATAAAAAATTAAAATTAAAAAATAAAAAAGGAAATGATGGATGTGAATTACCAAATTGTCCTCCTGAAGCCACGTGTGGATTGATAGCCTGCCCCCTTTCCCCCTGCCCTCACCAACAATGGATATGAGTCTTTTTTTAAACTGTGGTAAAATACACACGACGTAGGACTTACTGTTTTAACTATTTTAAAGTGATCCAGTCCGTTGCATTCAGCACACTCACAATATTGTGCCACCCCTGCTGCTCTCGTCCCAGAATTTTCCTGTCACCCCAAAAGGAAACCTCGTATCCATTAGTCAGTCACTCCCCACCCCCTCCCTGGCCCCCGGCAGCCTCTCATCTGCTTTCTGTCTCCTATCATTAATCTTTTTACTTGTTGCCAATCGGATACACAAATAGGGGCATTTATTTCAAGCTGCTCTGATGACAGGATGTGCACACAGCTCTCTCTTCCTGCAGCTCAGACAAGCGCGTGTCCTGGTTGCCGACACAATGGCCCCACCACGGGTCAGGGCTCCGGCCGCATGGACACATCCTCTGCCTTTCCTGCTTCTCCCAGCAGGCCGTCTCTGCCACCTCCCCATCAGCCCCGTGTTCTCTGGCTTGAGACCTCGGCATGTTCTTCCTCCACCCTCCGTGCCCCAGCTGCTGATTCTAAGCGGGAAAGGCCTCCTGCATCTCGGCCTGCCTCCCTACTCCATTGAGACCCTCATCTGGCATGGGATTGGCCGCCCCGGAGCATCTCTGGGCAGGAGACTGGGGATCCAAGGCCTCCGGGGCCTGGCAAGTAAGGGGAGGAGGGCTGGAGGCTGGGCACCAAGGAGACAACAGGGAGAGGTGGAGACTGTGGCCAGGGGAGGGCACGTGTCTTTCTAAAGGGGGCAGCTGCATGGTGACTGTGTGCTCCCAGATCTTCTTATTTTCTAAAGGAGTCCTAAATATAGATATTTATATAAAAGTGATTGACATTTCATCAAAGCAAGCATATTCTCATTGCCCTGGCCGACCAACACGGAGGAGTGGGGGCAGTGGGAGCAGGGAGCCACTCATCCCACAGGCTGGCTCCGTGTGAGAGGCGTAGAGACAGCAGGAATCCAGGTCGCTGGAGGCTTGAAAGCCTGAATAGATGCACCCGGCTGCATCGCCAGGTCCCCTGGCTCCTGCCAGGGATTCTAGAACATTCTCTTCCGCTGCCTGAGTCCCTGTGGCTGTTTCCATGGCCCTGCAGAGTCTGAGGGAAAAGTGAGCCGTGTGCTGCTGTCTTTTTTTTTGTTTTTTTTGGGATGAAGTTTTGCTCTTGTTGCCCAGGCTGGAGTGCAATGGTGGGATCTCAGCTCACTGCAACCTCCGCCTCCTGGGTTCAAGTGATTGTCCTGCCTCAGCCTCTCGAGTAGCTGGGATTACAGGCATGCACCACCACGCCTGGCTAGTTTTGTGTTTTTAGTAAAGACATGGTTTCTCCATGTTGGTCAGGCTGGTCTCAAACTCCTGACCTAAGGTGATCCGCCTGCCTCAGCCTCCCAAAGTGCTGGGATTACAGCTACCACGTGGTGGGATTGAGCCACCACGCCCAGCCGTGTGCTGCTATCTTTATAGCCTCTCGAGGCCGTCTTTTTAGCCAAGCACCCCCCTCCCCACTTATGTGACATGGAGATGCCCCAGGCCTGGGATTGTCCCCGTGGATTTATGAGCATCTTAAGCAGATGCTGTGGGAGGGCCTGACCTCTCCTGCAGGGTGAACTGTGGAGGGGGACGGATGGGGGCTGGGTTATTCCTGGGCTGAGAGAGAGACCCCAACCCCAAAGCCCAGCCTCTGGAAGCAGGCTCCGCCCGCCAGCTGTCAGGGAGGGATCCTGGGCTGGGGGAGTTGGAGGGGGCTGTCAGACAGAAGAAAATGTTGGCTCCCACAAGCCCCTGGAGGTCTTCAAACCCGGCCCCTGCTGGGATGTTTTTCTAAAAGGCTCTTCTTGGCAATAGCCATAGGCCCAAAGGTCTGCAGTTGATATGAACTTAGGGTCTCAGGTTTCTTTAACATGTGGAAAGGCGTTCCCTCTGAGCCTCCATGGGAGCCTACAGCCTAAACAGGGGCCCCTGGGCCACAGCAATGCTGCAGAGGAGTTGTCTGAGTCATCTGGGGAGGGGGCAGGACAGGGCGAATCTTCCGTTTTCACTGAAGGCCTATAGAAAAAGTGCCGTAATGGGAACTTTGCTGACAACATTCTCTCCTATGAGAGAGGCGGCATGGTTAAACCATTTTACCCAAGAGGAAACTGAAGTTCAGAGAGGTGAAGCTGGTTGCCTGAGGAGGTGGAGGAGCTGGGATTTGAACTCCTCGGTGAGCTAGACAATCTGGTGTTTCCCCTCCTCCCTCCTTCCTTTCCTTCCTTTCTTCCTTTTCTCTCTGCCTCTCTCCCTCCCCCTTTTCTCTTCCATTACTCCCAGAACCGTCCACCCTGGCCTCTTTACATTCCAAGCTGGATATTCTCCTGATGTCTTCAGTTCTCGAGGCAAAACACAAAGTCAATGCTATGCAACAAAGGCCGGCTGTGGTTTCGACCCCGATGTCTCACTGGCTTCATCGCCCACTGCGGTCCTCACTTACTCCATTGCGGGCACTCGGTTCTCCTCGCTGGGCCTCCTGCTCACACAGCACCATCCTGCCTCAGGGGGCCTCCTGCTCTGCCTGGAGCCCGTTGACCTCTAAGTTCCCATGCTGGTCCCTCATTCATGCAGCTCCCTGCTCAATGTCACCTTAGTGGAGAGGCTTGCTCTGACCCCACTCTAAAACAACACCCTGTGTCTTTTTGAGATCCCCGAGCCCCACTTATCTTTCTTTGTAGCCCTTATCACCACCTGACACCGTGTGTCTATTGCCTGTCTTTCCCCGCCAGAAGCCAGAGTGTAATCTCCAGAGTGTAATCTCTAGAGTGTAATCTCCAGAAGAGCAGGGACTTCATTTTGATCATCGTTACTTCCTTGGCACCAAGAACAGTTCCAGGCGTGGGGCAGATGCTCAATAAAACTCACTGAATGAACGACTCTATCTCTGTATCTGTATCTATGTATGAGCCACCGCGCCCAGCTGTCTATATAGATAAATAGCTTAGCTTTATTTATTTGTTTATTTATTTATTTACTTACTTACTGAGACATGATTTTGCTCTGCCACCTAGGTTGGAGTGCTGTGGTGCAATCACGGCTCACTGCAACCTCCGCCTCCTGGGTTCAAGCAATCCTCCTGCCTCAGCCTCCTGAATAGCTGTGACTACAGGTGTACACCACCATGCCCAGTTAATTTTTTCTATTTTTTTGTAAGGAGGGGGTTCTCCCTGTGCTGCCCAGGTTGGTCTCAAATGCCTGGGCTGAAGCGATCCTCCCTCCTTGGCCTCCCAAAGTGCTGCGATTACAGGTTCGAACCACCACACCTGACAAGATTGTATTTTTTAAATGCATACAGTTCTGTAACTTTTTTTTTCATGTATTAGTCTGTTTTGGAGATCTTTATATTTCACTGCATATAGACTGGCTGTTCTCAACCACTGGCAATTTTACCCTTAGGGAACACTTGGTAATGTCTGGAAGCATTTCTGGGTGTCACACCAAGGAGGTTGGTGCTACTGGCATCTAGTGGGTAGAGCCAGGGATGCCGCTAAACCTCCTGCAATGCACGGGACACTCCCCCACCACAAAGAATGATCCAGCCCAAATGTCAATTGTACTGAGGTTGAGAAACCCGGATATAGACATAGCATTCTTTCTTATGGTGACAGATTCCGTAGTGTAAATGTACCATCATTTAACCACTCACTTACTGATGAACATTTTAGGATATTTCCAATTCTTTACTGTTGCAAACAATGCTGCAAGGAACATCCCTGCATAAACATCCATGCTGCTTCATGCATATGGGCAGGTATTTCCCAAGGGCAGATAGCCAGCAGAGGGTCAAAAGAGGACGTGCACCATTTTTTTTTTTTTTTTTTTTTTTTTTTGAGATGCAGTCTCGCTCTGTCCCAGGCTGGAGTGCAGTGATGCAATCTCCACTCACTGTAACCTCTGCCTTCTGGGTTCAAGTGATTCTCCTGTCTCAGCCTCTCAAGTAGCTGGGATTACAGGTGCCTGCCACCACGCCCGGCTAATTTTTGTATTTTTAGTAGACACGAGGTTTCACCATGTTGGCCAGGCTGGCAAACTCCTGACCTTAGGAGATTCACCCACCTTGGCCTCCCAAAGTGCTGGGATTCCAGGTGTGAGCCACCACCCCTGGCCAGGACGTGCACCTTTGATGTGGAGAGAGCCTCTGTCAAATTCGCCCTTCACACAGGCTGTAACCAAAGCACACTTCCGGCACAGCATGGCAGGGGTGCCAGCTTCCACCATCTGTGCTGTGGGTGATGGCTTTGAGACCTTCCCCAGGGGCCTGTCAACACAGTGCACTCAATCAAAGGGAGACTTGTCCTGAGCATGGAGCAAAGACGATCCGCTTTTGCTGTTTCTCTCTGTGCCAGCTCCTCCCCACCCTCCTCTGTGACACTTCAGATCCCAGCTCTGCCGCTTTTCATCACCTCACCTCTCTGTGCCTTAGTTTCTCCATCTGTAAAATGGAGCTAACAATAGCAACCTCCGCTCAAGGAGAGTTGGGAGGATTGCATAAGTTAATACTTGCGGAAACTTTCAGGCCTGCTAGGCAGTCCTCGAACATGAGCTATCATCCTGTGGCATTCCTCCACAGACAGCAGCGTGTATCATCTATAGTGCCGAAAACTGGAAGCAGCCGGGTGTCCCCCTGTAATGGAAACACCAAGTGCTTTGCAGGGGACCACAAAGCAGGGTGATAACCAGGCTTTAAAAATAATCCCGGGGCCGGGCGCGGTGGCTCAAGCCTGTAATCCCAGCACTTTGGGAGGCCGAGACGGGCGGATCACGAGCTCAGGAGATCGAGACCATCCTGGCTAACACGGTGAAACCCCGTCTCTACTAAAAAATACAAAAAACTAGCCAGGCGAGGTGGCGGGTGCCTGTAGTCCCAGCTACTCGGGAGGCTGAGGCAGGAGAATGGCGTGAACCCGGGAGGCGGAGCTTGTAGTGAGCTGAGATTCGGACACTGCACTCCAGCCCAGGCGACAGAGCGAGACTCCGTCTCAATAATAATAATAATAATAATAATAATAATAATAATAATAATAATAATCCTGGGATTCAGGCTCAGGGGTCAGCCAGGAGGAGAGGACACATGAGAATAGCCCCGATGGAATGCAAATCCTGAATTTACCCAGGAATTGGCCAAAGGGCTTTGAGCCTGAACGAGGTCAATTATCCTAAAGTGCCACCATTCAGAGTTTTCTACTACTTCATAAACACATGGGGTGCAGTTAGAAATTGAGAAATTGAGTTTCATGTTTGCACATTTAAACAAAATGATCCTGGGGACTCCGGGGCACAGAGGAAATGCCCAGATGATGTGAAATGAGGGGGTGTCCAGCCCCTGATGCCCCCAGCCCAGGTTCCAGGCCCCTTCATCTGCTTTATTTTCTTTGTAGGAGTCTCGGGCTGCAATGACATGATTTGCTCCTGGTTCTCCAGCGCCGCCTGTCTCCTCTGTCAGATGCTCGGGGGCGGCTTCGTTCGCTTCCTTCCTTCTCTGTTCCAGACCTAAGAGGGCGCCTGGGCCCTCGTGGGCGCTGGGCAAACAGGTGTTCTGTTCCAGCTGTAAAATACTGTCAGTATGACAGTGACTGCGAGGGAGTGTGGGGGGAATTCCAAACTGTGTGCCGATCAGGCTTCATGACATAAAAACTGGGGAAAGTTGAGATGAGCTGTACACAGATTTCTCCAAAGAAATTCTCAAACAGGCACCTCCACAAGTTATGTGTATAGAAGTAAAAAGAATCTTTAATAAATCCAGAAAGGGAAGGTCGGGGACGGCCCAGGCCAGGACACTAAGTAAACAGGAAGGTGGCGTGAACGCTGTTTGTAATGAATGCTCCCTTTGGGGACACCTGGTAGGGAGGACCCTGTGCACACATCCCAGAATGCTCTGGAAACTCCTAGGAATCCATCATAAGGACAAGCCGGCTATTTAATTTCCCATGAGTCACATTGTTTTTCAGTGTTTTTATAAGAGTTAATGTCAGAGCCTAGGCCAGACGCAGTGGCTCACGCTTGTAACCCCACTCTGGGAGGCTGAAACAGGAGGATCACTTGAGCCCAGAAGTTTGATATCAGCCTGGAAAACATGGTGAAATCTTGTTTCTATGAAAATTTTTTTTTAATTAGCTGGGTGTGGTGGCATGCCTGTAGTCCCAGCTACTCAGGAGGCTGTGGTGGGAGGATCACCTGGGCTCAGGAGTTCGAGGCTACAGTGAACTATGTCACCCAGCCTGAGTGACACAGTGAGACCCTGACTCATAAAAAACAAAAACAAAAACAAAAACAAAAACAAAAACAGAGAGTTAACATCAGAGGGCTTTTCCATGGTTCCTTAGGTTTGTTCCAAAACCCACATCTAGGCTATGGTCACAGAGTTGCTGATTTCAACCCTGGGATGACCTAGTGGCCACTTTACCAACACCACCTTTAGTGACCTCTCATTGGTAGCCTGAAATCAGTCCAATGTTTACACCAGAGAAATTGGAAATCAGTAAAGGCCTTCCCTCTGAGCCATTGTTAAACAGTTACCAGCCCACCACTGCATGCCCAGAGCTGTTCTAAGAACTCTACACAATTCACTCATTTCATTCTTTCCACCACCCTGTGATATGTGCTATTGTTATTCATCCCATTCTACAGATGGGAAAACCGAGGACCAAGAAGTTTAAGTAACTTGCCTAAAGTCACACAACTCTAGAGGACGCAGGCTTTACACCTAGCCATTCTGGATACACTGTCTGTGTTGTTAACTGCTGAACTCTATAGCTCATCGAAACCCTGACTTCACGGACATTATTGCTTAGGGTTATGTTGAGAAAGGGAGAAAAAAAATCCCACAGTAGGTTGATTTCAAAAAATATGGGATGGGTGCAATGGCTCATGCCTGCAATCCCTGCACTTTTGGAGGCCGAGGCAAGAGGATCACTTGAGCCCAGGAGTTTGAGACAAGCCTGGGCAACATAATGAGACACCTATCACTATAAAAAAAATTTAAAGGCCAGGTGCAGTGGTTCACACCTGTAATCTCAGTACTTTGGGAGGCCAAGGCGAGCGGATCACCTGAGTTCAGGAGCAGAAGTTTGAGACCAGCCTGGCCAACATGGCGAAACCTCGTCTCTACTAAAAATACAAAATTAGCCGGGCATGATGGTGCATGCCTATAGTCCCAGTTACTCAGGAGATTGAGGCGGGAGAATTGCCTGAACCCAGGAGGAGGAGGTTGCAGTGAGCCAAGATTGCACCATTGCACTCTAGCCTGGGCGACAAGAGCAAAACTCTGTCTCAAAACAACAACAACAACAACAACAACAACAACAACAACAACAACAAAACAAACATTAAAAATTAGCTGGCTACAGGGGTGCAGGCCTGCAGTCCCAGCTACTCAGGAGGTTAAGGTGGGAGGACGGCTTGAGCCTGGGAAGTTGAGGCTGCGGCCCCTACCCTCATCCCGAGGTGACTGCTGCCTGGACCTAACACCTGAGCTTGGCTTTGCTGGTTTGTGTTAACATTTTACACACAAGGTGGACTTTGTGTCTAGCTGCTCTCCCTCCCCATCATGTCTGAACTCCATATAAGTTTTGGGCATAGTTGTAAATCATTCTTTCTCAATTTTTGTACCGTTTTTCATGGTGGTTCGTATATGTTTTAGGGAGACAGGAGACATCAATCAATACATGATTTTTCACAAAATTGACACCCCAATTTATTCTACTATGATGAGTATTGGGGTGGTTTCTTGTTTGGGGCTACTATGAAGAGAGCTGCTGTGAACATTCTAGGACATTGTAGGACCTTCTAGGCTTTTGGTGTGCACATTTCTATTGCGTATATCCTGGGAGTGGACTTGCTGGGTCACAGGAATACAAGCGTCCAGAGAAAGATTGAGTTTTATCTGAAATCTCCCAACTTTACAGTGACAGAGGCTAATGCATGTATTTTTTAAAACAACAAAGACTCAGCCAAGCAAGACATTCTTCAGGCAAGTCAGATCTACTGGTGGCCAGTTTACAGCCTTTTGTCTAGATTAGACTTTTCTTTCTCTACTAGCCCTAGTAGCCTATGATCGGTTTCATTGTTTCATTTTGCTTTTTAAATTTTTTTGTTTTTTTTTTTTGAGATGGAGTCTGGTTCTGTTGCCCAGGCTGGAGTACAGTGGCGAGATCTCAGCTCACTGCAAGCTCCGCCTCCTGGGTTCACACCATTCTCCTGCCTCAGCCTCCCAAGTAGCTGGGACTAAAGATGCCCGCCACCAAGCCCAGCTACTTTTTTTTTGTTTTGTTTTGTTTTTTTTGTATTTTTAGTAGAGACGGGGTTTCACCGTGTTAACCGGGATGGTCTTGATCTCCTGACCTCGTGATCCGCCTGTCTTGGTCTCCCATAGTGCTGGGATCACAGGCGTGAGCCACCACACCCGGCTGCTTTTTAAATGTTTATAACTGTTTTCATGATAAAAGAACTATAACTGCGTTATGGAAAATTCAGAAAATGGAGTAAAGAAAATAAATTCACCAAGAGTTCAGCCCCCTAAAGCAAATACAGTCATAGCTTCGTGTATCTTGTTCTAGTGCTTTTTTCCTGTGCATATGTATTTTAAAATAAATTTGCAATATTGCTCCATATAAATTACATAAACTGCCATTTAATGTGATCATTTTTGCGTTTGCATGTTATTACACAGTCTTCATATTCCACTACAGTCGTTTTTCGATTCACTTAATTTTCTGAGTAGAGAAAACAATTCCTGTCTTTCTATTTTAGACTTATCATTAAATCTATAAATAAAAAGGTTGCTGGTAAGAGGGCGTTTTCTGCTATAATAATAAAGCTTTATTCAAGGCATAAGGAATGTGGTTTTAAGAGGATGAAGCCGGACACAGTGGCTCACACCTGTAATCCCAGCACTTTGGGAGGCCAAGGCAGGCAGATCACTTGAGGTCAAGAGTTCAAGACCACCATGGCCAACATGGCAAAATCCCATCACTACAAAAAATACAAAAAATAGCCAGGTGTGGTGGTGTGCGCCTGTAGTCCCAGCTACTCAGGAGGCTGAGGTGGGAGAATCGCTTGAGCCCAGGAGGCGGAGGTTGCAGCGAGCTGAGATCATACCACTGCACTCCAGCCTGGGCAACAGTGAGACCCTGTCTCAAAAAGAAAAAAAAAAAAAAATGCATGGAGCCTGCAGCCACACTACTTGGATTCAGAATCCCAACTCTACTCACTCCCCATTGAGTGACCACTCCAGCCTCGGTTTGCTTCATCTTGCAAAAGGAGATGATAAACAGCTCCCGACTCACAGGTCGCCATGGGGATTAAATGAGGTGATACCTGTAATGTGCTCAGAACAGGGGTTGGAATGTTGCAAACATATAGCAAGGGCTGGCTATTGATTCCTAGGTACAATGGTCACTATTTTGTTCGTCATAGAACAAAAACCCAGCAAGAACCCCTGTGAACATTTGTGGGAATATTCTGCTGGTCTTGTATTAGTGCCTATGTAACATGCACATGTAGACACCAAATGTTCAAATTCACACATGTATACTGTTTTGTTATCGTTTCTTGGCAACTCTAAATTTTCTTTTTTTTTTTTTTTTTTTTTGAGATGGAGTCTTGCTGTGTCACCCAGGATGGAGTGTAGTAGTGCGATTTCAGCTCACTGCAACCTCTGGCTCCTGGGTTCAAGCGATTCTCCTGCCTCAGCCTCCCAAGTAGCTGGGACTACAGGTGCACGCCATGACGCCCGGCTAATTTTGGTATTTTCACCATGTTGGTCAGGCTGGTCTTGAACTCCCGACTTTAGGTGATCTAGCCACCTCAACCTCCCAAATGCTAGGATTGCAGGTGTGAGCCACCATGCCTTGCCTAAATTTTCTTTCTATGTCATTGTTGGGAGACAGTTCTCCATGGGTCTCTCAGGTTTCTGCATGTCTTGCAAGTAGAATAACTGACTATCTCTACAAGGATGTTTATATAGCAAACAGCCTTGGTAGATAGAGATAGTGTATCTCCCCAGATCAAAGGGCAAATTTGTTTTCTTTCCGATATAGATAGATGTCTGCCCCCAGGGCAAGGATCAGGATTTCTTATAAGAATTTGGGCTCCCTGAGCTCAGGGCTCCTCAGCTGTGAGGAATGTGCTGTGTGCACAACACCCACCTGCTTCCTGGGCCCCTTTGCATGGCCCCTGTGGGACTTGGGGACAAGGGAAACTGATGCAAACATAAAGCTCAAGCTACTTGCTGTGCTGTGAGTAATAAAGTCACTTGTCTCTGACCCAGGAGTCTTGTGCCTTCTGCCAGCAGCCATGGCACTGCAGCAGGCTCACCTGGGGGCTTGCGCAGAGGGTCAGATCCCAGCTCATCCATGGGCCTTGAGAATCATGCAACAGTCTCCCCCAGCATCACTTCCAGGTTCTACCAGAGTCCCCTCATTTGGCCCCTCTAGCACTCTTTGGGCTAATCTTCCATCTTTGGAAACGTAGCTTGCTTTCCATTTTGTCACTGTATTAACGCTGTAGTGTGCACTTGTAGCTGAGCTTCATTCTCATGTGACTACCCTGATACTGTAAGAGATTCTGAGGAGTGTTGGCAGGACCCCTGATGCCAGCAAGTTCAGCCTCTTGATGCCCATCGTGCATTGAGGCCTAGGGGGTCCTGAGCCACTGGGAGTTCCCCTCACCCCTCATTCTCCACTGGCCTCTCTACTTGGGCCAGTAGAACCTTCCCAGCCTCCCTCATCCTCCCGAGTCTCCCTGAGGGGAATTTAACACACTGGACTCTAAGTGAAGGTTCCTCTATCCAGATCCTGAGCTCTTTGAGGGCAGGGACTTCCTCATCCTTGTGTCCCCAGGACCTGGCACGTTGGGTGTTCATCCAATGTCAGCAGTTCCTAAACAGGAAACATCAATAGGTTTAAGAGGACATCCAGGCACCGTAGGTCACAACATTGAGCCTGCTGGTTCACTCTGGTACCACTGTAGTCCAGGAGGTATTCTGAGCGTCACAAAATCACATCTGCTGTCAGGGGGCTGCAGTCAGAGGAAACCCAGGACTCGGGGGGAGAGTTGCACTGAGGAGGGGCAGAGTCAGCTCCTTCACCTCCCTAAGGCTTCTCACAGTCAGCCCTCTAGAAAGGCTTATTTTTTTTATACTTTTACTTTTTGATTTTTTATTATTTATTATTTATTTATTTATTTTTGAGATGGAGTCTAGCTCTGTTGCCTAGGCTGGAATGCAATGGTGTGATCTCGGCTCAGTGCAGTCTCCACCTCCCGAACACAGTGATTTTCCTGCCTCAGCCTCCTGAGTAGCTGGGATTACAGGCGTGTGCCATCACACCCTGTAATTTTTGTATTCTTAGTGGAGACGGGGTTTCGTCGTGTTAGCCAGGCTGGTCTTGAACTCCTGACCTCTGGTGATCCACCTGCCTTGGCCTCCCAAAGTTCTGGGATTACAGACATGAGCCACCGCACCCAGCCTTATTTTTATTTTTTAAGCCCCCATTCTGAGAAGCAACTTTTACTTTTTATTGAGATACAGTATATACAGAGAAGTGCACACGTCTGAAGTGTACAGCTCCAAGAACACCCACACACTGAACACAACCATGCATTCAGATCAATAACACACTGGTGTCAGCCCCCAAGCCCCACTTCATGCCCCCTATTGAGTCACCCTCAACAGTAAGCGTGACTCTAACTTCCAACAGCACAGAACCATATGCTGTGTACGCTGTTGTGTCTGGCTTTTTTCATTCCGTATTGTGTGTGAGAGTCGGCCATATTGTGTGTGGTTGGAAGCCATTCTTCTTTCTGTGTGGTTTTCCATCACTTGGATAGACAACGTTTATTTAGCCATTCTACTATTGACGGGCATTTGGATGGTTTCCAGTGTGGGGCTATTGTGAACGGTGTTGCAAAGAACATTCTAGTTCAAGTCCTTATCCACACACATCCCCCTGTTGGGTGTACACAGAGTGAAAATGCTGGGTTATGGTGCACATCTATGGTCTGCTTTAGTGGATGCTCTGAAATTCTTCAAAAAATGTTTATTTAATGAATAACTGTCCTGAGTCAAAGAATCACGGTCATGGATAAGTTGAAATTATAGCTACAGTCGGGGTTAGCCTCGTGGGAAATTATCTCCTAGAGCAGCAGCCAAGGGCCCTGCATTCAGAAGGGCCTGTGCTTGGGATTTAATTCTTTGAAATTCCTAATACTTTTACTGATGGGACAACACAGCATGTCCCGATTACCCTCCGCATCCCCCGGTGGCATCGGCAGAAGGCCTGACTGACATTTATGGCTGAGAGGTTGTCAGTCCCCTGGGGCTGGCACGAAGGAGCCATGGGGGACACAGCCCTGAAGGGACCAAGGGGTCTCCGGCAGCTGGGCAGCCTGAGGCTGAGGAGTGGCCATTTCCGAGCGTGAAAAGCTTGTGAAATGATCTTGAGGCTCCATTCATAATGCATGAGAGGCCGGGTGGGGGAGCCTCTCTGGACACAGGGCCTTTGTTCTTGCCAGGACTATGGCAGCACTTTTCTCATAATCGTCTCAGAGAGGAAGGAAGCCAAGAAGATTTATCTCCCAGAGTCGAATCCACTTCCTTGGGAGAGGCGGCTATCTGTCCCTCACAGAACTGAGTGCCCCCAAGAGAATTCTTTGCAATGAGTTACAAAGAGCCAGACTTTGAAGGGTCAAAGATATATAGCTTGCTGACAGAGCCTTAGATAATATACATTGTGTGCGTGGAGAGAGAGAAAGAGAAGCTTCTCCCCACACCAGCCTTTTTCACAGCTGTCTATATTGTGTGCCCTCCCAGCCTCCTTGTGAAGGAGTTTTGTTTGTTTGCTTTGCTTTGTTTTTAAACAAGAGAAAGAAAATGACAATAGAGGATAGGATTTTCTCTAAACCCCCAGCACAAAAGTCAATAGCTCAGCTAGAAATGGGCTTGAGGCCAAAGGTCAACTAATCAATCACCATACATTTTAAGGGCATTTCTAGAAGGGGTGTCCATAGGAGAGTCAGCATGAGATGGCTGGGCAGTGAGTTCAGGGCTGCTGCAGCGGGTGGGGTAGGGTGTGGCTGAATGTGTTTCCTGGAAACTTCAAGGCGAATCTGATTTTGCAAACTGCTGACTGTTTCCTGCTTCCATGTGGGTGCCATGTGGCCACTATGGGACCCTGCCCCGTGGGCTGGAGCTGATTGGACCAGGGCTGGACACCTGACCCAAGCTGGGCTAATCAGAGTCTCTGTCTCACGAAATTGCCATGGGTCTGATATCTGGAACAAAGGAGATGGAGTATGGAGTCTTGGGTGGAGCCAGCATCCATGCTGTCTCTTGCAGAGAGAGAATAAGACAGAAATGGGCCAGGCACAGTGGCTCACACCTGTAATCCCAGCACTTTGGGAGGCCAAGGTGGGCAGATCACCTGAGGTCAGGAGTTTGAGACCATCCTGGCCAACATGGTGAAACCCCGTCTCTACTAAAAATACAAAAATTAATCGAGCGTGGTGGCGTGAGCCTGAAATCCCAGCTATTCGGGAGGCTGAGGCAGGAGAATCGCTTGAACCTGGGAGGCGGAGGTTGCAGTGAGCTGAGATCACACCACTGCATTCCAGCCTGGGCGACAGAGCAAGACATCATTAAAAAAAAGAAAAAAAAAAGAAAAAAAAAACAGAATAAGACAGAAATGACACACAAGTAGAGACAGAGGGAGAAAGAGAGAGAGTGAGCGAGTGCCAGACTCCTGGACTCTGGTTTTCCAGGCCCTGTTTCCAGCTCTGTACATTCTCACCTTTGGGTTCTCTGAGGCACCCCCTTGTCCTTCTAGTAAATCTCCCCTTGGTAATCCAAGTTACCAGAATGGCTTTATGCAAGGTCAACTACAGAACATAGAGGCTTAATGCCAAAGGATATGGTGGGGCCTTTTGTTCAAAATATGTTAAGAATTTCAATGTGGCAGCAGCAGAACCCGCAACAAAGCATGAAGCCATTCTGAGTGCCAGTCTGTGCGGCTGGTAGGTTGGATGCCCATGGAGCCCGCTGTGGGTTTATGTCGCCTGCAACCAAATGAACCTTGAGCAAGTCTGACCTGTTTGGAAAGGTGGCTTCCCGTGTGAAGGAAAGGCATTGAAATGGCTCTCTTGTCTGGGGTATATACCCTGGGGTTCTTTTCTCCTGGGGAGAACCAATTCAGGACACAGGCAAATGTGGGTGGGTTAAGGAGTGGAAAGTTCAATGGAAGAAAGGAGAGAGGAGACCAGCTCCTTGAGAGAAAGTCCGAAAAAACTGGGGAGGTGGTGGACTGCATTGGATTTTATAGGCAGGCTGGAGAAGGGGGTGTCTGATTTACGTAGGCTCACAGATTGGTTCGATCATGTATGATGTTTACGTAGTGTACGGGGAAGGCTGGTTGCCCCACCCTAATCTTATTCTGCAAATGGACTTCCCAGTGGATTGTGCCGTCTTGCCTGTTCCTTTGCACAGGTGACTGACAGAGACAAAGGAAGATGGAGCCTCCATCTTTAACGTGATTGGCACAACCGCGGGTATCTGTGTCTGTAGCTCGATTTTACAGGCTGCTCTTTGTTAGAAAAGAAAATAATTTGGGGCTGCTTTTCATTTAAAAGAAAAGCCTTACCGAGGACTCCCACACCGTTACTATCTGCCTAAGTGATTTCTTCTTAACTCCTATATCAGAGTTTAGAAATCCTGCCTAGAATTACATCAAAGGGGCAGCTATAGGCAGTAAAACTTCAGAGGACGGAGGAAGTCCGGGATGACTAAACAACATGAAAGAAAAGGCATTCCTGGGGCAGGTGGTCAACAGAGAGCCTTTGAGGGGGGGTGAGAACAAATGCCTTTAAACTCCATGCTACTGGCCCAAGAGCAGACAGGGCCTGAGGCCCAGGGAGGGCTGTTCATAGGGCAGATGGTACAGTCCAAGAATCTAACACAGGCGGGATGATCAGGAGGAGTCCAGATCAGATCAGGACAAAGAGACAGAGACCTTTCTCTTCACCAAATGCATCAGCAATGCAGTGAGAGGGACCAGGCAGGACATGGCATTTCTTGGTAATGTATCCGAACACTTGCAGTTTGGCTATATTGTGTTTAATTAACTGGAATTGACTGAATACTGTACTCATTCTCCATGGTGGCTTCAATTACCGCCATCCAATTCTTTATAAACTCTTAGGTCAAAAAGAAGAAGG
>NC_045450.1:69134998-69187574 GCF_002776525.5 Piliocolobus tephrosceles | reverse complement strand
ACTCTTAGGTCAAAAAGAAGAAGGAGGAGGAGGAGGAGGAGGAGGAGGAGGAGAATAAGAAGGAGAAGGAGGAAGAGGAGAAAGAGGGGGAGGGGGAGGAGTGGCAGAAGTGGGGGGAGAAGGAGGGGGAGGGGGAGGAGTGGGAGAAGGAGGAGGAGTGGGGTGAGAAGGAATGGGGGGAAGGGAGGAGTGGGAGAAGGAGGAGGAGTGGGGGAAGGAGGGGAAGGGGGAGGAGGGGGAGAAGGAGAAAGAAGAAGAAGATTTTGGATTGGATAAAACCCATCTGTGTAAGCAGCCGAGTTGCTGGGGCTCCGAGTGGAAGGGGATGAGTCAGCGGTGACCGTACTGGGGGCTCTCTAAGCTGGCTGTGTCTGCCCAGGTCAGGAGCACATTGCATCTAGGCACCACGCTGAGGGCTGACGGGGCATGGGGGTGTCAGAAATATCCTGCCTCTCTGCCTCTTTCCAGATCACTTATTAGACTGTTGGCCAGGACATGCTGAGCCCACAGCCCTGTGACATGTCACCCCCTTGGGTGGCCATCAGTCCTGCCCAGGAATCAGTAGGTTCCCATTTAGGGCCATCTTGCAACAATTTGGAACCCACCTAATTGGATTAAATGTCAAGGAAATAATGAGAGATCTTGCCAGCCATCTCTGACATCCAGGTTCACTGTGTCTGTTGCCTTTTCCTGGTTGACAGGCTTTTGTAGCCTGTTGGAAATAGGTTGGCATGGTGCTTTCAGTGTCATGGAGATCAGGCTTAGGTGGTGAACAGGTCCAGATCCGAGTCACGGCATCTCCACTTACAGGCTGTGTAGCCTTGGGAAAGTCACTTAACCTGTCTGAGCCTCCCTTTTCCTCAGCTGGAAAATGAGAATAATAATATTTCTTTATCCCCCAAGATGACTATAAGGCATAGGGAGATAATTTGATCTTTAATGATATGGAAATCATTCGATAAAGTTGCCTGGCATGTAGTGATGCAAATTATTAATATTATTATTAATTCATGTGAGTTCGTCATGAACACGAACTATTTCTTTTCCAAGTGTTTCCAGCTTTCCAGGTCCTCCATTTAATAATCCATTCTAGAGTGCTGGCTGGGGCTCACATCAGGCTTGTTTGCTTGTTTTTTTTTTTTTTTTTTTTTGAGACGGAGTCTCGCTCTGTCGCCCAGGCTGGAGTGTAGTGGCGCGATCTCGGCTCACTGCAAGCTCCGCCTCCCGGGTTCACACCATTCTCCTGCCTCAGCCTCCTGGGTAGCTGGGACTACAGGTGCCCGCCACCATGCCCAGCTTAATTTTTTGTGTTTTTAGTAGAGACGGGGTTTCACTGTGTTAGCCAGGATGGTCTCGATCTCCTGACCTCGTGATCTGCCCAGCTTGGCCTCCCAAAGTGCTGGGATTACAGGTGTGAGCCACCGCACCAGGCCAGGCTTGTTTGTTAATCATACCTGAAATAATGCCATTTCCCCCAGCTCTTTGGTGACCAGAGCTTGTCTCGTTTTTCAGGCTTGCACAACAGGTGCATAAAGAGTGAACATCAGAGAGACAACCATGCCCTGTAATAAATCACAGAACATCTGCTGAGGGGAATATCACTCATTTAGTAAATACTAGTGGGATGCGTGCATGATTTCAGTCACTAAAAATTATATTACGAGGCTGGGTGCAGTGGCTTATGTCTGTAATCCCAGAACTTTGGGAGGCTGAGGTGGTTCACTTGAGGTCAGTTGGAGACCAGTCTGGCCGATATGGCGAAACCATGTCTCTACCAAAAAAAAAAAAAAAAATTAGCCAGGCGTGGCGGCATGCGCCTGTAGTCCCAGCTACTTGGGAGGTGGAGGCAGGAGGATCACTTGAACCTGGGAGGCAGAAGTTGCAGTCAGCCAAGATTACGCCACTGCACTACAGCCTGGGCAACAGAGTAAGACTGTGTCTCAAATAATAATAATAATAATAATGATGATGATATCAAGTGAAAAAAGAATATAAAATTGTATAATTCTGTGTTGCTTCACTTCATATGACAAGATTATAATTAAGATGTATAAATAGTCATGGGTTAAAAAAAAAAAGGAAAGAAAGCAGGGCAATTCACAGAAGTGCTAAAGGTGGCTGTATTCCAGCTGTATATATGTGGTTGTGCAGACAGAAATTAGTATAGCAGGCTTGAGACTGCTATCTTTTTTTTTTGAGATGGAGTCTCGCTCTGTCACCCAGGCTGGAGTACAGTGGCCGGATCTCAGCTCACTGCAAGCTCTGCCTCGCGGGTTTATGCCATTCTCCTGCCTCAGCCTCCCGAGTAGTTGGGACTACAGGCACCTGCCACCTCACCTGGCTAGTTTTTTGTATTTTTTAGTAGAGATGGGGTTTCACCGTGTTAGCCAGGATGGTCTCGATCTCCTGAGCTCATGATCTGCCCGTCTTGGCCTCCCAAAGTGCTGGGATTACAGGCGTGAGCCACTGCGCCCAGCCAAGACTGCTATCTTTAGGAAGACCTACTTGCTAGGTTGGTTCTTGGCCGGTGTCTGGGAACTTGGCACTTGAGCTGTTTCCTAAATGATAAAAGTGGTTCACTGTGCCTAGACCACAAACAACGTGGTTCATGCTAAACACATGCTTCCCTTCTGGGAGTTTCGAATTTGGTACGTGCTAAGGAGAAGGTGCCAAGTGACCAGCCCTTAGAAAAACTCTGGGGTGCCGAGTCTCTGATGGGCTTCCTTGGACAGAAGCCTTGCAGACACACAGTTGCATTTTTGTTGATGGGGACGGAATGTGCTCTGTGCAACCCTTCTTGGGGAGGGGAGAGCCTCATGTGGACTCCTGCAGACTCCACCTCTATGGTTTTGCCTTTTGAGCTGGTCGTGTATCCTTACTGCACTGTTGTAAAAAAATCTTCGCCACACATACAGCCACCTGAATATGCTGAAGCCCATAGGAATTCTTTTAGCAAATCTGTGAATGTGAGGGTGGTCTTCAGATCTCACAGCATAATTTGTGTGAGGTTTCTTGCTTCTCTTTTCTGGAAGGTAGTTATGTTACTTTCATCAGGAAAAAAAAAAAACATGCTTCTAAATTTTGCCAAAGGAGTGTGCAGCCACGATGTTCCAACAGTCATAAGGTCATGTTCCTGGTGCCGCATTCTCAGCGGGAGTTTCCAGTAGCTGCTTAGCTGGCAGCTTCCTTCCCGCCCTGGCCTTGGCTCTAATCTCCCTCCTATGGAGATTGTCAGAAGCCACCACTAACTCTCTTCCTACTGGGCTGCAGGCAGGAAACGACCCAGATAGCCTGGAGCCGAGGCCTCACCCTGAAAGGGAACCACATAAATGCAACAAGACACAAGAACTCCCAAATATGGACATGAGATGTTAAACAGCCAAGAATGTGCGTTTAGAAATGGTACCAAGTTCCTCAGCTGCTCCTGGGGAATTCCTCTCGGGAATGTGGAGGCGAATGGTCATTCTTTTCTGGAAAGGTCACTGCTTGTGTTTTTTTTTTTTTTTTTTTTTTTTGAGACGGAGTCTCGCTCTGTCGCCCAGGCTGGAGTGCAGTGGCCCGATCTCAGCTCACTGCAAGCTCCGCCTCCCGGGTTCACGCCATTCTCCTGGCTCAGCCTCCCGAGTAGCTGGGACCACAGGTGCCGGCCACCTCCCCCGGCTAATTTTTTGTATTTTTAGTAGAGACGGGGTTTCACCATGTTAGCCAGGATGGTCTCGATCTCCTGACCTCGTGATCCGCCCGTCTCGGCCTCCCAAAGTGCTGGGATTACAGGCTTGAGCCACCGCGCCCGGCCTACTGCTTGTGTTAACATTCACCCTCCCAGTGAGTGCCCTGGCTAAGCTTGTGAATGAGAGAATCAGAATGGAGTGATTTCAGCAAGCAGAGGGAACTAAAGGAACATTTTGCCAAAAACACAAACCCAGCAGCCAACATTGCAGTCATTTTCAATAAATGTCAAGCTGCAATACATTTTCGAGTTGCAATCAGTTTGCAAGTTGGTAACACTTTTGGGTTCCTTTGTTCAGGATCTGGCTTGTCCGCTTGGAGGGTGCATTCCTCCGGAGTGTCAAGACTGACCTGGGGGCGGGGGTGTGGGTGGCGCCCGGGATTTGTTCACCTGGGAAGGATGCCGCATCTCCCAGCCTTTGAAAGGAGTGAATGGGTAAGCAAATGAATGAGTGCATGAGCAGGCATGATGCTTAGAAACGCAGTGAACCAACTCCGATCCCAAACTGCAGCAGGCTTCGTGAGAAAGGGAGCAGAACGTACTGATGAGAACAAGGGCTGTGCTGTCAGACAGACTTGGTTTCCAGACCTGCCTCCACCACAGTGAACTTGGACAAACCATGCATCTGACTTGTGTACTGGCTGCAGAGATCTTGGGCAAGATCTCTGAGCATCTGTTTCCTCATCTGTCACATGGTGCACATCATTTCTACTTTGAGGGCACTGTGAGATGAAATGCAATCGTGTGTGTCAAGTGCAGGCACTTGGGCAACTACCTCATGGTTTATCAGAAGGGCATATCAGGAGGAGGGTAAAGTTTCTACTTTCCAGCTGGGTGGAGCTCACACCTGTAATCCCAGCACTTTGGGAGGCTGAGGTGGGAGAATCGCTTGAGACCAGGAGTTAAAGTCCAGCCTGGGCAACATATCGAGATCCTGTCTCTACAGAAAACAGAAAAATTAGCTGGGTGTGGTGGCACGCGCCTGTGGTCCCAACTACTCAGGAGGCTGAGGTGGGAGGATGGCTTGAGCCCAGGAGGTTGAGGCTGTGGTGAGCTATGATCATGCCACTGTACTCCAGCCCGGGTGACAGAGTCAGATCCTGTCTCAAAAAAGATAGTTTCTATATTATGGTGGGAGAAGAAAGGAAGGGTGGGGAAAGAAAATTAACCTTTATCAAAATCAAAATGTACCAGAAACTTTAAATTTTATTTAATCCAAACAGGAATTCTTTTCAGGTGAGGTTGGCCTTTTCAAAAATTAATGTACACATGAATTCCTTAGAGATTTTATTAAAATGTAGACTGATTTAGCAGGTCCCAGGTTGGGTGCTGAGAGTCTGGATTTCTTTCTCTTTTTTTTTTCTCCCCGCCTGGCTAATTTTTAAATGTTTTATAGAGACAGGGTCTCACTATGTTGCCCAGGCTGGTCTCAGACTCCTGGGTTCAAGCAGTTGTCCTGCCTCAGCCTCCCTAAGTTCTGGGACTACAAGTGTGAGCACCCTACTCAGCCCCGCCTGCATTTCTGACAAGCTGGAGGGTGGTGGTAATGTTCCTGGTCTGTGACCACGCTTTGAAAGACAAGAAGCTAGGCAACTCTTACTGTGCCCATTGCATAGATGAGGAAACCGAGGCTCAATGAGGAAACCCAGGACTGTCTGTCTCCAAAGCCAATATTCTTTCTCTTGTGTGACTCAAGTTTTCTCAGTGGCTGATGACCATCCAATGGGCATATGCCATCAGGGAAGGGTGGCACACCCAGAGGAAAAAAGGGGCTCTTCACAGAGGATGGGCAGGCTAGAGGGACCAAAACAGGACGCCAGAGCCCCCAGCAAGCTGCAGCAGGGGTGAGAGGAGAGAACGGTGTCTTTGGAGTTTGTGAGCCAGAGCTGCAGCATGGAACGAGGTTTTTCAGACAGGAGCCAAGACTGTAGCAGAAGAATGGAGCCACTGCCGAAAGCAAGCCCAGTGTGTGTGGCGCTGAGCGGAGGGTGACGCATGCCCTGGCCTCTGTCTCCTGCCAACCTCTGAGCTCCTGCTAGTGCTTCCCACTGGCCAAATCCAAGGGAGCCGAAGGGGTGAGATCCTAGAGATTAGCTTTCTGGGCTGGAGAGCAGAGAAGAGAAAGATCGAGAATGGGTGGGGAAGGGCACACAGGAAGTAGTTGGCATGGCCTGGAATCCCAGATCTGCTACTTACTAGACACATGGTCTTGGGCCAGACATTATCATCTCTGAGCCTTGGTTTCTGTCACTGTAAAGTAGGGCAAATAATAACACCTTTCCCACAGGCTTATGGCAAACATCATAAAGGTGCTGCATGTCACTGCCACTTGTAATATCACTGTTGATCAGGAAAGAAGTTTTGGGAAAAGAAAAAGGCTTTTTCTCAGATGCCAAGAGCTAAAGACACAATGGTTCTGTTAAAAGTGTCAAGTTCAAGCTGGAGTTCTGCTTTCCAAATAAAAAGACCTCCAGGCCCTCTGTAATGTAGTGGTGGACTAGCACTTTGCTCAAGCATAGCAACTCTCTCCACATTTTGACAGTTTACATACAGTGCAGAGGCTATGAAAATGCTACTTGATGCAGCTTTGGCTGCATCTGATGACTCTGGCGAAGAAACAGCCGAGTAGACAGGGAGCTGCAAAATAACAATCCGTTCCTGTCACTGTCTCAATGAAGGACCCTGCTACATTCCCAGATGCACATGCCAGAAGCCCAGGAGGCATCTTGATGGCACCGAGTCCGGCTCCCTTCCACTTCTAGCCCTGTAGTCCAAGCCCCTGCCGTCCTGCACCTCCTCACTGGGTTCCACTCTTGCCATCTATTCCCATACAGCAGCCAAAGTGACCCTCCTACAGTGCACGTCTCAGCATGACACTTACTGCTAAAACCTGTGAGCACCTCCCATTGCTCTGAGAACACGGTCCTACAGGCTCCTCCTGAGCTGGTGTTGCTCACGTCTGTCCTGCATTCTCTTCTCCAACGAACACCTGCTTCCTTTGGACTCCCCATGCAGTTCTCTCTCCTTTCCCAGGCCTCCCCATGGCCTGGACTGATGTACATTCTCTCCTGTCATCCATCCTCTCCTCTCCATCTCCCAGGTCTCAGCTGGCCTTTCGCCTCCTCTGGAAGCCCCTATTCTCCCTGAGTGGCTGTCATGCAGCTGTTACACGCCCTGTGGGCCCTGTGGTGTTTTTCTCCTCAGCACTTGCGACTAAGGGATTATGTACATATTATGGGGTTTGATGGCATCTTCCCTTTAGAATATCCCAAGTGGGAGAAACCGTGTTCATCTTATTTACCATGCTTTGACGGTGCTTAACTTAATGCCCGGCAAGGAGTAGTTGCTCCAGAAACATTTGTTGAATGAACGAATGAATGAGGGAAAATGAAATGACAGCCAGGTGCAGTGGCTCTCATGCCTGTAATCCCAGCACTTTGGGAGGCCGAGGCGGGAGAATCACTTGAGGTCAGGAGTTCGAGACCAGCCTGGCCAACGTGGCAAAACCCCATCTCTACCAAAACTACAAAAATTAGCCAGGTGCGGTGGCACATGCCTGTAATCCCAGCTACTCGGGAGGCTGAGGCAGGAGGATCACTTGAACCTGGGAGAGGTGGAGGCTGCAGTGAGCCGAGATCAGGCCACTGCACTCCAGCCTGGGTGACAGAGTGAGACTACATCTCAAAAAAAAAAAAAAAGAAAGAAAGAAAGAAAGAAAATGAAGAAACGAGACACAGTCTCACAGGCAGGCACCTTCTGTCTCTAGCTCTTAAATCTTCGCACTCATGGTTTCAGCATGGGAGGAGCTGAAAGAAATAGTAGTTCCCTGTTTGAAGGCAGGAACATCGAGGGTTTGGGTGTCCAAGTGAGAGAAGTAACCCACAGAAACAGTTGTGACCCCTTTATGACTTTTACAAAAGCCATAGGCAGAAATCACAAGTCCCCTGTGGCCCATATATGGATGGCGCTAAGTGAGCTCGGCAGCTTCTGTGGGCCGTGCGGCATCCCTGCAAATTCACTCCAGCTTTCAAAGAGCGGGGAGGTGGGGGTGGTCTGGCGGGTGTGTGGAGCTGGGCAGAAAGACAGGCCTATGAGAGATTCTCTGTGGTGCCCTTAGGAAGAGCGGGCACCATTCTGAGAGCTCTTGTTTGGCAGGTGCCCAAAGTCTGAAGCAGGTGTCGCCATCGCCATCTTACAGATGGGGAAAGTGAGGCTAGTTAGATAGCTGGCCCAGGTCACACAGCCAGCAGATGTGCAGAGCGTGGCTCCTCAGCCCCAGCTCTTTGTCCCCGTGCTCTGCTGCCTCTGGCTGACGGGGAGCACTTTACGACGAGCTGCCCCGCGCACGGGCCTTCAGGATTTTTGCTCTGTCATGTGATTCAGTGAGTCTGACCTTGGGCATCAGCCCAACCCACTTCTCTTTTCTTTATGTCTCCTTTCTGTTCTCTGTGATCTAGGGCAGTGGCTGAGGACATCAATTCTGGAGTTAGATCCAAGGTGTGAGCCCCCAGCTCCTCCCCTCCTGTGTGATTTCGAGCAAGTCAGTCCACCTTTCTGTGTCTTCATTTCCTCGTATGTAATATTTGCATAATACCTGAGTTTGCTTCATCGAATTGTGTTGTGGAGATGATGACATGAGTCACTGCTGATAAAGGCCTTAGAATAGTGCTTGGCACACAGAATAATGCACATGCCTGCTATTAACATATTTTAAGATAACAAATCCACATTTGTTCAAAGAACGGAACTTTGTTGGAAAATTCTCTTAATCTGTTCCTGGGTGCCCTGCCAAGCAGTCTGCTCTGCTTAGAGCCAGGAGGCTCAGCTGGAGTCCTTGCCAGCCCTGCCCGGCCCCGCCCCGACTTGCTGTGTGCCCTTGGGCAAGTTGTTGGGTGTTTCTGAACGTCCATTTTCACACCTGTGAAATCAGGCCTCATTCTTCTCTGCAAGAGGCCTCTGAGCATTCAGAGAAATTCTGACTCAAAAGCAGCAAGAAGCTGAATCTGAGAGTCTTTTCTCTTCCTTCTAACCATGTCATCCAAGATTCACACAGGCGCATCAAACATCCCAGGACTCACCCTGCTCCGTGAGCTTGGCCGCCTGCCACCATTGGAAAGCCCTCGGAGTCATTAATAACACAGTCTCACACATAACAACCACTGTCTTTTCCTGTTTTCCAGCTTGTGGGCTGACGAGGGGCTGGAATTGTCATCTCCATCCACAGTGGGATTGGCAGGGGGACTGGAAGGACTTTGGGAACTCTAAGTCCTAACAAAGAAAACAGTCCGCCCGGGGCTCTCCAAGGCTGTGGCCTCCACTGTGGGTGCATGCTGAGGCTCGGACCTGTCTGCCCCTTCTCCAAGGCGTCACATGACTCTCCTGAGCGGGAGAAAGGTCCCCCTTCCTTGTCGTGTGTGCAGGGCCAACCCCTGCCTGGTTGTGCTGACCGGGAGGATTTGTGCTTTCTGACGGGGATTTGCATACAATCTGCTTAGACCCTTAGCCCGGCTGGTGCTGCCAGACAAAAGGCAGCGGCAGAGGCTGGGCCCACATGGCTGCAGGGAGGCCAGGAAGGAGGTGGAAAAGCAGAAGGAAACGCCCCTCCTCCAGTCTGGAGCGGAGACGCTGCCCTGCAAGCAGGGCTGCGGTGGGAGGACTGATCGTTTGCGGCTGTCGTGATTTTCAAGGATAGGCTCAGGGAGGGGAGATGGGGTCAGAGAGCTTTTGAGGCAGTTTCTGGAAGCAAGGACTCCGAAAGTTCCCTCCTTAGGTTCTTCTGAGCAAATGGCCACCTGTTCCCTCGACCTTCATTTCCACAACAACCAAGGGACCCTTAGTAGTAATGCTGAAAGTGAGTTGTGAGGGTAAGGTATCTTAACCATTAAGCTGCTGTCCTTGGGGCAGGGACAAAAATATTAACAAACAGACCAGCATGGTGGCACACACCTGTAATCCCAATACTTTGGGAGGTGGATGTGGGAGGATCACTTGAGCCCAGTTCAAGACCAGCCTGGGTAACAAAGTGGGACCCTATTTCTCCCTTCCCTTCCCTTCCCTTCCCTTCCCTTCCCTTCCCCTCCCTTCCCTCCCCTCCCCTCCCCTCCCCTCTTCTTCCTTCTTTCTTTCTCTTTTTTGATTTGGAGTCTCACTCTGTTGCCCAGGCTGGAGTGTAGTGGCGCGATCTTGTCTCACTGCAACCTCTGCCTCCCGGGTTCAAGCGATTCTCCTGCTTCAGCCTCCCAAGTAGCTGGGATTATAGGCACCCACCACCACACCCAGCTAATTTTTTGTATTTTTAGTAAAGATGGGGTTTCACCATGTTGGTCAGGCTGGTCTCGAACTCCTGACCTCAGGTGATCCACCGCCTCGGCCTCCCAAAGTGCTGGGATTACAGGCCTGAGCTATCACACCCGGCCAGCATCCTGTTTCTAAAATACCAAACCAAAACAACAACAACAACATTAGCGGTTTGGTGGCATGTACCTGTAGAACCAACTACCCAGGAGGTTGAGGCTGCAATGAGCTGTGATGGTGCCACTGCACTGCAGCCTGGGTAGCACAGAGCAAGACCCTGTCTCTGAAAAAATAAAATAAAAAATTAACGTGTCTCCATGTCCTTCTCTGAGCTTCCAAGTAGGGCTGATGAATGGATGAACGGTTTGGCAGGTCTGGGATTCTGGTGGCTCTGATCAGGTAAGGGTTGTGTTGACATCAGGGAGAGTGCCGTGGAAAGATCCACGGAAGAGGAGGTCATGCAGGGGTGAGGAAGAGGTGTTGGAGGCCCACACTGGGCGGGCTGCTGCTTGGTGTGGGCCTCTGGGGCCATGTGTGAGCATCGAGGACACTTGTCACATGTCTCTGGAATCCCATTATAGATTTGGGGGCAGGCACACATGATGAGTTCTGAGCTGGACACCACGTGGAACTCTTTGCCAGTTCCAGTCGCATGGGAAGCAGATTCGAATCCTGAGTGGGAGTTAGACGTGCCAGCAATGTACTGAATGTAATACCCATGCGGGTCGAGGGGCTGGGGAGAGGCCAGCCGTGGGGCGCGTCTGGCACTGACAGAGCACAGCGGGAGGGAGGATGGCCGGCCTCTAGGAGAGGACTGAGTGGAGGGGGCGGAATGGCCGGGCTGTAGGAGAGGACTGCGCGGAGTGGGCGGAGTGGCCGGGCTCTAGGAGAGGACTGCGCGGAGTGGGAGGAGTGATCGGGCTCTAGGAGAGGACTGCGCAGAGTGGGAGGAGTGATCGGGCTCTAGGAGAGGACTGCGCGGAGTGGGAGGAGTGGTCGGGCTCTAGGAGAGGACTCAGTGGAGGGGGCGGAGTGGCCGGGCTGTAGGAGCCATTCCCTGCTCTCACATTGGCTGGGAGCAGGGACACCGCCAGATTCTCTCTTGCAGGGAGTTCTGAGCCGTGCATCCCTGTGGCCACCACAAACCCAAGAACACAGACACAGTAGCCCAAAACGAGGGATGAGTTCTGTTACTGGAGCCAGGGTAAGGTGAGGAGGGGTCCCAGGCTGAGGGCTGCAGGGGGCCGTATAGGAAGGAAGCCGTTTCAACACTGTTTCAAACAGGCTGCCGCGTGGCAACCATGTCGACCTGTAGGTTCCTAAAGCTGCCCTTTGGTGCCACAAGGTCCCATGTCTTCCCAAGGCTCCCGCTGGTGCGACAACAGCTTATAGTTACACACCAGTGGTTCGTGGTGCTGCTGGGCATTGGAACCCCAGGTGCCTGCACCCCATCTCCCAGAGCTTGCCACTCAGCCAGTCTGGAAGCAGCCCTGGCAGCAGAGCTTGTCTAAGCGTCCCATGAGATCCTGGCAGCAGGGCAGCGGGGCTCAGGGCTGCTGGGCGCACCAAGAGCCACAGGCGGTCTGATCTTTTGACTCAACTAGCTGTTGGCTGCAGTCGACATCGTGTACTATCAAAGTCTGTGCATCCATGCGTGTGTCTCAGCTCAGGTGAGCTCCGGGACTGCCTGAAGCCTGCTCTCCAGGGCCATGGACCCTCCCATCCTGTGGGTCTCATCAACCCAACTCCAGGTCACTTAGCGTCAGGTGTTAGAGGTTTCAAAAAGCACAGCCAGAGGAACGTTCTTTTATTCGGGGCCAGGTCATTTCCTGGTGGCCTCCCCTGGGTGTTGGTGCCCCAGATTAGTCCATAAAACCTACAGGCTGGCGGGTAGGGCTGTGTCTGAAGGCCAAAGGATGCCCCCGCATCCGTGAGCCATCCGGCTGTGGTGCCCACATGGCGTTCCCTCCCCAGGGGGAGCTGCTGAGCCCCAGCTCCCTGGCTGCCCCTCTCTGCCCTCTGTTTCCTGGTGCGTGTAAAAAGCTGTCACTGGGGTTGTCAGCCAGTCATGGGAATGCACGCAGCCTCCCTGCCAGTGCACAGAGGGCTGAAATCTCTTTAAAGGAGGGCACAACCTTTCTTCCTTGCAGAGGAGAGAAGAGACCAAACAGATGTAAAACGGCCTGGAGAACAATGACTTAAATACTCACAGGTGTGAGCCACAGAGTAGGCCAGTCATGAGTTGAATGGTGGACATGTCCTGCACCTGTGGCCTTATTTAGACAGAGGGTCTTTGCAGATGAGATCATCTTAGATTAGGGGCGGGTCCTAAATCCAATGACTGGTGTCCTTCTAAGAGGCAGAAGAGAGCTGGGTGCGGTGTCTCACACCTATAATCCCAGCACCTTGGGAGGCAGAGGCAGGAGGATCACTTAAGCCCAGGAGTTTGAGACCAGCCTGGGCAACAAAGTGAGATCTTGTCTCTACTAAAAGTGGAAAAAAAAAAAAAATTAGCCAGGTGTTGTGGGGCACCTGTGGTCCAAGCTACTCAGGAGGCTGAGGTGGGAGGATCACCTGAGCCCTGGAGGTTGAGGCTTCAGTGAGCTGTGATTGCACCACTGCACTGTAGCCTGTGTGACACAGTGAGATCCTGTCTCAAAAAAACAAACCAAAAGAAGCAGAAGAGATGGACACAGAGAAGGCCACGTGAAGCTGGAGGTAGCCATTGGAGCAATGCAGCCACAAGCCAGGGACTGCAGGCAACTGCCCGAAGTGAAGTAGCAGAAAGGCTGGGCAGATTCTCCCTCACAGTGCTCAGAAGGTAAGAGCCCTGTGGACACCTCGTTTTGGACTTCTGGCCTGCTGAATGGTGAGACGAAAGAGTCTTTGTTGCTTTCAGGCACCCAGTTGGTGATACTTTGTTACGGCAGCTACAGGAAACAAATACAAGATCCATTCCAGAAAAAATCAAGCTCTAGCCCCAGAGCGTGAGCTCCACACTGGTCCCTGAAGAAGGGGCCAGGCAGATCGAGGGCTGGGAGTGTCCAAACCCGAGAGTGCCAAGGATCCCCTCATCGCCTTTAGCCAAGCCTGGGTCAGGGACATCCCTGGTCAGCGCCTGGTCAACTTTAAGGTGCACACGAGTCTCCCAGGATCTTGTTAAAATGCAGATTCTGATTGAGTAGGTCCTGGCGGCTGGAGGCTGCCTTCCTAACAGGCTCCCTAGCGATGCTGGCGCTGCTGGTCCTGGACCGCCCTCTCAGCAGTGAGGTCTTAGAGTAGTGCTTCTTCCTGGGTGTTCCCTGGGCCACATGTATCAGTGTCACCCAGATGCTGGTTAAAAATGGGAAAATCCGCTGGATGTGGTGGCTCACACCTGTAATCCCAGCACTTTGGGAGGCTGAGGGGAGCAGATCAGGAGTTCAAGAGATCGAGACCATCCTGGCCAACATGGTGAAACCCCATCTCTACTAAAAATACAAAAATTAGCTGGACGTGCTGGCACACGCCTGTAGTCCCAGCTACTCAGGAGGCTGAGGCAGGAGAATTACTTGAACCCAGGAGGCGGAGGTTGCAGTGAGCTGAGATTGTGACACTGCACTCCAGCCTGGCAACCGAGTGAGGCTCTGTCCCCCCCCCAAAAAAAGAAAAAAGAAAATCCAGGGCATCATTCCTAACCTACAAAATCAGGCTGCTTGGGAGTGAGCCTCAGACATTTGCATGTTTAACCACCTCCCAGGACAGTCATATAACTACTGAGGTTTAAAGTATTCAGGATTGGGCTGGGTGTAGCGGCTCATACCTATAATCCCAGTACTTTGGGAGGCCAAGGCAGGAGGACTGCTTGAGGCCAGGAGTTTGAGACCAGCCTGGACAACATAGTGAGACCCTCATCTCCACACACAAAAAAATCAAAACAATTAACTGGGTGTGGTGGTGCATGCCTATAGTCCCAGCTATTTTGGGAGTCTGATGCAGGAGGATCTCTTGAGCCCAGGAGGTCGAGGCTACAGTGAGCCATGATCACATCACTGCAGTCCAGCCTGGGCAACAGAGCAAGACCCTGCCTCAATTTTTTAAAAAAGCACTCAGGGTGTTGAGGACATAAAATAGACATGCCACATCTTTGTGGGTTTCTAGGATGATCAAGGCTGAGACAGTGGCCTTTGGAGGAACCTGAGCCTTTCTATTGGGAGGGGACAGGGGAAGGAAGCACCCACGTGTTTAGAGCTCCTGTGCTGTGCCAAGCCCTGTGCCTTACATTCATTAGTGTATATCATCCTCAGAGCATCCCCTGTGAAGCAGGTCCTATCCTCACTCCCATTTTACGGACAAGGAAGCTGAAGCCCAGAGAGACAAAAATGTCTACTCAATATTGCACAAACAGAGGTGGCAGAGTCAGCTTTCCAGCCAGCTGCCTGAGGAGGCACCACTCCCAGTTTCACAGTGTGACCCCTGCCCCCTGGCTCGGTCTCAGTATAGCTCTGTTCAAGCCGGTGCTTCTCAAACTTCAATGTGGATGCGAGTCACCTGGTTAAAGTGCAGAGTCTGGCTCCCGGGTGATGCCAGCCCTGTTGGCCTTGGACCAGGCGTTGGTTGGTATGGGGTTGCGAGCAAGGGTACCGCTCCACAGACCCTCAAGAGATGAAACCCATGGCACCTGTCAGGGAGTGGGGGCAAGTCCTGACCTGGGCAGCTCCATCCTGTTTTCCAGCTATGGTAACACCTAGGTAATGAGAACCACTTTGCCTTGGAATTGCAAAGCAATTGACATTTCATAGAGCCAAGAAGTTTATTTGCTTGATGGGCACCTGCTCACGGATTTCTTTGAAAACACAACAGCTGTCCAGTGGCCTGCTGGTCTCATTAGTCACCTGGATGGAATTACCTTCTCCAAGCACCTAATGAGAATAGGCTCGCTCACTCTAAATTAGAAAAGCCTGGGAAATCAGGGCGGTATAATTGCAGAGAGGATGGAGGGAGGCGGTAGGAGCTCCTCTTACAGAAAGGTGCCCTTGGGAGGCGGGAGGGGAGCAGCTGCAGCCGGTGGGGCTCAGGCGTGCTTCTCATCTCGTCTCCCCGTTTCCTTTGAAGAACCGTGTTGAAGAACTGCAGATTCCTGGTCATGTGAGAGAGCCATGTGTTTGTTTTTTTTTTTTTTTTTAAGCTGTCTTTTCTAAGGTTTAGGTTAAAATGACTGTGAAACAGACAACGATAAAGGATATTACTTTTTTTTCTTTTAAATGTCTTTAGTTGGTAAAATAAGAGACGGCTTTGGATTAGTCTCTCGATGTTTTAACTTGCCTCTGAAACCCACAGGTCTGGAGACAATATTTAGCCATCTGTATGTAGGAAGATGTGTGTTCTAGGATGTTAAACAAGTGTTGTGCATAAAAGCAAAAGACAGCAACTGAAGGGAGCAACCGAAGTGCCGGTCAATGGCGACTGGCTCGATAAATTATTACCGACTTAGACAGTGGCAGGTTAGGAAAACGGATTGGCGTGAGCTCCTAATATATTGTTAAATGAGAAAAAAGTCAAGGTGTAAGACAGTCATCTGCTTCCAGTGTGTCCATGCTTAAAGGCTATAGGTGGATAAGAATGTACACCCCTAGAACTCTGGAAAAATCCATGGGAAGCTTCTGTGGTGGTCGCCTCCTGGGAGCAGGTCTGGAGGAGGTGGAGAGGAAGTTTCCTTAAGTCTTCGGGACTTTTTGAAAATGGTACTGTGTTCGCAGATGATGAAGGAAACTCCCAGGTCAGCGGCTGATGGTTGTAGGATTTCGTTTCTTTACACCTTGGTCTAGGGAGGGCTGATTGCACTGAAATTCCCGTAGGCTGGCCGGGGGCTGCCTGAGTGCACACAGCATGGGGCCTGCACTTCTTCTTATCTGGGTTCTCACTCTTAAGTCTGCATCGGAACCCCCAGGAGGGCTTTTTAAACTGTGGACGGCAGCCGCTCCAGGAATCTCGGACTCAAGAGCTGTGTGTGTGGTGTGAGGATTTTTGTAGTTGAGTAAGTTCGTAAGGGGCTGCTGCGGGTCAACAAACCCACCCTGAGGAGCAGAGCTGCCGGGTTCCAGCCCTGGTGTGGGGTATTCCTCTCTCCAAAGAGCTCACTACCCTTTCCCCACAAAACAGCAGGCGGCAGAGGAGGGTCCGTCCTTTGTGCTGAAGCCCCTATTAACCTCAGTAGGGAAGGCGCCAGGTTCAAGAGGCCAACGAAGAGACTCCTAGGCAGTAAACGAGACACAGGTTTTACTGGGGGCTACGGACAGGGGAGAGCAGGTGGACGGGGAGCCACAGCTGTCTGCAAACATCTTGCAATTTACACAGCATTTTCATTTAACCTCCTCGCGCTAAGGGCCTCCACCTGGCAACCTGCATTTGCCCGAAAACTCGGGACCTCAATCCCCTGTACAGCTCGTGTTCCACGGGCCAGGCTGGGGTAGGGGTGGGGGAGGGGGACTGAGGCTCAGATGTATCTCATAGACAAGGAACGGATCTCGGGGTTGGCCAACCCAGATTCCCTAGCTCAGAGCATGCATCCAGATGCATCTGCCGTCCAGGGTCATCCTCACTGTCTCAGGTAAGCTTCAGTGAGTACCCTCAGGCACCCTACAGTACCTGGCTGCTGTTTCGTGGTTAACCAGGAGAGCAGCTCCGTGACTCCAGGCTGGCCTTGCCTGCCGTGTAGTCTCAGTTTTAAAAGCACCCACACCTGAGCCCCACCCAGACCTGGAACATCAGAATCGTTAGTGTGGGCTCGGTCATGGGTATTTTTAAGAAAACCACAGGTGAACTTCGGACGGGGACTGTGGATTCATTTCCTAGGTCACTGTACTGCAAACTGTGGGCGGGGGGTTAAACTCGCCAGAAATAGACTTCCTCACAGCTCTGGATGCCACAAGCCCAAAGTCAAGGTGTCACCAGGGCTGGTGCCTCTCGAGGCCTGCGGACCCTGTCTTCCTGTGTGACTTTTCACAACACCTTCCCTCTGTGCACGTCTGTCTCTGTCCAATAAAAAAAAAAAAAGGCCATGCATAGTGTCTCATGCCTGTAATCCCAGTACTTTAGGAGGCCAGGGCGGGTGGATCACCTGAGGTCAGGAGTTCAAGACTAGTCTGGCCAACATGGCGAAACCCCATCTCTATTAAAAACAAAACAAAAAATAAATTAGCTGGGCGTGGTGGTGCATGCCTGTAATCCCAGCTGCTCGGGAGGCTAAGGCAGGAGAATCGCTTGAACCTGGGAGGAGGAGGCTGCAGCGAGCCGAGATCTCACCACTGCACTCCAGCCTGGGCAACAAAGTGAGACTCCATCAAAAAAAAAAAAACAAAAAAAAAACCAGTCACGCTAGATCATAGGCCCAGTATCCTGGTGTGACCTCACCTTAACTAATTCTATCTGCAATGACACTATTTTCAAATAAGTCATATCATCACATCCTGGGGCACTGGGAGAAAGACTTTAATACATGAATTTTGTGGAGGGACAGAATTTAATCCAATGAGACTGAATATAAGGTTTGCTTCTGGGCTGGGTGAAGCAGCTAACACCTGTAATCCCAGCGCTTTGGGAGGCTGAGATGGGTGGATTGCTTGAGTCCAAGAGTTCGAGGCCAGCCTGGGCAACTTGGTAAGACCCTGTAAAATTAAAAAAAAAAAAAAAGAGCCAGGCATGGTGGCACATGCCTGTAGTCCCAGCTACTCGAGAGGCTGAGGTGACAGGATCACTTGAGCCCAGGAAGTGGAGGCTGCAGTGAGCTGTGACTGCATCATGTACTCCAGCCTCAGTGATAGAGCGAGACCCTGTCTCCAAAAAAATAGTTTGCTCCTCCAGCCATCACGAATACATGAAGGACTTGGACCTTGTGAAAGTTCGGATTCTGATACAGGAGGTCTGGGGTGAAGCTGGAGACTCTGCATTGCCAACCAGAGTCCAGCAATTGATTCTCAGCTTCTATGATGAAATGATTGTTAATTTTGTTAGATGCAATGACAGTTCTGTGGTTAGTACAAAGGCATCATTTTTTTATTTTTTGAGACGGAGTCTTGCTCTGTCACCCAGGCTGGAGTGCAGTGGCCGGATCTCAGCTCACTGCAAGCTCCGCCTCCCGGGTTTACGCCATTCTCCTGCCTCAGCCTCCCGAGTAGCTGGGACTACAGGCGCCCGCCACCACGCCCGGCTAATTTTTTGTATTTTTTAGTAGAGACAGGGTTTCACCATGTTAGCCAAGATGGTCTCAATCTCCTGACCTTGTGATCCGCCCGTCTCGGCCTCTCAAAGTGCTGGGATTACAGGCTTGAGCCACGGCGCCCGGCCGGCATAATTTTTTTTTTAAAAAATGCGTCAAACATGTTGAAAGCTCAAATGTCAGAATTGACTTACTTTGAATATTCTAGTGAACAGTAGGAAATGGCAAAATGTTAACAATGGCTGCATCTGGGTGGTGGGTATAAGAGGGCTTGTTTTTTTAGTCTCGTTTTCCACGTATTAGACATTTTTCATAATCTCTTTGGAAAAGCTCTCCAGCACCTGGAGCTGAGTACCTCTGGGACAGGCCCTGGGAGGTGGATCGCTTGGGGCTTGTTATCAGTTCCCAGCCGGTTGTTGAGTTCTCCAAGTGGGAACAGGGGCTGCGTGTAGCAGCATTTTTATTAGTTTTCAACCACAGTTGCTTCTTCCTGTTGCCCTCTGGGTACTGGGAGGCACCTGAGAAGGGCTGGGATTCTGGGATCCCCCAGTAAAGTTTACCTGCTCTGGGGCAACAGGAACAATTAAGGTTTCTAAGTAATATTCTGGCCGGGTGCTGTGGCTCATGCCTGTAATCCCAGCACTTTGGGAGGCCGAGGTGAGCAGATCACCTGAGGTCAGGAGTTGGAGACAAGACTGGCCAACATGATGAAACCCGTCTCTACTAAAAATACAAAAATTATCTGGGTGTGGTGGTGGACACTGGTCATCTCAGCTACTTGGGAGGCTGAGGCAGGAGAATCACTTGAACCTGCGAGGTGGGGGTTGCAGTGAGCCGAGATCACGCCACTGCACTCCAGCCTGGGCAACAGAGTGAGACTCCATCTCAGAAAAAAAAAATTCTTTGTTTCTGCTGTTTATTTGCTGACAGTGCGTGTGTTTCTTTTCCCTACCGTGCGTGGGTGAGCCTGCCATGTTCTGAAGTCCTCTTCCTAGAGGTTTTGATTTAACCCCTTCTGGGTCCCTACTCTGCCTGGTGGGGCTGGTGGACTGACCCTTCTCACTGCCAGCCCATGTGTGAGGCTTTCCGGGGCATCTCCTCTCCGTGTGGAGGACACGGCCTCTCTCGCTGCCTCCTGTGTCCCCTGCCCTTACGTGATGCCCAGCACATTATAGGCACTCAAGTGTGCCGAACACTGAATCTTACAGGTCTGGCTACTCCCAAGGAGCCTGGCTCAGGGAAGTTGATAAACCCAGCCAAAGCCGCCGAGGTGCGGTCTGAACTGTGGAGCCAGTGCTGTCCAACATGCAAATACAGACAATGGAGGTAGAATGCAAGCCCTGTGCGATTCTAAGTGTTTTAGAATTCATGCTTTAAAAAGAGGAATAACATTAATATTAATACGCTTTGAACCTAATATGGCCAAAATACTATTTCTACATGGAATTTCTATTTCACAATTATTTTGGGATAACACGGAAGAGATCAACGTGGTGATGGAACATTTCTGTATCTTCGCTATAGATGGGAGAGTTGTTCTGTAGTGATGGTCACACGGCTCTGTGACCCTCGTGAGGAAATGACAGAATCCGACACACACAGTATGCCAATGTCTATTTCCCAGTTTGGATTAGGTGAGATAGAACCACAGAGAAACGTGGTGAAGGGTATATGGGACCTCTGTGCACTGTCTTTGCAACTTTCTGTTGAGCCTATAATTATTTCTAAATAGTAGTTTTTTTTTGAGATGGAGTCTCACTCTGCTGCTCAGGCTGGAGTACAGTGCTGTGATCTCAGCTCACTGCAGCCTCGACCTCTCAGCCTCAAGCGATTCTCCCTGCCTCAGCCTCCAGAGTGGCTAGGACCACAGGTGCCCACAACCACTCTCGGCTAATTTTTGTATTTTTAGTAGAGACAGGGTTTCACCATGTTGGCCAGGCTGGCCTCGAACTCCTGACCTCGGGTGATCTGCCCCCCTCGGCCTCTCAAAGTGCCGGGATGATAGGCTTGAGTCACTGCTCTTGGCCATAAAATAGTAGATTAAAATTCGAGATTTTAAAATTAAAAAAGAAAAAACAACCAAGTCTTTGAACACTGCTGTGTCTTCACGCTTATGGCACATCTAGGTTTGGACCTGAGACATTCAAGTAGCGGGTGTGGCTCGAGGCCACAGTGTCAGCCAGGACCCTCGCTCCATGCCCCCAGCACAGCGTTCTTGAGCTGGGATTGCTGGAGGCCTGCACTGTCTCTCCCACGGACTGGTTGCCTGGTAGATAAGCTACTGCCGTGCTTTGAGCCTCAGTTTGTGTATCTGTTAAGTGGGAAGAACGGCAGTGCCTATCGCAGAGTGGTGGCTGCCAGGGTTAAGTGGGATGCTGCGTGTTCAGCACTTCGCATGGGCCTGGCCCATAGGTGGGTGAATGTGAGCCTGGCCCACATCTACTGGTATTAATCATATTTACAATCCCAAATGGCATCTTCATCTGGTTCTGCCTAATGTTAGAAAGGCCTGCTGCCTCCCTCTGTTAATCTCCCTGAAACAGTCCATTCCTGGCCATCTCTCCTCCTTTGAACTGCTGGGCAGGAAGCAGAATGACCTCTCTGCATTTAGCCTGGGCACCGAGTCCCTGGTTGCCCTCGATGCCTGGTGCCTTCTGGAGAGGTGGCTTGCTGCCTGCCTGCCTGCTTGGAGGCCAGACCTTCTGTAAAGATCCGTGCAAAGCCTCTTTCGAAACTAAGGACTTCCGTCACCAGCCCCTGGCTGTGCGTTGTCACTGGGCATGTTTACCATATAAGGCGATCCCTGCAGAGGCAGGGACCCAGGTAAGCAGGCGGCCTCACAAGCCTCGCTCCACTAAGCCACAAAGGCTCCCCAGCTGCACACAGGACTTCAGCAACTAGGAGATTTTCTCACCTTTTATGGTCTTAGAAGAAGAAAAAGACCTGTGTACCACAAAAGCAGAAATACAGCCTTAGCGCAGTGAGAACCGTGGGTTGAACTCACAGCAACTCTTGTTGCAAAAGCAACTTTTGTGAGAAGCCCAGGATGTAGCTAACTCTGCAGGGTGCCTGGTGCCCAAGATAAAGTGACTGTGGAGCTGTGAGCCCGGAGTTCCTGTGCAGTGGCAAGACAGCAGCTGCAGAATTTAAGTTGGGGGGGCTTTTGGATGGGGCATAACCCTCCCCCATGACCCCTCCTTAGCCTCGTGCTCACCCACAGGGTCTTCCCCCACACCGTCCTCCCCCAGATCAGGCTTCCCCAGTGTCCTTGAAGCCTGTACTGTTGTCAAAAAACATCACCTCCCTCCACCCCCGTTATTTTCATCCCAGTTCTGGGCTGTGGGCCATGGAAGCCAAGGTGGGGTAGAGAGTGGGCAGGAGGGTCTTGGGGACACCTGAAGGGTAAGGGAGGGAAAAACATGGGGACATGTGTTCCAGGCAAAATGGAAAGGCCAGGGTGAAGGAGTCGAGCTGGGCCATGCGAGTGGGGAGAAACCAGGCTCCGATGGTGGGAGCTGAGTGAGAGGTCAGCCTAGGGTGGTGGGCAGTCGTGGAAGGGTTTTAAAGTAGGGGAGAGGCAGGATCCATTGTACCTGGGGGAATCGAGGGGGGCAGGACCAACTGACCATTTGTTCATTCAGTAGCCATTTCTTTTTCTTTTCTTTTTTTTTTCCCACTGGCTCTGTCACCCAGGCTGAAGTGTGGTGACATAATCACAACTCAGTTTAGCCTCTATGTCCTAGGCTCAAGCAATCTTCCCGCCCCAGCCTCCGGAGAAGCTGGGACTGGAGACGTGCACCACCACGTCCCAGCTAATTTTTGACTTTTTGTAGAGATGAGGGAACTCCCTGTGTTGCCCAGGCTGGTCTTGAAATCCTGGGCTCAAGTGATCCTCCCATCTTGGCCTCCCAAAGTGCTGGGATTCCAGGTGTGAGCCACCACGCTCGACTAAGCAGCTCTTTCTTGAGCCCCAGCTGTGGGCCAGACCAGGCTTAGATGCAGGGGACATAGACGTGACGTCCCTGCGCTCAGGCTGTATGTCCTGGTGGGACTTAGAGGACAGGGTGACAGTCTCCCTCAGCCTTTCGGATGCTGCTTTTCCTTGGCTGCCCTTTGCTGGATTTTTCTTGCTTCTGAAAGACCACCGTGGTGGCTAAATGGTAGAAAGGAAAGCTTTGCGGGGGTATCAGTTTGCAAACCGGAAAAGATGATCTCCAGTGTGTACCAAAGGTACCCTCTCTTTAAAGAGGGGAGGAACAGGCTGGGTTTTACGCTTCACAGGGCCTGTAGCCCACAATAGTTACACATATTCAGCAGGTCTGGGGGGAAGTGATATGTATGAAGGGAGCAGAGTGCATGGGCAGTGGGTAAACACATGTAACATACATGACATGTTCACGTTGGAGTGAGGTTAGCATTAAAGAGAGGTGGAACTTGGCTCTCTGTGTGGAAAGGTGAAGTGTAGGGCACACACTTTGTGGGTAGCTTCTGTAAGCCACCGAAATAGCCTTAAGGTCTGTAATTACTTATCAGAAAAGAATGTAAGTCCATTCCTTCATCCGGTCAGAGTTGTAGCGGTTGGATAATTTGCCTGATAGCTCTAGTTATTAGGGTGTTTTGCAAACGTGTTTTTTTTCTTGTAGCCATAGGGATTTTAAAATTTGCCATGCCAGGCCAGGTGCAGTGGTTCACGCCTGTAATACCAGCACTTTGGGAAGCTGAGGCGGGCAGATCACTTGAGGTCAGGAGTTCGAGACTAGCCTGGGCAACATGATGAAACCTTATCTGTACAAAAAATATAAAAATTAGCCAGCCGTGGTGGCACATGCCTATACTCCCAGATACTTGGGAGACTGAGGTGGGAGAATCGCTTGAGCCCAGAAGGCAGAGGTTGCATTGAGCTAAGATCGCGCCAGTGTATTCCAGCCTGGGTGACAAAGTGAGGCTGTCTCAAATAAATAAATTTGGCCAGGTGCGGTGGCTCACGCCTGTAAACCCAGAACTTTGGGAGGCCGAGGCGGGCTGATCACAAGGTCAGAAGTTGGGACCAGCCTGGCCGACATAGTGAAACCCCGTCTCTACTACAAATGCAAAAATTAGCTGGGTGTGGTGGCACGCGCCTATAGTCCCAGCTACTCGGGAGTTTGAGGTGGGAGAATTTGCTTGAACCTGGGAGGCAGAGGTTGCAGTGAGCCGAGAGCATGCCGTTGTACTCCAGCCTGGGTGACAGTGAGACTCTGTCTCAAAAAAAAAAAAAAAAAAAAATTAATTTCCCATGCCAGCTGGGCCCTGAACCTTGAACCCTGGAACCACAGGTAACTTTTTTGGTCTCTCAGATCACACTTCCTATCACCTCTGAAAGGATCCTGACTTGTTTTACCTGGGTAATTCAGAGGTAGGAAGAGGCAAGAACCCCAAGTTACTATTTTGTGCCCTAAGCTTTGAAAACCGCTGGGCCTTTCCAACCTCCCCCCCACCCGATGTAAGTTTCCGCTTTGTTCTCACACCATGTGACCAGCACCCAGTCCCCCAATTCTCACCCCTACCTCCACTGCCCTAACTGAACCTAGTGCTCCAATGGCCAAGCAGTCAGGAAATGGTTTTCAAAAGCAGAAAAAAAAAAAGAAAAAGATCCAAGAGTACAGAATAGGGAGCCATGAGCCACACTGATAGTTCTGACCTTTGACAGGATGTGGTGAGAACGACCACTTCACCGCCAGGGTCTGTCTCCCAAACCCATAACCTCCGTCCAATCATGAGGAGACCATCAGCCGAATGGCAATAGTGGGGGACACGTGGCTGAATCCCTGACTAGGACTCCTCAAATTGTCAAGGACATCAAAACCAGTCTGAGAAACCGCGAGAGCCAGGAGCAGCCCAGGGACACCTGATGGCTAAATGTCTCGTGGGACCCGGGGTAGAAAAGGATATTAGGCAAACACGAAGAAGAGTGAATAAAATGCAGATGACTTACTAATACATGAATTGGCTCCTTCATGGTGACAGATGGACCAGAGTCATGTCAGATGTTAAGGTGTGCTGGAAGAGGGTGCGGGTTGCACAGGAACTCTGTGTCATATTATCAGCAGTCCTTTATGTCTAAAACCATTCTAAGATTTCTTGTTTTAAAACCTACCACCGTAGCAATGTGTTTTTGCAGTGATCGCGAGCGCCACCTCGTGGACACAGGTAAGCATTGGCCCTGACCAACCTCCCTGGAAAGGAAGGAACAATTGCGGAGGATCGATGATGCGATGAGCCGCTGTGATTGATTCTGGTCTTGGGAAATGGAAAAGGCCGCTTCCTGCCCCGCAGTGGCTCCCAGTCCGGTGGAGGGAAATGGTGCAAGGCAAATTCAGGACTCCTGATCACAGCCAGCATCTGTTCCATCTTTACCTGGGGTTAGGGACCGAGCTTACGGATCCCATCTTAATTTGTCCAAGGCAGTCTGGAGGGGTGCCACGATGCAGTCAGCCGTGTTTCCTGCTGCCCCTCAAACCTGCTCAGTGGGAGTGGGGGAAGACGGCTGCCCTCTTGTCCCTTCTTTCCCCGCTATGAAAAGCCCAGACCTTTCCCGTGATCTTTTTTTTTTTTTTTTTTGGTCTATTCTTAGGGAATTAGTTCCTGGTATCACTTTAGATCAAAAGCAGTCTCTATTCATGAATTTAAAATGTTCAGTCCCAGGTAGTAAAATGTGGACGTTGACTTACCATTAGTTTTCCCCCACGCCCTCAAGAGCCTACTGGGGCAGCAGGGACTGTGGTTTTTCTCTTCCCTGCTACCCTCCTTCCATGCAGCCGCTGTTTTTGATGAGGATTTGCCAGACCACTTCCGGATGCCCAGCTATGTTTGCATTTCAGGTAAACAACACTTTTTTAGTACAATTATGTCTCATGCAATATTGGGGTCTTCTACTAAAAAGTATGTGAAATTCAAACTTAACTGGGCATTTTTTTTTTTTTTTTTGACGAGATCTCACTCTGTTGCCCAGGCTAGAGTGCAGTGGTGTGATCATAGCTCACTGCAGCCTCGACCTCCTGGGCTCAAGTGATCCTCCTACCTTAGCCTCCCAAGTAGCTGGGGCCACCGGCTATTCATGAATTTAATATTCATCACCACCATGCCAGGCGAATTTTTGTCTAAGATACAAGGTCTCGATATGTTTTCCAGACTGGTCTCGAACTTCTGGACTAAAGCAATCCTCCTACCTTGGCCTCCCAAAGCACTGGGATTATAGGCATGAGCCACTGCACCTGGCCACCATCCTCTGATTTTTTTTTTTTTTTTTTTGGAGACAGTCTGGCTCTGTCACTTAGGCTGGAGTGCAGTGGCATGATCTTGGCTCACTGCAAGCTCTGCCTCCCAGGGTTAAGCATTTCTCCTTCTTTAGCTTCCTGAGTAGCTGGAATTGCAGGAGTGTGTCACCAAGCCTGCCTAATTTTTGTATTTTAGTAGAGACGGGGTTTCACCATGTTGGCCAGGCTGGTTTTGAACTTCTGACCTTGGAATCCGCTCACCTCGGCCTTCCAAAGTACTGCGATTACAGGTGTGAGCCACTGCACCTGGTTACCTATATTTGTATTATTGTTGTCTGACTGCCTGATTTGTGACCCCCTTCTAGCTTGGAAGGAGGGAGAGGGCACAGAAAGTTTTCACTTGCCCATTGGGGTAAGATGTTGGCTTCCCATTGGTGCTGTAACAAATCACCCAAAAACTCAGTGGCTGAAGACACGTTAATGTGTCTTAAAGTCCTGCAGTCAGAAGCCTGAAATCAAGGGGTCAGCAGCGTGGCGTCCTCTCTGGAGGCTCTAGAGGAGATTCCCTCCCCTCTTCCATCTTCAGGGCGGTAGCGTGGCGCTGTCCAGTGCCTCCCCCGCTACTGCTTCCATCACGTCTCCTCCCCACCCTGAACCTCCTGTCTTCCCCCATTAGGATTGCTGTGATTGCCTGGGGCCCACCTGGGTAATCCGGGATAATCGCCTCATTTCAAAGTCCTTAACTCAGGCACATCTGCGAAGTCCCTCTTGCCGTGTCAGGTAACATATGCGCAGGTTCTGGGGATTAGGGCGTGGACGTCTTTGGGGGCTGTTTGGCGTCCCACGGGGGTAAGCTGGCTTCAGGCGGTCTGTGGCCCGTGTTTCCAGTTGACTTTGAGCTTGTGGTCACTTGTGTGTGTGTCCTTTGAGACTCTGCTGCCAGGCTGTGCCCGCTGGAGCCCTCAGCTGGGCAGTGCCTGGCCTTTCACCCTCCTGGTTCACCCTGGGCCCTGGCCCCGCAGCCCCTCACTGCTGGGCTCCTGGTGCTCTGCGGCAGGTCCCCTTCCGCGATGTCTACAGGCTGCTGTGGTCACCTGTCCCAGATGTCCACCTCTGACCTGCTGGGAGGCAGGGCAGTCAGTTCCTGGGAACAGACCTTGCTCTGCTGCTCTGGCCCCTCAACTGCCTCACGTGTGACATGGCCATTGGCTGGAGCTCTTTGAGGGGGGCCGCTGAAGCCCCCGAGCCCTGAGAGGCTGACCTTGCACTTGCTCTGAGGGGAAGTGGAACTCGGCCCACTAGCAGGTCTCCACAGCCTTGAGCCTTTCACCACCATCTATGTGAGGCCTCAAAAGAGTGTGCCCTTTCCTTTAAAAAAAACAAAACAAAACAAAACTGATATAATTCCCATCGCATAAAATTAAGCATTTTGAGGTGTATAATTCCATGACTGTGAGGCTAATACGTTCACAATTGCTGCTACTGTTGCCTCTGTCTAGTTCCAAAATATTTTTATTACACCCGAAGGAGACCCCAGAGCCATTATTAGCAGTTATGCCTCATTCCTCGCGCTCCAGCCCTGGCAACCACAATCTACTTTGTCTCTAAATTTGTCTTTTCTGGACATTTTACATCAAAGCTACAATACGTGGTCCTTTGTGTCTGGCTGCTTTCATGTAACATCATATTTTTATTTTTATTTTTTATTTTTATTTTTGAGACAGGCTCACTCTGTCACCCAGGCTGGAGTGCGGTGGCGTGATCTTCGCTCACTGCAACCTCTGCCTCCTGGGTTCAAGCGATTCTCGTGTCTCAGCCTCTTGAGTAGCTAACATTACAGGCGCCTGCCACCACACCCGACTAATTTTTGTATTTTTAGTAGAGACAGGGTTTCACCATGTTGGCCAGACTGGTCTCAAACTCCTGACCTCAGGTGATTCACCTGCCTTGGCCTCCCAAAGTGCTGGGATTACAGGTGTGAGCCACTGCACCCGGCTGTAACATCAGATTTTCAAGGATTATCCACGTAACGTGTCAGTGGTTCATTCCTTTTTTTAAATTGCCAAATAATACTCCATTGTGTGGATGTACCATATCTTTTTTATCTATTCTTCAGATGGGCTTTTATCTTTTTTCCATTTTCGGCTTGTGAACAGTGCTGCTTAAACATCCATGGACTAGTGTGTGTTTGAATCCAGGTTTTCAGCTTTGTGGTGTGTGTATCTAGGCGTGGGACTGCTGGTCCTATGCTAACTCTGTTTAACTTTGGCACCGTTTCACCAGCAGTGCAGGAGGAAAGAACTACTTCCTCTCCAACACTTGTTCTTTTAAAAACTTTAGCCCTCTTAGGCCAGGCATGGTGGCTCATGCCTGTAATCCCAACACTCTCGGAGGTCAAGGTGGTAGGGTCGCTTGAGCCCAGGAGTTCAAGACCAGCCTGGGCAACATCATGAGGCCTCGTCTCTACAAAAAATAAAAATAATCTGGTGTGGTGGGGTGCACCAGTGGTTCCAGCTACTTAGGAGGCTGAGGTGAGAGGATGGCTTGAGCCTGAGAGGTCAAGGTTGCAGTGAGCTGAGCTGTGATTGCACCACTGTACTCCAGACTGGGCGATAGAACAAGACCCTGTCTCAAAAACAAAATAAAAACGTTAGCCATGCTAGTGGGTGAGCCGTACATTTATTTTTGATTTTTGACTTTGAAATGTTGCATGTGGTCCAACGAGCACTGCACAATACAATAACTGCCTGCCACAAGTGGCCATTCCAACTGAAAATGAGAATAAGTTCAATAAAATGAACTCGACTTCCCCTGCTGCACAGGCCAGCGTGGCTCCCGGCTCCATGCTCACGGCACAGATGGATTGTTGCTTCCCCACCCAGTACTGCTGGAGGCTGCTGGTGGCGCCTTCCGGGGGCACAGCTGCTCCTGTGTTTGCTGCTTGGTGGTGACCTCCTAACAGCCTGGCCCAGAAGGTGGCCCATGCAGCCCAAACTTTGGGGTTCCAGAGATGGGGAGTCAAGGACAAGGAGCACATGGGGAAGAGAGAGTGGAGGCTCAGCTGCAATGGGGGCCCGGTGGTGGCTCAGTCCTTCTGTGGAGGTGTCAAAGGTGGACTTGGAAAATTGGGCAGGGCTGTTGCTAGCAGAGTCACTGCTGTGGATGGCAGGACCGGCCTGGTCAGGACCCCCGGGAGCCAAGGAGGGTTCAATGCCCAAAGCCAGCATAAAAAAACAGAAACTGGTGCCCAGGGGACAGCTGGACAGCCCATGGACATCCCAGGGAGCAGCAGCTGGTTGAAATAGCATGATGTATATTTTTAAAAGAGACAGTCTCACTTTATATGCAAAATGTCAAGTAATATAAATCTCTTATTTAAAAAAAACTGAGAATAGCCAGGTGCGGTGACTCATGCCTGTAATCCCAGCACTTTGGGAGGCTAAGGCGAGTGGATCACCTAAGGTCAGGAGTTCGAGACCAGCCTGGCCAACATGGTGAAACCCGCCCCCCCCCCCCCCCCAACTAAAAAATACAAAAATTAGACGGGTGTGGTGGTGCATGCCTCCCAGCTACTCGGGAGGCTGAGGCAGGAGAATCGCTTGAACCTGGGAGGTGGAGGTTGCAGTGAGCCGAGATTGTGCCATTGCGCTCCAGCCTGGGCAACAAGAGCGAAACTCCATAAAAAACAGAAACACAGTAACTTTCCAAGCAGGCAGGTGGGCAGATTGGAGTGTAGGCTGTTTCTGGAGGCTTTGGCCACGAGGTGGCGCCACCTCGGTAGCTCTCAAATAGCGCTGCTCTGCATTTGCGCCTGTGGTTTTCTTTGGTTTTCTGGGGGATTTTGTTTCTTTTTTTTTTTTTCTTTTTTTCTTTTTACAGTATCTCACTCTCCTGCCCAGGCTGGAGTGCAGTGGTGTAATCACGGCTCACTGCAGCCTCGACTTCCTAGGCTCAAGTGATCCTCCTGCCTCAGCTCCCCGAGTAGCTGGGACTACCGGTGTGCTATACCACACCCAGCCAAGTTTTTGATTTTTTGTAGAGATGGGGTCTCACTATGTTGCCTAGGCTGGCACATCGGCTCCTGTTTGCTCCTGTGGGCCCCCAGTGCCTGCACCTGAGAGGCTACCATGGCTGTCCACCCTTGGTGTGCCTCAGCCTACAAAAAACTGTTGCTCTGTCAAAAATGCCACTGCCTCGGATGGCACTGAAAAAGACACACCTGGTTGATGTGTGCAGGAGGTACAGGGCTGTGAAGGCTGGAAACAGGGTCCAGTCCTTCATGTCTAAAGGCCTGCGTGTCTTGGGCATCAGGAACCTTGGCTGCAGGTGACAGGCACCTAACTCTGAGAAACCGAGGTGAAGAGCCGGGGCTACTCGCTTGTGTCATTGGCGTCCAGGGCTGGGGGTACCCTGGCTCTAGACCCATTAGTCTGTGGAGCTGCTTCTCCTGGGACATCGGCCTCGGATGTCAGAGCAATTTCTTGGTGAGGAGCCCTACCTTGTGCACTGTCACCAGCCAGGCCTGCTGCCCTCAGGCAGAAAGCCTTCTATTTTTGTTGCAGCTTAAACAATAAGAGGTATCCGGCCAGGTGTGGTGGCTAACCCCTGTAATTCCAGCACTTCGGGAGGCCGAGGCAGGCAGATCACCTGAGGTGAGGAGTTCGAGAGCAGTCTGGCCAATATGGTGAAACCCCGTCTGTACTAAAAGTACAAAAATTAGCTGGGTGTGGTGGTGGGTGCCTGTAATCCCAGCTAATTGGGAGGTTGAGGCAGAAGAATCACTTGAACCTGGGAGGTGTAGGTTGCAGCAAGCCGAGATCGCACCATACGCTCCAGCCTGGGCGACAGAGTGAGACACTGTCTCCAAAAAAAAAGAAGAAAAAAGGATATCTGGTTGGCAGGAGGTGAGGACACCCGGATGTGCAGTCCATCCAGCCCTGATCAGCTGATGTTGGAACCAGGGAGCTCCCCAAAGGCTGGCACAGCTGGGTGGGCACACGACGGGTGCTGTCATCCTGTGTCCCTGAATCAGGGTGACCGGCTGAGACTCCAGCCTTCCCGTCGTTGGCTGGCATTCACCGGCTGAGCACGGCTACGCTCAGTGCGGAGCTCTTCTTGGCAGGTGCTGGCGCTGCTGTTGCATAATCAGGCTGGAGTCAAAATGACATCACTGCAAGTGGCCACCCTATCCTTTCCTTCTTGCAACAGATATTTATTGGCACCCACCAGGTGCCAGGCACTTGGCTCTGTATTAAGGCAAAGCTGGCAGGTGTGTTTACTAGGAGCCTGCATTCAGGGAGTGTAGGGGGGAGAAGAAAAAACACAGCAAAATAAAACAATGGCAGAGAGCAGTGAGGGCCACAAAAGCTGATCAGGGAAGCGCAAGCAGGAATCAGACAGGCAGGGAGGCCTGAGTGTGGTGGAGGCAGACCTCCCGGGAGAGCTCTTGGGGAGCCCAAACCTGGAAGGTGAGAAGGGTAGGGCCAGGCTGCAGTCTGGCGGTGCCCCGCCCAGGGAGGAGGGAGAAAGGAAGGCTTCTCTTGAGTGCCGGCAGAAGGGCGGGAGGAGATCACCCCTGCCCCCACCAGTGAGATTAGAAATCGGGTGGCAGGTGAGATTAGAAGTTGTTAGGCAAGACCTTGTGAACCATGGCAAGATGCCTTTGAAGGGCTTTCAGAAGTGGGGTAATGTGATTTTTGTCACTCTAGTGACTGAGTTAGAGAGCGGCAGGCAGCGAGGGAGGCAGCCGTGGAGGTGGGAGGCCAGGGGTGGTCCAGGCCGGCCACCTATTGGAGGGAGAGGGAGGAGGCAGAGGGTAAAGACTGTTCCCCACCACTTCCCCACAGCAGCTATGAGGCCCTGTGCCACCATCACCTTACAGCATAGTGGCTTCATGGGGTCCCTGTCAACTGGCCCCAGTGGGCGGGAGGACAGCCCGTACGTACTCTGATTACTGAAATGAGTTCTTCCCTGGGGCGTCTTGGGTTCCACCGGCAAGTACAGTGCCCACTGAGGGCTGACCCCATGAGGTCTTTGAAAACCGGAGGCTCCATCCTCCCACTCCATAGAAATGGCCGCAGAATGATCAAACCAGGTTCCTTCCACAGCAGCGAGTGTGCCGCACCGGGAAGAGCCCCGGACTCCGACTTGGGGCCGAGTCCCCGCACTCTAGCTGTGCGTCCCTGGAAAAGTCACTTCTCTGAAGCCCACTGTTTTGATGACGGGAGCAATGCCTCCCCTCCAGGGGTGTTGGGAGGCTGGTGCTGGATTCTGATGAAAAAGCTTGGAGAGGCAGCAGACCTTTGACGCAAGAAAGGAAAATGTTCAGATGGCCCCTGAGTTATTTTCAAGCCTAGAGGTTCCTGTTTGTATCTTTAAATCCCACCTCTTGCTTTGCTGGTACCCTCACCCTCAACCCTTCCAATGTCCTTGTGTTTTTTCCTTATCTAATCCACAGCCACCCCCTCCCTAACCATCCCCCTCCCCTCAATGTACCCGTCATGCCCCACTTCTTCGGCAAGTGGGCACTGAGTGCTAGGTGGAGCATGCGGAGGTCAGAGGCTCTTGGTGCTGGGTCACCACTGCCTGGCATAGCGCTTGGCACGTAGTAGGTGTGCAGTAGGTATTTGCAAACTGTAGAGACAAATGCCGCCCGGTGGTCTTGCAGTTGTGCCAGCCCAACTAGCCTGACACCACCAACATGGAGGCCGTAGTCTGACAGTCAGGCCTGTTCATCTGTGGCCCCAGGGAACCCTGGGCAGCTCAAGGGACATAAGTAAAGAGCGTGTTCCTAGGATCTTGTAGAAGGGTGGAGCTCAGGTGAGGTTTAGATGAAGCAGTCTTTTTTTCTTTTTTGAGACTGAGTCTTGTCATGTTGCCCAGGCTGGAGGGCAGTGGTGCCATCTCAGTTCACTACAACTTCCACCTCCAGGTTCGAGTGATTCTCCTGCCTCAGCCTCCCGAGTAGCTGGGACTACAGGCACCCACCACCATGCCCAGCTAATTTTGCATTTTAAGAAGAGACTGGGTTTCACCTAGTTTTACCAAGCTGGTCTAGAGCTCCAGACCTCAGGTAATCCACCCATCTCAGCCTCCCACAGTGCTGGGATTACAGGTGCCTGTCGCCATGCCTGGCTAATGTTTGTACTTTTAGTAGAGACAGGGTTTCACCATGTTGGCCAGGCTGGTCTTGAACTCCTGACCTCAGGTGATCCACCCGCCTTCGCCTCCCAAAGTGCTGGGATCACAGGCGTAGATGAGGCAGGCTTCTGACAGGCTCAGAACAAGGCTAGGTGCGAGGCAGGCAGCATCAGGCCTGCTCTGCAAAGAGGCTCCTGTTTTTTTGGGCCCCCCCCAGGTCATGATAGTTACGGAATACTGAGCCCAGAAGTGGACCGTTTGGGGATCTTCCTCCAGGTTGGAAACCCAAGCTGCTTCCGTGTCAAAGTGACTTACACCCTCGAGGGAGGAGCAGGCTGTTCGCTTCTTACTGACAGGATTTCAGATAGCAAAGTTCTTGCAAATCGGTGATTTGAGAGAGCAAAGTTCCTCTGTGAGTAGGAAAACTGTTGTCCTCAAAGATAGGGCCGTTGTGACATGCCATAGCTGCTGCAGCGTGTCCTTGAAAACCAAGGTTCGTTGTTAACTTTGTGGCTGGTTTTATCTGAGCCTGTTACTCCAGCCTGATGAGTGGTCAGCTGGATGTTTGTTGTTGCGGTGTTAAGAAAAGGGCCTCCCTGTGTTGCCCAGGCTGGAATGCAGTGGCACAGTCACAGTTCACTGCCGCCCGCAACCTTCCAGGGTCACGTGATCCTCCCTCCTCAGTCTCTTGAGTAGCTGGGACTACAGGTGTGCGCTACCCCACCCAGCTAGTTTTTTTTTTGTAGGGATGGGGTTTTGTCATGTTACTCAGGCTGGTCTCCAACTCCTGAGCTCAAGCAGTCCGCCTGCCTCACCAGGTGGGTTTTTATAGTCCCACTGTGGCGGATGAGCTGCAGGAAGGAAGGAGGCCGTTACTGCCCTCCAGCCTGGGAGTCCTGGGGACGTGGAGGGGAGCGGGCGGCTGGAGGGCACATCCTAGAAGTCAGATGTGATCACTCAGACACGGGGAGAGAGTGGGGAGGCTGCGTCCACAGTGACTCCGGGTCTCTGACTCAGGCTGTGGAAGGGGAGATGATGCACCGAGGCAGGAGGTAAACTCAGTTCTGGAGGAAAGAGGCTGAGTTTGAGGCCCTGGTGAAACAGCCTCGTGCAGATACCTGATAAGCGCGCGCGGTGTTGACGGGCGAGGTCACAGTTTTCCAGGCTGGAAAACCAGCAGGTCGTGCAGGGGAGGGAGACGGTACCGCGGACATGTGGGAGCTGAATCTGCAGGAAGGTGGCCCCCAGGGAGGATGCTTGGGGTGGAGAGAGTAGAGAGAAGCCGAGAAACTCCAGAGCAGAAGCCAGAAGGGCCCAGGGAAGACCACCGGCGACAGCGAGCGAGCCAGGGCCAGGAATGGGTGCCGGGGTGCCCACGAGAGAGCTCTGCGAGCACCATCACCAAGCGCCAAACGCTGCCTGCGGGGACCCGAAGCACCCCTTGGATACAGTGACCAGGCCCCCGGGACCAGGTTTCGGAGGGTTTGGGAAGGAACGAGCTGAAGAAGTAGGGTGACAGGTTCAGACGTCTTGGAGTGAAGAGGGACCGGCTGAAGCGGGGCACGTGGGGTGGAGGGAGTCTGTTTAGCCAGGCTGTGGAGCTGGCGCCTGATGGCTGCCGGGAAGGACCTGGTGCCAGGGAAGAGCGAGAGGCAGGGGCAAGCGGCAGAGGGGAGGCCCGAGGGGAGGCGGTCCCAAGGCTCCAGGCCAGGACCTGCAGGCCGGGGAGTCGGGGGACAGTTGCCTGGGGCCCCTGAGGCTGTACTGTGGAGGCCCCTGCAGGGGAGAGCCCGCCTCCTCTCGGCTGTGTCCACATGGGCCACTCTACTCCCCCGGGTGTCACCTCCAAGCTCAGCCTCTCCCCCAGGATCTCCGCTCCAGCGCCCAGCCCAGACACCCCTTCTCCCCAGGTACCACTGCTGGCACTAGGCGCTGCCGGGCCTGAGTCATCGGTCACCCTCTCCAGGCGGCGCCTCGGTAAGCACGCAGCTGGACCGGATTCCCGGGCCTGCAGCCGCTCCTCCCGCAGACCGCGGCCCCGCCCCGCCGCGGCACCCGCCAGGTTCGGCCCATTCCCTGTGAGGTGCGTCACCATTGGCTGAGTCATCTATTGGGTTCCGCCCCACACCTCTGCTTCCACGATTGGAGCAAATGACTGCCCCTCAGCAGTGTTGCCTGGCAACGGGGAAGGGGCGGTTCCTGAGAGGAAGCTGTGGGCTGCTGGATCCCACCAAACAGGAGAGCACCAGGAAGCCCGGCAGGGTAGGTACCTGGGCTGAGGGCCGCGGTGAGCTGACCCGGAGGCACAGGCCCAGCTGAAGGCAGACGGGTCCAGAGTAGGCCTGGGCCCTGCCCCTCCCTGGCCTCCCACGCCTCTCCAGGCCATCGGGCCGGGGGAGGGAGAGGTGAAGGCTGCAGGGAGGTGAGGGGTAGGGACAGTTGGGAGGGATGGAGGGAGGGTCTCCTGGGGGGATCAGAATCACCCTGCACCTCCCGCTATTCATGTGGTCAAGGTAAGAGGGTGGGGAGGTGTCTCCCCAAGGGTCAAGGCCAGCCGTGTTGAAGGGGGATTCAGAGCCTGTGCAGACGTGGAAAGGGAGCGGTGCCTCCGCGGAGGAGGCCAGTCTGGGGTAGACACTGAAGTGTGTGTGGAGGGTGTCTGGCTTCTTGTATTCTGACCACACCCATCTGGGCTTTTCCAGGACAGTGAGCTAATAACTGTTCCCAGGCCATGTAGGTGGCCTGCACAGTACAGGTCACCTTCTGGCCCACTGGAACTCCTTGCCCAGACTAAAGCTGCCCCTTTGCACAAGAGCCTCTGGGCCCTGAGACACAGACAGGACTTTGAAGCCTGTCCTGATGAGGCAGTTGGAATCTCCCCAGCTTGTGGGGGTACAGAGGGCCCCTTGTGTGGCTCTAGAGATGCGGGGCCCTTGGAGTAGAGAGTTGGGGCTTGGGAGGCAGGGTGGGAAGCAGCCATGTAACAGCCTGTTGGAGAAGCTCTGAGCAGGAGGTGACTGAGCCACTCCTAGAATACTAGTGGGAACCATGGGGGCCATCCTGCAGACAATCGGCCCTTGTCCACCCCTCCATCACGGAGGCATAGCAACCTTCTGTTCCTTCCGAGCAGGGCAGTTTCTCTTGTTCCAAGTCAAGAACTCAAGGAGCCATTCTCTGTTGTCTTGGGCCCATTATTCTGTCTCTGACCTCCAGTAAGCAGATCAAATGCCCTGGGTTACCGTATTTAATCTTCTCAATCTTATGTTAAATAAATTACTTAATGATGCTTATTAAAAGCACATTAATTATTCAAGACCATTGCAATGGGTGTAGGGACCACAGCAATAGGATTTTGTAGTAGAGGAGAGAGATTGGGCTCAACTCTGAGTATAGCATGGGCAAGTGGGAAACCAGGGAACAGGGTGGGGATCGGTAGATGGAAAATGACTAAGGAAACATCAGTGCGGTAAGGTGGATTCTGGGTAAGCTGACCTAACCAATTCTTACTGAAGGCAGGCCGGGGTGATCAGACATCACCTAGAGCGAGCTCGTCCAACCTGTGGGCCATATGTGGCCCAAGACGGCTTTGAATGACACCCAACGCAAATTCATAAGCTTTCTTAAAACATGAGATTTTTTTTTTTGCCATATATGTAGATATATGAGCTTATCAGTTATCATTAGTGTTAGTGGGTTTTATGTGTGGCCCAAGACAGTTCTTCCAGTGTGCCCCAGGGAAGCTGAAGGATTAGATATTCCTGACCTAAGCTTTAAACCTAGTTAGATTGCAAGTGAACAGATAATGGTGATCAAATATAAGGGGGGGGGGGTTCTTTTTCTTTCTTTTTTTTTTTTGCTAAAGCCAGATTTTACACAGAAGGACACAGATGGGCCTAGGAGCCTGACTAAGGTCTGGTCAAACAAAAAATCTTGGTCACTTATTATGGGCTGCTGAGACTTTTGTTTTTATTTTTTTGAGACAGGGTCTAACTCTGTCACTTAGGCTGGAGTGCAGTGTTGTCATCTTGGCTCACTGCGACCTCTGCCTCCGGGTTCAAGGATCTTTCCACCTCAGCCTCCTGAATAGCTGGGACTACAGGCACACGCCACCACACCTGGCTAAGTTTTGTATTTTTGGCAGAGACGAAGTCTCACTATGTTGCCCAGGCTGGTCTCAAACTCCTGGCCTCAAATGATCCTCCCAAAGTTCTGGGATTATGGGCTTGAGCCACCGCACCTGCCTTCCATTTTGTTCCACTGCCCCACATCCTCAGAAGCCAGGTTTTCTTACCTTTATCCCTACTGATGTCTGAGACGGACACGTCCTTGTTGTGAGGCCATCCTGTGCACGGTAGGATTTTTAGCGGCGTCCCTGGCCTCTGCCTGCTAGATGCCAGCGGCACTCCCCTCCCCAGTTGTGACAACCACACGCTTTTCCAGTCATTGCCAAATGTCCCCTGGGGGACAAAACTGCCCTCAGTTGAGCTCCACTGGTATAAGCAACCTTGACGTGTGCTCTCAGCACCAGCGTACATTGTCCTTTTTTTTTTCTTTTGAGACAGAGTTCACTCTTGTTGCCCAGGCTGCAGTGCAATGGCGTGATCTCAGCTCCCCACAACCTCTGCCCCTCCCGGTTCAAGCGATTCTCCTGCCTCAGCCTCCCAAGTAGCTGGGATTACAGGCATGCACCACCACACCCGGCTAATTTTGTATTTTTAGTAGAGATGGGGTTTCTCCATGCTGGTCAGGCTAGTCTCGAACTCCCAGCCTCAGGTGATCCACCCACCTTGGCCTCCCAAAGTGCTGGGATTACACGTGAGCCACCGCGCCCGGCGTGCCTTGTCTTTTAGGAGAACTTGATACAAGGGAACCCACAGAAGTCTTGCGGCCAATGTAGGGTTGTGTTATACACAACTTGGCAGGGAAGAGGCCACCCCATGTACCAAGGTGTACTCTGAAATTCCCATGACACCAAGAAAACTTGCCAGGTACTGAAAGCTCAGGAACTTGGATTTAGAGAGAGAAGAATGCATTAAAGGCCTTCATGTCCTCCTCCAAATTAATTAGATGTCTGGCCTGATGAAAGAGATTGAGGCGCAAGGATGGATGAACTGTGGAACACTTTGTATCATTGCCATTTCTTTTTTTCTTTTTTCTTTTCTTTTCTTTTTTTTGAGATGCAGTCGCCCAGGCTGGTGTGCAATGGCACGATCTCGACTCGCTGCAACGTCTGCCTCCCGGGTTCAAGCGATTCTCCTGCCTCAGCCTCCTGAATAGCTGGAATTATAGGCGTGTGCCACCACACCTGGCTAATTTTGTATTTTTAGTGGAGATGGGGTTTCTCCATGTTGGTCAGGCTGATCTCAAACTCCTGACCCCAGGTGATCTGCCCGCCTCGGCCTCCCAAAGTGCTGGGATTACAGGTGTGAGCCACTGTGCCTGGCCAACCATTGCCATTTCTTTATCTTGCCTGGCACAGGGCTCTCAAAGGAGACAGCCTGTCCTTGAGCCATTCTGAGATGTGTCCCTTCACCAGCACTCTGGAGGCATTAAGAATGGCAGTGCCGGGGACAACGCTGTGTTCTTAGGGGCTGCCCACCTTCCCACCTCACTGGCACCAGCCCTGGGGTTCCTACCGGGGGGCTCTCACACACCCTTCTCTCTCCTGCTTGAAAAACTGGCGTTGCCAGCCTGGCTCTGCGTCCAAGCCTTTCCTGTCATCTCCTGGGCCTGCGCTGGTTTGCACCGCTTCTGTGTATTTCTGGGCTCCTGTCCTGCCTGTTGGCACTTGCCCAGCCCTGTACCTTTCTCCTGGCCGTCTGAGGACGGTGGGGGCTGGCCAGGCTGCACCCTGCTACTGTTCTCCGACCACAGTGGGGGAGCCTGTTTCTGGCGGAAAGGGGGAGTTGCAGTGGGATGGAAGTGAGGGGCTGGGTGGAGTCAGGCCAGGGCCCCCTTGCGCTGCAGCCCTCTGCTGCCCTCCCCCACGTGCCCGAGTTCCACCCTCACCTCCCCATGCTCTTGCCTGTGCCCTTTGCATGCTGTTCCCACTTCCTGGTGAGCCACCTGTGAGTCTCTGAAGACCCAGCTGGAATGTGACCTTTGGGACCCTTTCCACTCTTGACTCTTCTTGTTATACCCCCAGGCCACACCCGTCCCCATGCCCTTGTCTCTGTTTCTTCTCTCTTTTTTTTTTTTTTTTTCTCTTTTTTTTGAGAGGAGTCTCACTCGCCACCCAGGCTGGTGTGCAGTGGCATGATCTCGGCTCACTGCAACTTCCGCCACCTGGGTTCAACCAATTCTCCTGCCTCAGCCTCCCAAGTAGCTGGGATTACAGGTGCACAGCGCCACACCTGGCTAATTTTTTGTATTTTTAGTGGAGACGGGATTTCATGTCGTTGGCCAGCCTTGTTTGGAACTCCTGACTTCAGGAGGTGGTGTGGCCCACCTTGCAGCCTCTTAGAGTTGAAGCAGAGGGTGGGTCTGCTTTGTTTTGGCTGCTTGGGCTGTGTCCTTGCGGCGCCAGGACTCAGCTGGCGCGGCCCCTCTGTCTCCGAGCTGGGTCAGCCATCGCAGGCCCCTCTGTCTCGGAGCTGGGTCAGCCGGTGCAGGCCCTCTGTCTCTGAGCTGGGTCAGCCGGCGCAGCCCTCTGTCTCAGAGCTGGGGACAGCCCTCTGCCGCTGGACATTGAGTCCTGGCTGGAGGTTTTCCTTCTGGGCTCTCCTGCTGCTGCAAAACTTGAGCAGTAGAAGTGGTGAGATCAGATGGGGCATGGGTAAGAGAGCCCCATCTGATCTCAGGGGTCGGGTAAGCCCCTGTTTCCAGCCTGTCTCTGCAAAGTGCACCTCCGTCCCCTTCCAAGGAGCCCTCCACTAGAGACTTCCTGTGCAGGGGGCACATGACAAGCGAGGCCTGTCAAAGGCCCATGCGCTGCAAGGATGGCTGTCATATAAAAGGCGGAGAAATAACTCGCTTTAGTGGGGGTGTGGTGAGACTGGAAGCTCATGCTTTGCTGATGGGAATATAAAGTGGGGAGCACTCTGGCGGCCCCTCAGAATGTTAAACATAGAATTACCATGTGACCCAGCAGGTCCACCTGTAGGTGTCGACACTGGAAATTGGAACAGAGGGACTGAGGTACTCAGATGTTCATTGCAGCACTATTCATAATAGCCGGAAGTGGAAACAGCCCCAGCATCCATCAGCTAATGATGGATAGGCAAAATGTGGTCCATCCACACGGTGAAATACTAATCAGCCATAAAAAGTGGAATACTGACCCACACTACAACGTAGGTGGGCCTCAAAAACGTGATGCGAAATGAAAAGAGACAATCATAAAGGGCCACATATCATATAATTCCATTTATTATTTTTTTAGAGATGGGGTCTTGCCCTTTTACCCAGGCTGGAGTGCAGTGGCACGATCATAGCTCACTGCAGCCTTGACCTCCAGTGCTCACGCGATCCTCCCACCTCAGCCTTTAGAGCAGCTAGGACTGTAAGCACATGCCACTGTGCCTGGCTAATTTTTACATTTTTAGTAGAGGTGAGGTCTTGCTATGTTGCTCAGGCTGGTCTCAAACTCCTGGGCTCGAGTGATTCTCCTGCCTTGGCCTCCCAAAGTGCTGGGATTACAGGTGTGAGCCACTGCGCCTGGCCATATAATTTCATTTATATGAAACACCCAGAATACAGAAATGCACTGGGACAGAAAGTAGACGGGTGATGACCAGGGCATGTGGGAGGGAGGAATGAGAGGAAATTGCTCATGCACAGGGTTTCCTCTGAGGGTGATGATCATGTTTTTGAACTGTGAGGGCTGCACCATATTGTGAATGTGCTAAATACCACTGTACACTTTAAAACGGTTAATTTTATGTTATGTGAATGTCATATCAATAAAAAGAAAAGAAAGATCCTGACTGTACCCTGTTATCCCTTGAGGGTTTAATTGTCAGGTGTTGGTGCCCACCATGACTCATGCCCCACCCTGGTAGCATGGCCTTTCCCCCTTTGGCTAAATACCTTGGGGGATAATTTACTGTTGCAGTGACTTTGTTTATCGAGGTGCCTGTGCGGGAGAAGGCGATTGTCTCTCCAGCAGTCTCATTGACACTGGGTTTCCGGAAAACGTCCAGGGCCGGGAATTAAGTCACAGCGCCTTTTACCTCTTGAGAGGTTTTGTTTTCATTTCTAACCATGCTTTTGTGTTTGAATCCCTCGATTTACTGGTGCTTGACTTACTCCTTTAATGAGGTTTGTGACCGTGAACAAGGCCCCAGGTCACCTGATGTCGGTGCCAGTCTCTGTTAATGCTCCTCCAGCGCCTCAAACGCATGAGGCTCGTGGGCCGGGATCATACAGGCACGCTCAGTGCCGGGGAGGTCTCAGCCCTTTGCTTTGGTTGACTTGGTTGATAATCACGGCAATCTTCTGAGGCTAGGCTGTGACCTCTCCTGCTTACAACTGGGGAAACTGAGGCAGAGAGCATTTTAGTAGCTTACCCAAGACTACACAGCTAGGAGGAGGCAGAGCCAGGATCACAAAGGAAAAACTTCCCAACTAGTGTGTAGCAGTGTTCTCAAGGGGAGTTAATCAAATATGTGTGATTGTTCAGCCTTTGATATATATTTACCAACTCTGGTTTTAGAGAATTAATATTTAGATTGATTAAAACACAGATTTTTTGTTCTGCCTCTGATTATATTAGCTTGGGCACTATGTTCTCAAACCCAGACTTTTTGACAATTACGGGTGTGTTTCAGTAGGTCATGGGCGTCAGGATGGGTTTTTCCAGCTTTATTTGTATCAGCTATTAATTTCTGCCACCTTGAAACAATATTAGCCAGGCATGGTGGTTCATGTCTCTAATCCCAACACTGGGAGGCTGAGGCAGGAGAATCACTTAAGGCCAGAAGCTGGAGACCAGCCTGGGCAACGTAACAAGACTCCATCTCTACAGAAGACAAAGAAAAAATTAGCCAGGCATTATGGTGTGGTTCTGTAGTCCCAGCTATTCAGGAGGCTGAGTGGGGAGGATTGCCTGAGCCCAGGCGGTTGAGGCTACAGGGAGCTGTGATGGCGCCACTGCACTCCAGCCTGGTTAGCAGAGTGAGATCCCACCTCAGCAACACAAAACAAAAACAGAACCCAAAACCCAATATTATGTAGGTCTGATGTGTTTTAGCTACATTTCGTGGCTAAATCAATACATATTAACTTGACCATATCATTATCAACATTTATTTTCTGTGATTATTAAATTTTGATTTTTCTAACGTTGTGTCTTTTCCTTCTGCAGAGAATTCTGCCAGATACCAGAACAGATGGGGAACAGCGGAAGCCGTGTGGGGCAGAGCTTTTGTTCACGGTTTCTTCCTGAGGAACAGGCAGAGATTGATCGATTGTTTGATGCTCTGTCATCGGATAAAAACAGTCCAAATGTCTCCTCCAAATCCTTTTCTCTGAAGGCACTACAGGCAAGAGTAACAACCAGTGGTTCATGTTTAGTTGGGAGCAGGGGTCTGCAGACTGTGGCCCTCAGGCCAGAATCTGCTTTCTTGTTTTTGTAATGCGACGGATGGCAACACTAAAAAGTTCCTTTTCTGTAAAGGGCCAGTAAATTTTGGCTTTGTGAGCTATGTGGTCTCTTGCAACTCCTCTGCTCTGCTGTTACTGTGTGAAAATAGCCATAGACAGTGTCTAAACGCATCCCTTCCACTTTTTGAAATCAATAGTCTCTTATCGGTACTAAAGAAAAGAACCTGGAGTAGATGATGAATGATTGACGCGATGTTTTGGGGACATTTCTAACTTGAGATGAACATCAGGGGAGATAGCCTGCCTCCTGTGTCTCTTGAGCCATGTGCCTCCTAACTGCCCTCCCAGAGACGGGGACACAGACTAGGTGATGGGTCCACCCTCGTGAACTCGTTGGTCCGGGAACCATGACGTGTCAGGTGCACCTGTGCCTCTAGAATGTGTATGTGTTTGATGGCTAGGAATGTTACGATATTCCTAACGAAGTAATGACATTTTAGATTCAAGGCTCATCTTGTGGGGAGTTAAAACTGCCCATTTGCCCATGTTTTTGTCTGTTCCACGGGGCTCTCAGCTGCAGATTTGAGTGCTCAGACTGAGGCAAGACACTGACAAGGAGATACTGTCAGCTCATCTTCCTGGGAGTCCAGGCAGCCATCCTAGCAGCCTCCTTCCTCTTCTAGAATGTGCAGCGTGGGAGCAGATGAGGAAATGGGCCAGGGTGGTTATCTAGGTCACCGCCGTGTGGTTGTGTATGCATGCGTTGTGCATGTGTGTGCATGCGTTGTGCATGTGTGTGCATGCGTTGTGCACATGTGTTCATGCGTGTGTGTAGCGTCACTAGATGAGAAGTGCCCCGGGAGGCCTGTGGGAACAAGCAGCATTAGCCAGGCCCATTTCAGACTTCACTGTAGAGTGGGTGTTAATGTTCAGATACATACAGTTAAGAGTTGATCAGAAGACCTTGGTGATGAAATGAAGTTTCCTTGAGGAAAGGATGAGAGGTTGCTTTTCCAGTAGAACTTTGCAGACACTGACAGAAATAGGAGTGCTGTTTTTGAGTGGCAAGGGCAGAGGCCTGCCTTCGAAGAGCTGCAGAATATTGATCCTGGAATATGCAGTGTCCACCCAGCTGGTTGTTACAGGAGAGTCCAGCTCGCAGACCCTGCTGTGCAGGATGTGATTGGCTTGTGATTTGCTCGCTCTCTCCATTTAGTTGTAAATCCAGGACCAAAACAGATTTGATGCAAGAGGCAAAAAGGAAAACAATATTTCATTAGAACGTTATCGTCCAGGCATTAAGAATTAAATTTGCTGGGTACAGTGGCTCACGCCTGAAATCCCAGCACTTTGGGAGGCCAAGGCAGGAGTATCACTTGAGCCCAGGAGTTTGGGACCAGCCTGGGCAATACAGCAAGACCCCATCTCGACAAAAAATACAAAAATTAGTGAGCGTGGTGGCATGTGCCTGTGGTCTCAGCTGTTCAGGAGGCTGAGGTAGGCAGATCAACTGAGCCTCGGAGGTAGAGGTTCCAGTGAGCTGTGATTGAGCCACCACACTCCATCCTGGGTGACAGAGGGAGACCCTGTCTCAAAAAAAAAAAAAAAAAAACCCTAAATTTAAAATTGAAATAAAAATGAATGAAAAATGCATATTGAGCCCAAGGAACATGTACAGGAAGTAAAAGCTGGTATATTTGGAAACCCCTAATACGGAGACCGAATTAGCTGTATACAGACATATGTTACACGTGTTAATAAATTCCCACATGCAAATGGCAGCTGCTGGAATCTAGAATGAAGATGATTTTCAAAGCAGAGTGAAGCTCAGATGGTGGCCAGAGGCAGGAATGACGAGACAGGAGAGTTTGGAGGCAGGATGGGAGCAGATTGTGGGAAGGTTTGATGGCCAAGGTAAGCCACACCCAGGACGCTTAGGTGGTGTGAGGCCCTTAGGTGAGAGAACATCCTGCATCCTGGTGATGCAGGAGTATTTGGTAGCTGACAGCAGCATTGTGAAGTGGCCAAGGCTGGTCTTGGCCCCCTACTTATTTTCCTGTGATACTACTGATACGGCTCCCAGTGAGTGGAAGAACACCAGGGTTCTTGGTCCTCATGCCAGTTTAGATAAAATGACATGGACACACGTGGAATGCCTTTAAGGAGCAGAGAGTTTAATAGGCAAGAAGGAAGGAGAAGGCAGAAGGAAGAGGCTCCCCCATACAGAGACAGAGGGAGGGGCGGCTCCAGAGCCAAAAGAAGAGGTCCTCAAGTGCAGTGGACACCAGCCAGGTGTATATGCAGAGGCTGGAGGAGGTGATGTCTGATTTGCATAGGTCTCGGGATTGGTTTGACCAGGTATGTCATTCACGTAGCCCACGAAAAAGCTGGCCCTCCCACCCTAGCCTTTTAATGTGTAAATGCAGGGCGCCCTGGATGTTCTACACACATGGGGATATGTGGAGGCGGCCATGTGGGGAAAGGGCAAGAAGGCCGTGGGAATTACCATGTTAGGTGGACTCAGTTTCTAATGGACTGCATTTGCATATCAAAGGTTGCCGGCCTGGCTCTAAGAGCCCGGGCTTTACAAGAAATCTTTTCAGAGATGCTTTCAAAAATGAAAACTTCCCAAGCATCCCTTTTCCTCTCTATCTGCCTAAAATAATTTAGTAACTGCTAGTTACCAAGTTCAACTCGTACACTGTCTAACCATTTTTTCTTCTTGTCCCCGGCAGAACCACGTCGGGGCAGCTGTTCCCCTGGAGATGGTCACCAGGCTGTACGATGGCATGCGGAGGGTCGACCTGACAGGGAAGGCGAAGGGACCCAGTGAGAACGTGTCCCGGGAACAGTTCACAGCATCCATGTCCCACCTGTTGAAAGGAAACTCCGAGGAGAAGAGTCTCATGATTATGAAAATGATTTCTGCCACAGAAGGTCCCATGAAGGCCAGAGAAGTCCAAAAGGTAGTGAGGCCACGAGGCCCTTTGCAGCCTCCTCAGCAGTCTTGGTGACCATCGGTCGGGGATGGAGGCCAGTTACATGGCAGACGGAGGAGTAAACCAAAAAGTATCTGAGATGGGTCTCAATTAGTTGAAGTTTATTTTGCCAAGGTTAAGGGCATGTCTGGGAGAGAGACCTGTGCCTTTCTCCAAAGATGATTGTGAGGGCTTCAGGACTTAAAGGGGAAAAGCAGGCTGTAGGGGAAAGAGGGAGGGTCTGGTTCCATTACTGAATCCACATTTTGTAAGAGGAAGGGAGCAGTTAGGGGAATAGTCAGTGTGTGTTTGTCTTGCATTCCGTAAATCAGCACTTTACATACGATCAGGTGAGCATAGTCACTACCTGTGGAGATTTTATTTTATTTTATTTATTTTTTGAAATGGAGTCTTGATCTGTCACCCAGGCCGGAGTTGAGTGGTGTGATCTCAGCTCACTGCAACCTCTGCCTCTCAAGTACAAGTGATTCTCCTGCCTCAGCCTCCTTAGTAGCTGGGACTACAGGTGCGCACCACCATGCCTGGCTGATTTTTGCATTTTTAGTAGAGAGGAGGTTTCACCATGTTGGCCGGGCTGGCCTCAAACTCCTGAGCTTAGGTGGTCTGCCCGCCTCGGCCTCCCAAAGTGGTGGAATTACAGGTGTGAGCCACCACGCTGGCCACCTGTGGAGACTTTAAACCTTTTATCTGTGGCTCTCTGCTTAGGAACAAAAGGAAAGACAGTTTCTTGCATGACTCAGCTTTTAGCTTCATTTTTCCCTGTGGCAGAGTGAATGGGAGTCCTGAGCTTTTATTTTTTCCCTCCTTTGTCTTTCAAAAATCTTTCAAATCAGAAAAATGGGGGGGAAAAGGGAAAAGAAAGAAGGAAAAAAGTTGAAACATTATTTTAAAGACTTGTAGCCAGGAAAACATTTTAGGATTAGTTCTAAATTGTAGAAAATAAGAACAATTGAAAAACCCTGGACAAAGCTAGAATCTAGTAACAGGTATGCTATGGTTTATTTTGAAACATTGTTCTCTCTCCAATTCCCCACTTACATTAAAGACAAAATCATAGTAGGACCAACTTGTTTATAAAACAAGTTTTAGTCTTATACTTAGCTTGATTATTTGCATAACATACAGCAAGAGTAATGATTTGCCATATAGGCACTTACTCTCTCTGTTTAAATTATCTTTGCTAGAACTTTTCCTTAAGGAGTCTGAGATTAGACATTTTTTTATTTTATTTTATTTTTTTTAGATTAGACCTTTTGAAAAACCCCAAGCCTAGCCAAGAATGCACCTGTAGATACCCATGTGACTTGGGTGAATTCTTCTCTCTTTGAGGTTCCAAGAAAACTTGGAGTATTTGGGCCTGTCAGAAAGTGACATCCTTTACTTACCACAGGTCAGGACCCTGTAAAGGACAAAGTGTAGGCCAGTTTGTCCAGTGGCTTTTATCAGCTCTATAGGTCAGCTTTATTTTCTCAAGGTAATCTGAAAATGCTGTTCCAGTCAAAGCCTTCATGAAATAACCAGTGTCTCCAATTATGTCCTGTTATAAAAGAAAACAGATTCTTACTGAATATATGCAAATAATTATATTGCCATAAATTAAGAATACTCACAAATAGTGTCCAAATTTTGGGGAAATTAGGTAGAGAGAAAGGGATTATGTTTTAAATTTTGCTCACTAGAGTCTACTTTGATTGTTAAAAATTGTAAATAGCTTAAAAGAGAAAGTTTAGCTTTGACTGTTTTCTAAGCAAATAACTTAATAATGTGATGGGAAATATTTCAATAAAACGTAAAATCTGGGCCGGGCGCAGTGGCTCATGCCTGTAATCCCAGCACTTTGGGAGGCCGAGGTGGGCAGATCACGAGGTCAGGAGATCAAGACCAGCCTGGCTAACACGGTGAAACCCCATCTCTACTAAAAATACAAAATAAAATTAGCTGGGCGTGGTGGCGGGTGCCTGTAGTCCCAGCTACTTGGGAGACTGAGGCAGGAGAATGGCGGGAACCCAGAGGCGGAGCTTGCAGTGGGTGGAGATTGCGCCACCGCACTCCAGTCCAGGCGACAGAGCGAGACTCCGTCTCAAAAACACACACACACACACACACACACACACATATAAAATCTGGCCAGTGGCGGTGGCTCATGCCTATAATCCCAGTACTTTGGGAGGCCAAGGTGGGCGGATCACAAGGTCAGGAATTTGAGACCAGCCTGGCTAATATGGTGAAACCCCGTCTCTACTAAAAATTATAAGAATTAGCTGGGTGTGGTGGCACGTGCCTGTAGTCCCAACTACTCAGGAGGCTGAGGCAGGAGAATCGTTTGAACCTGGGAGGCGGAGGTTGCAGTGAGCTGAGACAGCACCACTGTACTCCAGCCTGGGCAAAAGAGTGAGACTCCATCTCAAAATCAAACAAACAAAAAATGTTTGTTAGACCAGTTACCTAAAGGCGCAAAACAAAAACAAAAACCTGCCATGGTGTGATTGCTTTGCCCTATAGGGAGGGAGTCTAGGTAACCTGCAAAACTAATGAAAATGGTACTTGAATTAATCAGACATAGGAAAGTGTGTCCTGGGTCATAAAGGTTTTCAGTTTCATAGAACAATTTAGACATATTTTAAAAAGTCAAGAGCACAAAATTTTACATTAGAAGAAAACATTTCTTTTGGATTTTTAAGAGGAAAAGATTTTTGGCATCAGGCCACAACAGCAGTTAGAACTTGAGGGGAAAAAAGTTCAGGAGCTGACGAAAAAGTTGAAGGTGGGAGTTATTATCTCAGGTCTTCTCAAAGAGAAAACAGCAAGATGCAGTAAAAGTTCAACTTGTGGGTTACAAAAAATTAAAACCTCTTGTGATTTTATTAATCAGTATCTTAAAAGAATCTTGTTTTAACAAATTCTTTAGTGTGTTAGTGTATTTTTAATATCTAAGCCTAATTTCTAGAAAGACTTATAAATGATTTCCTTTTAATTACAGCCAATTTGATGACAAAAAGTTCTTTTTCCAGAAGTGATCTTTTTTTGTTGTTGTCTGGGTGACAGAGTCTTGCTCTGTTGCTCAGGCTGGAGTGCAGTGGTGTGATTTGAACTCACTGCAGTTGTCGCCTCCCAGGTTCAAGAGATTCTCCTTCCTCAGCCTCCCACGTAGCTGCGACCACAGGTGTGTGCCACCACGCACAGCTAATTTTTGTGTTTTTAGTAGAGATGGGGTTTCACCATGTTGGCCAGGCTGGTTTCAAACTCCTGAGCTCAGGCGGTTCGCCTGCCTTGGCCTCCCAAAGTGCTAGGATTACTGGCGTGAGCCACTGTGCCCGGCCCCCACTTTTATTTCTTTTCTTTTTCTTTTTTTCTTTGTGTGTGTGTGTGTGTTTTGAGACACAGTCTTGCTCTGTCACCCAGACTGGAGTGCAGTGGCACAGTCTTGGCTCACTGCAACTTCTGCCTCCTGGGTTCAAGTGATTCCTCCTGTCTCAGTCTCCTGAGCAGCTGGGATTACAGGCTCCCACCACCACACCTGGCTAATTTTTGTATATATTTTATTTAATTACTTATTTTAATTTAATTTTATTTATTTTGAGATGGAGTTTCACTCTTGTTGCCCAGACTGGAGTGCAGTGGCACGATCTTGGCTCATGGCAACCTCTGCCTTCTGGGTTCAAGTGATTCTCCTGCCTCAGCCTCCCAAGTAGCTGGGATCACAGGCATGTGCCACCACATCCAGCTAATTTTGTGTTTTTAGTAGAAACGGGGTTTCTGCATGTTGGTCAAGCTGGTCTTGAACTCCCAACCTCAGGCAATCCACCCGCCTCGGCCTCCCAAAGTGCTGGGATACCAGGTGTGAGCCACCGTGCCTGGCCCTATTTTATTTTTTTTAAGACAGGGTCTCACTCTGTTGCTGAGGCTGGAATGCAGTGGCATGATCTCGGCTCACTGCAACCTCCACCTCCCAAGCTCAAGTGGTTCTGCTGCCTCAGCATCCCATGCAGGTGGGATTACAGGTGTGTGCCACCATGCTTGGCTACTTTTTGCATTTTTAGTAGATACAGGATCTCATCATGTTGGCCAGGCTGATCATGACCTCCTGACCTGAAGTGATCCGCCCGCCTTGGCCTCCCCAAGTTAATTTTTATATTTTTAGTAGAGACAGGGTTTCACCACGTTGGCCAGGCTGGTCTAGAACTCCTGACCTCAAGTGATCCACTCGCCTCGGCCTCCCAAGGTGGAGGGATGACAGGTGTGTGCCACTGCGCCCGGCCCCCACTTCCATTTCGATTTGAGTAATTTGAGCTGTCTACCTTTTTTCTGTTAGTCTAGCTCAAAGTTCTTCAGATTTTTGTTGAGCTTTTCAATGAACCAGCTTTTGGTTTCATTAAAGAGTAGCTGTGTAGTAATAACCTTTTTAGACAAAAGAAAATCAGGTAACACAGTAGAAAAGCAAGGAGCTTAAGAGCTGAGAGGAACTGGTCTGTTTATACCTTTGGGGTTCAATAAAGAAACACACATTTCTCTCAGAAATGAGTGTGGCACCTTCTCTGTTTTCTTTAAGGAATCTTAGACTGTTAGACATTATTTTAGGTCCTTCATACAGTGGAGGGTGGCAAGAGGAAGCAGATATGTGCGGAAGCAAATGGAGAAGACAATTCAGTCGACTGAGGAAAAGAAATCTTTTTTTAATCAAAAAACAAGACCCTAGGAGAGACAAAAAAAATTATGTCCCTTTAAATATAAACACACACACACACACACACGCATCTTAGATATTAGCTTTTAATTAAGCTGACTTTAACCATTGAGCTCTTTTAAAAAATCATTTTAAATCTCTTACTACCATGTTTTACCTGGGACCAAAATGACTGCTATTTCAAAAGTAACACAAATATCAAACCAGAAAGGATTTGATGTAGGAACAAAGGCTGTTGAGGTAAAAAAAAAAATGGGCAGAAACTTAGCTACTGAGCGAGAGTGTGGGGCGGCTGCCCTGGGTCTTTCAGTTTGGGCCTTTCAGCAAAGGTTATGGAAATAAAGCCCCTCAGGCAGTCAAAATCTTTTTTTCCTTTTGGTGGCCTTGTTCTTTCCTTCTTTTTTACCCCAGCTGTGGGAATTTAGCCAGTTCAGAGGCCTTGTTTCCCCATAATTTGGATTTGACCAAGTCAGATAGAGTTGATCAAATGGGAAAAAGACTGAAACAACAAAATAGAAACCACAAATAAAAACAGTTCAGCAAAACAAACTCGCACTCACACGGCTTCTACAATTACTGAGTGCGCTAATGGTAAGGAGAAGTGAAGACCAGTTGGTTGTTAATCTTAAGTTTTAGTCGTCCTGAGAATTTTTAAGACAAAACCCCAATTCAGCTACTTTCCTAGGAATGGGGCCCAGGCTGCAGACTGCCCTCTGCCATCTTAGAAGCAGGAAAACCTCAAACTCTCCTTCTCTGTTGGAAGCAAGCAGCAATTCCAGAAAGTAGTTACCTGCCCTCTGTCGTTGCGGAAACAGGAAGACTTGCCTTCCTTTTTGGAAGCAAGTAAAACTCAGCAAAATAAACCTTAGATCTCAACCAAATTTGGGGAGATCAGGGATTTTTCTGGAGAGGGGAGCTCCTGGGCCTCAGCAAATCATCCTGTTGGTTTGAGCGATGAAGACAGTAGGCATTGTGGAGCTGTCCATCCTCAGGGAGCCCCAAACCCCAGTACTGTTGGGCTGAGGTCAGAAGTCCTGGACGAAGGCTTTGGGAAAACTAGGCCAGCCAAGTGTATCATTAGAAAAATGAGTAACTACATACATTGCATGGCCCTTCCCCACATTATGGCCCATCATAGTTGGCATTAAAGAAAATTGCCATTCTCCATGTGGACATGACGGAGGTCTCAGGTTATGGTGGAACTGTTTTTAATGGTAAAATTGTGATCTTAAAGTTTACAGAGGATCTGGTTGGCTCTGTGGTGCACGTGCTAAGCCACCGACAGGAGCTGAGAGGCTGGACTGGGAAGGAAGCCCCAGGGCCCGCCCCTCGGGTGCAGGTGCTGGCTGCTCAGCTGCTCTCTGAGATGAAGCTGCAAGGCAAGTGTGCGTGGACTCGGTGATTTAGGTCTTTTGCTGTAGGGCGGTACCCGCTGTCTCCGTTACTGTAGCTGTGTGGTAAAGCTTTGAAACCAGAAAGCGTGAGCCCTCGAACCTTCTCCTAGGTTTCTAGTTTGTTAGCATGTTTTTAAATAATCCTTCTTATTTTCCCAAAAGCAACAGTGATGTCCCCACTTCCATTACTGATATGAAGCATTTGTGTCTTGTCCCTTTTTCCTTAGTCAGTCTAGCTAAAGGTTTTTCACATTTTTGTTGGTTCTTTTTGAAGAACCAGCTTTTAGTTTCATTAATTTTCTGTTGTCTTTCTAGTTTCTGCTTTATTTTCCCCAAGCTTTTATTTTCTTCCTTTTGTTTGCTTTAAATTTGGTTGGTCTTCTCTTTCTAGTTTCTTAAGGTAGAATATTAGGTTATTGATTTGAGATATTCTTTTTCATATCAGCATTTGCAGTTGCAAATTTCCCTTCCAGCAGCGCCTTAGCTGCATGCCATCAGTTTTGATAGGTTATGTTTTTATTTTCATTGATCTCAATATTTTCTTTTCTTTTTTTTTTTTTCTTTTTGAGACAGAGTCTCGCTCTGTCACCCAGGCTGGAGTGCAGTGGCCGGATCTCGGCTCACTGCAAGCTCTGCCTCTCGGGTTTACGCCATTCTCCTGCCTCAGCCTCCCAAGTAGCTGGGACTACAGGCGCCCGCCACCTCGCCCAGCTAGTTTTTTTTTTTTTTTGTATTTTTTAGTAGAGACAGGGTTTCACTGTGTTAGCCAGGATGGTCTCGATCTCCTGACCTCGTGATCCGCCCGCCTCGGCCTCCCAAAGTGCTGGGATTACAGGCTTGAGCCACCGCGCCCGGCCTGATCTCAATATTTTCTAATGTCCCTTAGGATTTTTCTTTGGCCTATTGACTACGTAAAAGTATGTTGTTTAATTTCTCCATGCCTATGAATGCCTCAAATTGCCTTCTAGTATTGAGTTTTAATTTCATTTCATTATGTTTAGAGAACATACTTTGTATGATTTCAATCCTTTAAAATTCATTGATACATCATTTATGGCCTATTATGTGATCACTTCTGGGTAGTGGTTAAAGCACATGTGAGAAGAATGTGTATTCTGCTGTTGGGTGAGAAGGAGTATATATTTAAATTTACTTGGGATTAAAAAAACCTTGTGGCAAATCACATTGCAAAGTAGACTTGCTTTATAAATATGTTGCTCTTTTGTTTTAAAGCCAGATTTTAAAGTACAGCTTGAAAATAGGTTATATTTCAGAAATTAATTCAGATGAGGTATTTGGAACTTGGAAAAAATTTTTAAAGTATCAGTAATTTGTCTTA